>NW_015090812.1:6215-260110 GCF_001431845.1 Calidris pugnax
GCCAAAACCGCCGGGAAATGTTTGTCGTGCGACAAGAGATGGAAAAAGAAATAGGGAAGGGAAGGGAGGCGACGCCTAAGCTGCTCGGTGGCACCCCAAGTGACATCTATCTTCCTGGGGAGAGCGGTGTGGGGAATGGATAACAAGCCCGGACCCCCCGAGAAGCATCCCCTTTGAGAGGGGATGAGCTGGGGTAGGAGCAAAGCCCCTTTTAGGGGCAGAGAAACCCCTTTTTACAACCTCTGCTCATCACCCAGCCAGCTACAGAAACTTCTTCCCCCTCCACCGGGTTCTATATAGCAGCATCTTCCTCAGTCCTTCATCTTCCTCACACCTTACACCCTCCCTCCTTTAAGGTTGGACCAGATCATCCTTGAGGTCTCTTCCAACCTGAGCTTCTATGATCCTAGGACTAGATTCGACAATTCTCATCACACACCTGGTTAGAAACACACCCGCACATTGGGTTGTATCAGAAAAACTTATACAGGTGAATAAAATTTGCCAAATGAAAGCAGGAGGTCCTTTATGCAGCACCTGGCAGTGGTTCCTGCCCAGCAATCAGCGAGCCTGAGAAGCCAGATACCAGACACACACAAAATACATACCCTCTAGATTTACTCTTTGCTAATTAACACTTTATGTTATGTCATAACCCTGCAGGTGTATGTAACTTTTAAATAAATCTGACTGGTAGTGACTAGGTGTCTTCAATTCCCACCTCACTAGTGAATTTTAACAGAGTCCTACCAAAATCACTCATGCCCCATAGCAGTAAATTCCACGCGTTAACAATTCATCCGAGAATTAATATAAGGATATATTATTTTCTAGAATCATGTTCTATTTCCTTGAAATGTGGTTTCTCTCTGCTTCAATGGTTGATTTTTGGACTTCTCCCAGACGCTGGGTGACAGCAGCAATTCCCCATCCCACTTGGTTGAGAGTGGGACCTGGGTCAGACCCGAAATCCTTCTCCGGTGGGAGAGGGCTGTGTCCAAGCAGCATCCACTGGCAGCTCTCAGGGTCAGGCTTTCACCCACCGCTGTTCTTGGAAGGGACGTCAGCAAAACTCTCTTTCATTTGGTTTTAATAAATGAAATTTAATTCTTACTATGCAAAAGCCGTATCGGTTTATCCTTGGCTTTTGTTCACTTAGGTGATTTATGGGTCTAACGTAAAATACTCTTTTTTTTTCAGTTTTTCTGACTTCTGGCAAAAGCCATCTAAACCAAAACGACGCCTCTCAAAGCTGCCATAATCAATGTCTTGTATTTCCGTTGCTGAAGTAGCATTTGCTACCTGAAAGACAAGGAACTTTCTTTCCATCATGCTGAAGCTTTTTTGGACTTCTGTTGGAGTATTTTCTCTGGGCCCAAGAGAGAGAGAGAGAGGCAGAACTGAGCCAAATTCGCTCTTAGCACTAGTCATTTTTGCATTACATTTTATGGTTTTTTTATTAGATTCACTAGTGTAGGACGCAAAGGTTTTAAATTATAGTGAAAAGCCAAATGGCTTTCAAATATCTTGGCTAAACTACCCATATTATTTTTTTTTTATTATTTCTGAACTTAGCTGCATGTTGGAAAAGAAATCTCCATCTCTGTAAACTTTGTTGCGTACAAAAATTATCACATCATGGGCACAGCTGGAGCTCAATGAGCAGCTGGCTCTATTAGCAACACCACTGGATTTCCAGTTATCCAGGTCACCCAGCTCATGCACCCTGTCATGAAATCACCAGGTGAATGCTACAAGTAGTCTGTCTTTTTTTTTTGTTTTGGGTTTTTTTTTTTGACGAACTAACCTCAGGAAATGAATGAGGCAATTGTCCTTCTGGTTCCAAAGCCCCGGGATCCTGCTCGTGGTGAGGGAACCGACTGAACAGGTTTAACATTTTCGTGTACAGTCTAAACTCATTTAAAACTCTACAGCCCTGGAGGCAAACCCAGGCTCCTCCTGGAGTTCCCATACGCTTGGTGCCCACACTGCTGCCTCCCCAGACAGCAGCAGTTCCCAACCCTTCCTTCCAGCCTGCAGCCTCCTCGCCTCCTGGATTTAGGGAGGTGATGTGGAAAGAAGACACTGTGCAGAATGACAACCAAGGAAACAATCAGTGGTGTCATTTCTAAATCACGCGCTCGCTTTTACATGTTCAAATATTTACAGAAAAATAGGAAAAGTCCGCCCTTCAAAATGCCATCAGATAAAAAAGAATAGGAAATCTAAAAAAAAATAAAAAATCTTTTAAAAAAATCAGATTGTATGATCTCTGGAGTCACAACACATCAGTTAAAACTGCCAGTTCACACAACCTGATGTATATCGCCCTTTTAACCCAAGCTGGTTTTTGACACACTTAGATTTGAGGCTGACACAGTTGTGGATTAAATCCATCTCGTCCCACTTTAGAAGAAGCCTTGGAGCAGAGGAGGATTGCCCTTTGCTTGGTGCAGTAGGGCTGTGGTGTCCCCAGAAGCAGACTGTATATGTGCTACGGGCTGGAGAGGGACAGGAGCAGTAAGATGCAAAGAGGAGAAGAGGTGAAGCCTCTGCTGAGCTAACAGCCTTCAGGCATAAATAATGCAACCATTAAGATTTACAAAAATGAGGCCACACTAGAAATATGTCCTTTTTTTTTTTTTTTTTTTTGAAAGAGCAAGAAAAGAGTGAATCTGGAGTTTTAAGTGCTGGAGTATGGGAAGGAGAGGAACATATGTCAGATATAAATCCCAGTGCCGTGGTGGGAGTAAACATGCTCTTGACAGCAGCATATGCAGATGCCGAGTAGGTCAGTGTATGGCAACACTGGGAAACAGAACCAGTGAGATGTCTCCAATAGTTGGCACATGTGGGGGCACCAAAGAAAAGCACTATTTCTGTAGCGTGTGATTCAACACGGTGTATTAATGGCATGTATCCCTCTGTAGAGACCATGACGTTACTGATAAATCTTATGAAGTTCCCTTACAGGTAGATATTTAATTTGTTTTCCAAAAACTGTAATCTATGTACAGATCCGTACGGATACGGAGGTCTCTCCTGCAGTGCCCCCAGGCTGCTGTGCCTGCTTCACTTTGCAGCAAGTCCCTGCACCCCCCTAGCAAATCAGGAGCATCACTTGTTGAAAAAGCACGGTCTGACCTTTGGAAAATCTCCTTGAAAGTGGCACTTCTTGTATGATACTAATCTTCACGCCTGCAAGCGATACAATATACACCCAAAAAAAATCATAAGGTAGTCAGAATTGTATTTGGCTGCCTCGTGCTTCCTGCCTGATGCTCTCTCCCAGTTCATAGCCCCTTCACTCACTGGTTATGTGCAAACTTCGCATCCAGCAATCCCCGTAAAGGCAGAGCAATTCTCAGTCGCCCACCAAGATAGGAACCGAGAAACTCTTCATGGCTCTCCCTTATAACATCAAAGCAAAGACTGAATTTAATCTTTTGGTATAAATGTAGATTAAAAATAGAGAAAACGGAAGTTTGCATGAGGCTACTACTTTTTGCTTTGCTGCAGTCTTCCTCTTGTATCTCCCCATTTATGTGCTTTGTCTTCACTTTCTCATCTGACTCCTATTTGCCTTCATTTTGGTTGTGGTCACCAGTAAGCTGTACACAGGCTAAGTCTGAAGGGCTTCATTTCCCCATGTTTGTTTTCCTGTACAGTTTCCCATCTTTCTCATTATTTTTTTAAAAGTTTTCTCTGAAAGTTATATCTTTGTGTTAGTTTTGGTTACGGTTCTTGTTTTCTCAAAAAGTTTGATCTTTGCTCACCCATGAGAGTTAATTGTTGAACATACTGACATGTTAGGATTAAGCCAAGCATCTCTTATTCTTTGATTTAGTATGGAATATTTCAAGTAGCAATCAATTAATGCATCTGGAAACTGCTTCTCTAAACATTGCTTCCTTGTATGGGGATTACAAACTGTGTTATATGTCGGAAATAACTGTCCCTTGAATACCTGTCATTAATTGCTGATGGGGAGAGCATCTCATAGAATCACAGAATGGTTTGGGTTGGAAAGGGGCTTTGAAGATCATTTAATTCCACCCCCTGCCCTGGGCAGGGACACCTCCCACCACACCAGGTTGCTCCAAGCCCCCTCCAACCTGCCCTTGAACCCCTCCAGGGATGGGGCAGCCACAGCTTCTCTGGCCAACCTGGGCCAGGCTCTCACCACCCTCCCACCAAACAAGTTCTTCCCCACATCTCAGCTCCATCTCCCCTCTTGCAGGGTCCAACCCTTCCCCCTCATCCAGTCACTCCACTCCCTGATTTGTATAAACTTGTAATTAAATCTGTACCCCTTATATGTGCCCATTTTCACGTGTGTCATATCCTAGCACCTATAAGTCTCTAAACTCCCAAGTTCCATCTCCTATTCAGTGCAACATCTGCCCGTCTAATCACTCATTCCCCTATAGATTACAACCAGTCATGAAAATGGAAAAAATGCCCCGGTCTCCTCCCTCCCCAGCCCGGGTCTGTAAGTGTGCCGATGAGAGCGTTCTTTCCATAGCACCATCATCACCAGATAATATTTTTAATGAAAGCCATCACGTGTGTGGTGTGGGGTTTCAAAGTGAGCATTGTGCCCAGCTGTACAGCTCGGCACTGAAAAAGCCCGATGCTAGCAGCGTGGCTGTATCACAGCACTATTGCTGCGCTCTCCTTTCAGGTCAGCTCATTTTGTACCAGATTCTAACTAAAAGGGGGTTGTAAAGAAGAAAACAAACTTGCAGGTTTCAAGCTATCATCATTGCAGGGCTGAAATTTTTAAGCAAGTGCAAAAAATGCCTGAAAATGCACCCCAGGAGTCAGGGGGGAAGCAGTACAAGTCTTGAAAAGTGATATAGAAGGTGAATGATGGTGGGCAGAGCTAATTCAGCCCACCTGGGCAGCGATGCTGAGCAGGGGGAGAGGCAGAGGCATCCCCTGCAGGAGAAAGACAGCCAGAGAAAGGGGTGGCTTGGGCACTGGAAGCCTATGGAAAGATATGAGGGCCTCAGTTTGCTGCTCCTGCTGGCCTCAAAGAGAGAAAGTAGAAGGCAAAGCCAGAAGCTTCCCCCTGCCACGCTTTCTGGTACTCCAGAGTTTCCTTACCCTTTGCTAGGAAGAGTTATTTGGGGTCTGGGAGCAAGGGCATCTCAGCACATCTTGTTTCTCCCGAAACAAAACCACTGGGGGAGCATGATGTTACAGCAGAAGTTCATGATATAGGAAAAATAATATATGTGATTCATCACAATGTAGAAGAGAGTGAGGACAGTGTGGGAGAGCTGCAGTCAAACAGTTTGGGATTAATACAGCCATAAAAGCAGATGGCACAGCTTTTTTGTTAAGCAGTTCTCCAGCAGTCCATTTATAAGTCATGGCCCTTAGACAATCACGTAATTACCTGCAAGAGAACCAGCCTGTTGGGATGGAACATTGATCCTGTTCTTGTCATACCTCCCTGGGACATTACCAAGGTTTCTGCTGAGCTTTCCCACTAGGAATGATTCGGGGCAGCAGGCAGGCGTGCTGGAGCCTCTTCCAGAAATCATGGTCCCGTAGGTTCACAACCTCATCCTAACTCCAGGCTGATGAGCTTTCCTTGCTCCAGCAACCTTGATGCCTTCTGAGTGTGTCCTTTGCCTGCGTGATACCTGGGATAACCTCTTTTAGCGGCACAGCACCCAGTTCAGGGGGGGAACTCCATTAAGAACTGACATGGTTCACCAGATGGTATTCCCAGCAAATTGTGAATGAAGGGCAAACCACATTCAAAACATGTTTAAGGAATTCTTTGAATGTCCCTGGTTCTCTCTTGAATCAAGACCATATGAATTATTAAGCATTTTTCATGCTTATGGATAAAAGGACATGCCCATGCTGTGAAGTAGAGGATACAAATTTCTAATTCACGTTTCTTGATCTCTTCATTCTTCCGTGGTTCTTCTCTTTCTGTATTATATTTTAGCTACACACAGCTAATGGAAGAATCAAACATGATGAAGAAGATACTATTTGTGAGAATATTGCTAAAATCAAAGTATTGCATTACCTGCACTTTTCCTATAATTTTAGGATAATCTGAATTGTTTTTTTTCTAAAAGCAGCATCAGATGCCTGGTAGGTTTTTTTAATTTCTTTTCACTTTCAATATGGTCTTGCATCAGGAGTACCCTGCACTGGAGTGAACGCACGTTTGCCTCAGCAGCAGATGCCAGATTTGACTCAGAGGAACCACGTGTGAACCCTCACAATGCTCAAGCAGCTGCTGACATCACGTATCTCAGGTGTCAAAAAGTACAGGATTGCACCTCTCAGTACATTCAGCATCAAACATTTTACCAATCACATGAAAAATACATACCTCTACCTTAGTTATGAGAATCCCTGGCTTTTTGCAGTGTGCTTCCACCCTTGGAGCTGCCAGACTCCAGCAAAGACTCACTGATTATATGCAAGCCATAGTTTTTTTAGAGGCTTATAATTTGGCTAAATTTGACTGGATTTTCATAGGTGTATCAAAGGGCACGCTCTTGGCCAGTGTGGCAAAACTTAACCAACCTCAGCTTTTCACTTTTCCCAACAAAACAACTCTGTTTATAGTTTTCTGTAACCTCAGTTGTAGAAATGGCTGAACCTTTCAGCATGAATATCTTGGAGTCTAAAGCAGAAAATAGCTAGGAGCTTTCCAGCCCAAATAGAAAAAAAAAAAAACCCAAACCTGAAAACCTGGATCTTATCGCTGAGAAATGGCAGGCAGCCTTGGGAACAGGCACTGCTACCGGCAATATTTGTAATAATTCTGATACTCTAATCTCTTTATCTTCCTTCTGCATCTCTTCTTTTATCTTCCTGATGATGCCATGGAATTCACAGCACCAAAATGTGGTGTGGTTTGTTTTTGTTTTTTTTTTTTCTTTTTCCTTTGGCTTCATTCTAGTAATTAAAATGGCCTCGTTTTTATTATTTGAAAAAAGCAAAGGTTCTAGTGTACCTTCCACGCACGCCCAGACTCCCACCTTGTGAGAAGGTGTAGTTTTCCTCCTAGTAATTAAAATGGCCTCGTTTTTATTATTTGAAAAAAGCAAAGGTTCTAGTGTACCTTCCACGCACGCCCAGACTCCCACCTTGTGAGAAGGTGTAGCAAATCTCCCCCTTGCCCAGGGGACCATGTCTTGCCATGGGATTGAACATAAAATCATTTAGTCAACATGGATTTACCAAGGGGAAGTAATGTCAGACTAACCTGAGAGCTTTCTATGATGTCATGACTGGTTGGATAGACGAGAAGAGGGTGGTGGATGTTGTCTACCTTGACTTCAGCAAGGCTTTTGACACCGTCTCCCACAGCATCCTCATAGCTAAGCTTAGGAAGTGTGGGTTAGATGAATGGACAGTTAAGTGGATTGAAAACTGGCTGAAGGACAGAGTTCAGAGGGCTGTGATTAGGGGCACAGAATCCAGCTGGAGGTCTGTAACAAGTGGTGTTCCCCAGGGGTCAGTACTAGGTCCAGTCCTCTTCAATATATTCATCAATGACCTGGACGAAGGGATGGAATGTACCCTCAGAAAGTTTGCTGATGACACAAAACTAGGAGGGGTGGCTGACACCCCAGAAGACTGTGCTGCCATACAGTGAGACCTGGACAGGCTGGAGAGTTGGGCAGAGAGGAACCTGATGAACTTCAACAAAGGCAAGTGCAGGGTGCTGCACCTGGGGAGGAATAACCCCCTGCACCAGTACAGGTTGGGGGGTGACCTGCTGGAGAGCAGCTCTGAGGAGAAAGACCTGGGAGTTCTTGTGAACAACAGGATGGCCATGAGCCAGCAATGGGCCCTTGTGGCCAAGAAGGCCAATGGCATCCTGGGGTGCATCAAGAAGACCGTGGCCAGCAGGTGGAGGGAGGTCATCCTGCCCCTCTGCTCTGCCCTGGGGGGCCACATCTGGAATACTGTGTCCAGTTCTGGAGGGTCCCTGTCCCCAGTTCAAGAAGGACAGGGAACTGTTGGAGAGGGTAAAGAAAAGGGCCACAAAGATGATTAAGGGCCAGAGCATCTCTTCTACGAGGAGAGGCTGAGGGACTTGGGTCTTTTTAGTCTTGAAGAGAAGACTTAGGGGGGATCTAATCAATGCTTACAAATACTTAAAGGGTGGGTGTCAGGAGGACGGGGCTGGTCTTTTTCCAGTGGTGCCCAGTGACAGAACAAGAGGAAATGGGCACAAACTCGAGTATAAGAAGTTCCACCTGAACGTGAGGAGGAACTTTTTTACCGTGAGAGTGGTAGAGCCCTGGAAGAGGCTGCCCAGAGAGGTGGTGGAGTCTCCTTCTAGTCTCCTTCTTTGGAAACATTCAAAACCCACCTGGACAAATTCCTGTGCAACCTGCTATAGGTAGACCCACTCTGGCAGGGAGTTGGAGTAGATGATCTCCAGAGGTCCCTTCCAACCCCATATGATTCTATGACTCTACGATTCAACCGTAGCAGCGAGCAGTGTGCAGTTTTTCCCTGACTGGCAATGAATCTGCCGTGTAATAAGGGGCAGGGGGGGCAGTTTTTCAGCGAAGTGGTGATTTTTTAGGGCATGAGAAGATGATGTCCCACGGGACCAAAAGAGTGTCACGTTGCTCCAGCCAGATCGGTGGGATGGAAGTATTTGTCGTGGTGACAGGGCGAACGTGAGAGCTGCCCGTCGCTCTCCTGCCTCTTGGGAAACAGTATATATCTCAGCTGTCCCTGTCATGGGGATTCCTTGAGGTCCCTAATCTGAGTCTCCCTCTAAACGCTGAGCAGACACTTTAATGGCGGTATTGCATTGCTATTAATATCACCGTCACCTAGGGCCCAGCTGTATGTGAGGCAAGGCCTGGAAGGTGAAGTAATAACTTCTGCTAGACCTCCTGATACTGTTTGTGGAGCACTTTGTAAACAGGCTGACAAGATCTTTGTCTCCAAGAACACGCTCTCTAATTAGGCAAGGGATGCAGCGTGCTCCTGGGAGAGGAGCAGTGTGCCCCGAAAGCCTCCTGCCAACGCAGCTGTCCCCACGCACATAAAATTTAAATCTCTCCACTCCAGCATGTAAACAAAGCTGTAGAAGAGTTGTGAGCAAGCAGGAGGGAGATGTGCAGTGAGAAGGTGCTGTCTAACAGGTTTCACCAGCCTGTCTGGATGAGGGATGCAGCTGGACGGGCAGGAGGTCGCTGAGGAGCATTTTTGTGATTTGGGGATTGCGTGTTCAGCAGGAGCCAGGTGTCTCTGTCTCCATCTCCCACTGTTCTGGGAAGTCCTTTCTGAAGTTACAGTAGGGTGGAGCTCCACTCATCACACTGGATGGTAGTCCATGGTGTGTCAGCACCTTCTCAGGAGAGATGGTGTCCACCTCAATCAACAGCTGTGTCTGCTGGGTACATCAGCAGCAAACTTTCCACACCTGGGGACTGGGCTCTGCTCCTCTCTTCTGTGTTTTACATTCAAGAGCCATCAATTAAAATCCAATCCAATCCCAAGAATGAAGGCCAAAATTCAGGGCTCTTTCCCGCCTAATGAACACCCTCCTCTGTGCCTGGAGTCATACCCTCCCTGTCCCCATTCTCTGCCCCAGCACATCTGGAATTCTTTAGCCTTTAGCAGTCAGGCTTCATCGGGAGCCTCACCTGAAGCCTGTGCTCCAGGAACACCTTGAGCTGGTTACGGTCTCTGAAATTAGGCAGTGGAATTTTCTTTTATTACATTTTTAGGAATACCTAGTGTGCACATAAACAAATGCTTAAATGACACCATCTGCAGGTGATTACATTTTCCGTGTATCCAGCTCAGTGGCTTGGAATTTGACCACTCATTAGGACCTACAGAAGTAAAGGAAATGCGTATTCTAATAGCCAAAAAATACTGATTTGAATATTGCTGTCTTGCGAAATGTGGATGAAAAGGTAGAATTTGCCTTCTTATGGGGAATGCTATCAGAGGGAATCAGTGTCAGACTGTGAACAAGTACCAAAATTATAAAAATCAATATATCTATCTGTTTTTTCACCATTACTATTTTCAGAGTACATTGCTATCTTTTGTTTTGTTACGGCATTAACTGCATTTTCATGATCTATCCCTTCTCTTTAAACTCCTCCAAAAAGCATCCCCTATAATCTCATCACACCACTGTGGCTATGTATGACATCTACTTTTTTTAGCAGAATTTATTCCTGCAAAACCTTAGACCTGTGTTGTCCCTGCAAATTGTAGGTATCCTGTGAGCAGGTTTGTCAGCTCTACAGACTCAGGATCACATTTAAGCATAGTAATTAATTTTGCTACCAGTAACAGATCTGCCAGTAGAAAGGTTGGAATACACCTGAATCAATCATTTTAGTAATATTACAAGATTAAAAAAAATAATTTCTTAGAGAGAGATTTTCCAGTTTGATGGAAAATAGCAGATAATGACACACCAGCTTTAGACTTCACATTTTTTGACAGATCAGCTAAATAAGTATGCCTGAACTAAAAAAAAATAAAGAAGCCGTTGAAGAGAGCGGTTTTCGAGTCTGCATTGGGAATATAATTGTACATTCTAAACTACTTGGTCTACCTGTTAATTAAACGGCTCAATTATAGGCCAGTTAAATAACAGTCAAAACATGCACCTCTGATATGAATCCAGAGGATCCAGCCATTTACCTGCTCTTAAAAGATTTTTCTTGAAAAGACAGTAAATGTCACTGTCACCTTTGATGACAGACCGCACCTACAGACACGCTCCTCCAAAATTTGGCTTGTGATTAGATGAGGCGTTGTTCTAAGTGCTGCAGCTAACGAAGGAGCAGAGAGAAGAGTGATCTCTGCATATCTGATTAATGTCATGTGTTACTCCATGCCTCCACAGTTTTTTTTGGCTTGCTCTTTGTCCATTGCTACTCCTTCTTTGTTATAGCAAGTACCAACAGAAAACTCCGATCCTGCCACTATTTTCCTGTATTTAGAATACACAGATACTCCTCTGAAAATCTCCTCTAACCTGAAGTTAGACACATACATAAGTCACTGTAGCTTTGAAGCCTGAGTTATTTTATTAAAGATAAGCTTTTAAAAGAAAATATATAGGAATAGGTTGAAATTGTGTACAATCTGTGAAGACTAAAGCCTCAGACCAGAGATCATAAAACTCTGTAGCTGCTTTTCTGTTACGCTATTTAAGATTGGCAGAGGAAATCCTTTTGAAGGCTGAAACGGGTATTTTATTTTTTAAATGGAAAGCCAAGAGGGCAAGAAGTGAAATCTCCTCCACATTGCTCCTCTGGTGTTAGTGATGTAAAATCCTGGTTTCATGGGAACCAGAAGTGCTGGCTAGAATAAATTTTACAAACTGGGAAGAAAGAACATTTCTGTCTTTGAAGTTCAGTGACGTTCTGTTAAGCAACATGGATCTGCAAATCTGATATTTCTTTTCTTTCCTAAATCCGATCTCTGCTCATTCTTGCAATTTGATTATTGACATCATCATCAGAATGCAATTTGATTAATATTTCCAGATATTTCCGAGCTGCACAACACATATAGTCTAGACATAATTAGAGAAACAAAGAGTGAAAAATCCCAGCTGCTTTTCTTTTTCTTCTTCCATCAACAGGATTAGACTACTTATCAGTTTGGCTCTGCCTTCTGATTCTTATCACAGATTTCAGCTTCACCACCTCACGAACAGCTGAGCTGTGGTAAAGAAACAGACCTTTATTTTCTGGTTATTCGTGCCCTTAATCATGAAGGTTGAGTCTGACACGTAGGAAACGGCGCTTGTTGGGGGATTGCATTTAAATGTCATAGGGCATTACTTGCAGTCCTTCTCGGGAGTGAAGACAAAAGTAGGGTCAGAGGGTAGACAAGACCGATAATAACATTTTAAAAGGTTCATTTAGTAGATTGGCCAGTGACAGCAAATGCAATACATAATGTAATCATCGCTTAAATTTGCTTATAATTTCTCCCTGTGCTGGCAGATTTTGGAAGTGCTGTCAAGAGAGCGCGTTCACTCTGGAGGTGTTTGAAGGCCCTGGGGGATATCCTATTCAAGAAGAAGATGGGAGTTCACCATTAAAGACCCAAAAGCTAGTAAAAAGACAAAGGCCCTCCATGGTGTTAAGGAGAAAACCAAACATTTGTAACGAATCCTTTGTTAAGATGTGAGTCAACTTGTCTAAATTTTTTCCATGTCTTCACTGCAGCAGGAGGAAGTTCAAAGGAATGTGGCACAACAATAGCTATGTACCAATGAGATCACAGCTCCATAGGAAATATTGCAGTGATCTGGGTAGTGTGGACCGTTAACCCTCCCAGCAAGGAACCCATATGTATGTAGGCCCAGTGTGGCCAGCAATCGGCAGAGCACCCTCTTTGATGCAAGTGGCAAGACTCTGTGTCCGGAGTGGGCTTACTGTGTCCAGTTCTGGGCTCCCCAGTTCAAGAAGGATAGACAACTGCTGGAGAGGGTACAGCAGAGGACTACAAAGATGATGAGGGGACTAGAACTTCTTTCTGCTGAGGAAAGGCTGAGGGACTTGGGTCTTTTGAGTCTGGAGAAGAGAAGACTGAGGGGGAATCTGATCAACACCTATAAATACCTAAAGGGTGCGTGTCAGGAGGATGGGGCCAGGCTTTTTTCAGCAGTGCCCAGTGACAGGACAAGAGGGAACAAGTACAAACTTGAACATAAGAAGTTCCATCTAAACATGAGGAACTTTCCTTTGAGGGTGGTAGAGCCCTGGAAGAGGCTGCCCAGAGAGGTGGTGGAGTCTCCATCTCTGGAGACATTCAAAACCCGCCTGGACATGTTCCTGTGCAACCTGCTCTGGATGGACCTGCTCTGGTAGGAGTTTGGAGTAGATGATCTCCAGCGGTCCCTTCAAACCCCATATCATTCTGTGTTTCTGTGACTCTATTTTGCAGTCCTGAGGATCCCTTTTGTGGGGTGGATGTTGAGTTGCCATGAAGTCTAGATCAGTTGTGGATTCGCCTCAATCCCCACTTGAAAAGCTGCCTTATTTTGTGCTGGGAACGTTTGATGAATGCTAACTAATGCAGTGTTCTCCATGGATTGATGGAGATGATCTTCACCCTAATCAGAATGAAACACCTAACGCAGGTGATTGCTTTAGTATGAGTCATTACAGAGTGGGCAGTTCCCAGGTGCCTACCTCTACCTACTAACAAATGAATAGGAAATGAAGGTTACTGCCTTGTGAAAATTGGTGGGGACTTTCCAAGAAGCCTCTTGCAAATCTACTGCTAATGAGTCATCAAAGATAGAGGACTATTTATCATTTATAAGATGCTCCTGATACCCTTATCAGTTGATTATTCACTCAACAACCCTGCGCAGCCACCGTATATAATCTGCAAATATGTTTCTACCCAACAGTCTTACTGGAAATGACTGCATATTTAAAATGAGAGAAAAGTAGAATAATCCATTCATTGTACTGGATATATACAGCTTGGTGGACTCAAGTTGTTGCGAGGAGCCTGCATTCTTTTGATCATCTTCTCACCAATGGCCCTTTAAAATATGACAGCCATGTGCAGCCATACCTCCTGCTGTTATAAACAAGGCAGAGACAAATGGCTTGCAAAGAAAATGGCATTTTTTAACAGCAGCAATGAAAAGATGTCCCAGCAGACCCTTTAGTTGCTTTCCAGTGTGAATGACAAATTAAGATGGGGCCATGGGTACAACAGCCTCAGATACATCAGAGCAAAGGCAGAGATAACAG
The DNA here is from genome assembly GCF_001431845.1 of Calidris pugnax. Taxonomy (NCBI): domain Eukaryota; kingdom Metazoa; phylum Chordata; class Aves; order Charadriiformes; family Scolopacidae; genus Calidris; species Calidris pugnax. The sequence goes on from NW_015090812.1 coordinate 19,979, forward strand.
TCCATCCTTTAGCTGGCACTTGTTTGGGTCTGAGTCTATAAAAACATTAATTCTTTCACTTCTCTCATGTATTATTTAGCCATTAAGCGATTTTAAATTGCATTTCTCTTATAGGAAGAGTATCTGTTAAAATGGAACATCGAGGCAAAGCTGCTCAGATAGCAACATTAAAATATTTTCCTTAACTACAAACAGACACAAATTATTCCATGTTAAAAAGCCACTTCTTTGGCAAAAAAACTTAGCTTGTGCAACTTAAGTCTATTTTAAACAATTATACAAAAAAAAAAGACAGTTCAAATGCATCTTCCCCCGGTGCAACTAGCTCCATATTAAGGATTTGCCATGGTGATATCAAATTTATTTAAAATTGTCCAAATTATGCCAGTGCAAACTCATTAATATTCATAAATATCACGAGTCAAACCAGATTCTTCCTCCTTGTGCATGGTTAATCACAAAAAACCCCTCACAACCTGTAAGATTCAGATTCTTCCTCCTTGTGCACGGTTAATCACAAAAAACCCCTCACAACCTGTGGACCAGATTAACTACTCAAAGGTACCTTTGCATGCACTTTGAAATGACGGTAAATTACCCCAGTATTATGATTGCTTGAATTAGTTTTGAATTATTAGTCAATTTACCCGTAACTTTTCATTTCTTTTTGGATTGTCCATGGAAAATAAAATTTAAAAAAACAAAACAAAACAACTTACCAGCAACTTTTCATTTCTCTTTGGATTTTCCATGGAAAATAAAATTTAAACAAACAAACAAAACAAAAACCAGAAGTATTAAGAGAAAATCCAGCATAATCTGTTAAATTAAGTGACTGTGGTTGTATGGAAGCACTGCCTGACATCTGGAGCTGCTGAGAAGTGACATTAGGACCATCAGAAGCATTAAGAGAAAATCCAGCATAATCTGTTAAATTAAGTGACTGTGGTTGTATGGAACCACTGCCTGACATCTGGAGCTGCTGAGAAGTGACATTAGGACCATATCATCGGTACCTCAAATACTCTTCATCAGCAGGAGTAGCTTTGATTTATCCCTACATGCTTAGCTTTAACTCAAAAGATTAAAGTACGTAGAGATGACATTGGAAATACTGAAAACATGCATAGAAACACTCAAAAGGGTCTTAATTTTTTTTTTTTTAGCCACTGAAGATGAGAAATAACAAATTGAAATAAATGATAAAGATTATATTTGCTCTAGAGTAGACGGCGTTGGGAGACAGAGGTGGATCTACGCAATTAAATGCTGCCCTGACTTGCTAAGCAGAAGCAACTTAGAAATTTTAAATGTACTTTTTGGCACAAGCAGCAGCACCGAACTGCAGGAGTCAACCTGGAAGAGAGGTTGGATGTACACACAAACAGATGATTCACTTAAAAAGATGGCAGATGCATAACAAAAGTATCTCCCAAAATTTATATTAAAGTGATGGTCTCAGCCCAGCCCTCCTGGGCAGCTGCAGAGGTTTAGGGGATGGGAATTTGTCCCCCTGATGGGGAATAGACACTTTATATAAGTGGGATGACAGACAACAGGATATCACATCCGTCTGGTTCTGCTTTTAATGTTGAAATAAGAGTTTGTAGAAGGAATAGACACAACAGGGCAGGTGGAAACATGCCAGCCTGGGTCAAGGAGGATATTGTGTCTGAAGAAGGAAAGAATGTGATACAATATATAGTTTGGCAAGAAGCGCAGAAATTGTTTGGATTGAAATAAAAGATAAAAAGACCAAAGAAGGAAGATAGGAAACTATTGTAACGCATCTGGAGCAAATAAAAAAGCAGCCTCAAATATTGATGCAGATAAAGACCATGGAAAAGCCTCATGTTGGCAAACTTCTGCTGCCCGGGATGCAGTGAAGAGAGCAGGGATGCTACACAATGTAGGATGGGAGCAGGCACAGGCTTCTCTCACCTGCTGAGTTTTAAAATTTCACATTTTTTAAAGCTATTTGCCCTGCACTCAACATTTCTTCTACTTTCTGCAGCTCTAAAGGCCAGCAGAGAACATGGGTCCACATGCCTCCTCTTCACTTCACAGGTCCCTGCCATGGCCACCCCACCCTGAGCAGCAGCTGCAGAGGTCATCTCAGTGGGTCTGACTTCAAACAACCCATCCATGTTAAACTTCAACCACTGGGGAAAAAGTTAATTTAAATCATGATCAGTTCCTCAAGATGGTTCCAAGGAGATGGAAAAGGGAAAAAGCAGCCAGGGATGGAGGCGGTAGGACCAGGGGCAGCCTTTCTGACACGGGTTGTGAATGATGCTCTTTTAAACTGACTTATAATTTAAATAACATGAGCTTTGCCAGCTGAGCTAGGGGCTGAGGAGCTGGTGGGGATCACTCCTCCTGCTCCCTCCTGGACATCTGGAGGCAATATGGTAGGAGAGGTCAGCAGCTCCGACACAGGGGGGAAAGGGAATTTTAAAAGACATCAGTAAAGACACAACATTTGAAGGTATGTAGCACAGAGGATGATATAATTTCATTAAAATGAAGGCTGCATTTTGAGCTTTGGCAGCTTCAAAGCTCCCCCCCAGCTCTATTTTGTGGAGAGCCAAGCTCCCCCCCCGGGGGCCTCCGCCGTGCTGGGGCATCCTGCCGACTGCCACGGTGCGGTCAGGCTGGCCAGGCCCCTGCCACAGCAGGTACCAGAGGTTTCCACATATTTCTGGCTCATCTGGTTTGACTGGAGTAGACTGCTTGGGAATATTTCTGAGTCCCGGAGCAACCAGAGCCCCAGGACTGAGCAAGTCAAAGGCCACGAGGGATGGGGATGGACCTCCCCCCCCGGGGGCCTCCGCCGTGCTGGGGCATCCTGCCGACTGCCACGGTGCGGTCAGGCTGGCCGGGCCCCTGCCACAGCAGGTACCAGAGGTTTCCACATATTTCTGGCTCATCTGGTTTGACTGGAGTAGACTGCTTGGGAATATTTCTGAGTCCCGGAGCAACCAGAGCCCCAGGACTGAGCAAGTCAAAGGCCACGAGGGATGGGGATGGACTCTGGGCTCTCACATTGACGGCAATAGATGTCCTATCTGCCTGCTGTGCACTGTTTCTGCAAAAAGCCACTGCCCCAGAGCTTGGGAGTACAATAAGTTCTACAGACAGTCAGGAAGAAGGAGGAGGCACAAGCCAGGGGCAGCTGGCACAGGGGATTCTGCCTGGAAGAAGAGGAGAGGGTTGTGCTAGCCCCAGGGATGCTGTGAGCAGCCAGCCTGGGGTTCCTGGGGCCATCCTGCAGGACCTTGTGGTGCTGGGCCATGGTGCTGAGCCCCAGCTCTGCCCAGGGCTGAGCCAAGCTTCAAAGAAACCCAGGGGAGAGGCTGTGCTCCCCCTTGCTCCTCACTGAGGGAACAAGGGGCGACTGCAAAGTGCTTTCTCATTTTTTATCTTTTATTTACTCTCTATTATTTATTCTTCATGTCTTTCCTAATCTTGTAATCAAGGCTTTAACCCTTTGCTCTACAGAAATAAATTGGCTCTTTTTCATTTTTGAAAAGTGACTCGGTATTTGAAACAAACTCATCGAGATCTAACAAATGCAGGATGTTTTTATTTCCCTGGATGAAAACAATCCAGCTGAGTCAATCCCCCCTATGCCTCCTACCCACGCAGTGTGGGTCTCCTATAGGATAAAACTGTCTTGGATACACTTCCCGGGCTGAAAGGTAGAGTTTGGGGTGGGCAAGTGGCAGCATCCTTAATAAGAACCTGCCACTGGCCCCCCTTTAGCACTCGCTGCCACCATTGTCAACAAAATCAGCTCCCAGGGTTTTGCTGACCCAAATAAGATTTCATTACTTGACTCCCTGAAGTCATCGTCTAAACCACAGAATCACAGAATCAATCATTTAGTTTGGAAAAGACCCTTAAGATCATCAAGTTCAACCATAAACCTAACACTGCCAAGTTATCACTAACCCATGTCCCTCAGCACCACATCTACACGTCTGTTTAATCCCTCCAGGGATGGCGATTCCACCACTTCCCTGGGCAGCCTCTTCCAATGCTTGACAACCTTTTCAGTAAAGCAATTTTTCCTAATATCCATCCTAAACCTCCCCTGGTGCAACTTGAGGCTGTTTCCTCTTGACCTATCACTTGTTATGAAAAGACACCAACTCCCACCACACTACAACCTCCTATCAGGGAGTTGTAGAGAGCGAGAAGGTCTCCCCTCAGCCTCTTTTTCTCCAAGCTGAACAGACCCAGCTCCCTCAGCTGCTCCTCATAAGACTTCCTCATAATAGTTATAGAAAAAGACATCCTGCAGAAACCATGAAACTGGGTGGGATCAAAAAAAAAGTGCCTGGTTCATTCATGGCACATCTACTGAAGGAAATGGCAACGCTGGAAGGAAATGTCAATCCTGGAAGGAGATGGCAATCCTGGAAGGAGATGGCAATGCTGCAATGGGATTGCAAGCTGCAATGTGACAGCATGCTGGACACCTGGGTATGGAGGGGACACCTGTGGTACGACAAATGCAATGCAAGAGGGGAACCCAGAACATGTTAGAAAATGGCCCTATGAGTCATCTAAAGCACAATTCTGAGCGAATACACACTTGGTGCTTGTCCATTAATTTTTCTGACACTCAGACAAATTATTTACATTTTCAAATGGAAGAAAAGCCAGCACAGATTTTAGAGGAAATGATGGAAATAAACTGAATGGTGCTTGGAGAATTGTTGCTACAGGACAGTGCTTGTAAACGTCACCGTTGCGCTCTGGACTGAGATGTGACTGCACGAAGACAGCAAAGCTGCAGATGTGCTTCATGGGGGACATAATGCCAGGCCCTCTCCAAAAAAGCCTAGAAGTTCCCAAAAAATCATAAGCAGGTATTGTAAGGGCATTGAAAATACTCAACTCTAACTCACACGAGGTCAACAGATAAAAATAGGAAGAGCATCCGGAAGGTGACACCCGAGGAAGGGAGCGGGAGCAGGAGAGAAGAGCTATTTGTGTTCGGGAACAACGCTGGCACAAAGCACACACGGGCAAAAATCCACCAAAGGCATTTGGGCAGGAGGTTAGACCGTCTCCAGCCACCAGGATGTGGTATTTTGGAACATCTACTCAAAGGGAAGAGTAGTGGGAGAAAATCCCAATCCCCCTTGTTGCTACGGTCCTAGAATAGCAGGAGAAATTAAAAAAATGATACACCACCACAAGGCAACCGCAGCTCAGAGCTGTATGTGCTGCCTGGGGGGACGGAGGGGACTTTGGGGAAGTGGAAGCAAAGCCTATGTATGGAGGGCAACCAACTGCTGGTGGTTGGGGTGGGTTTGGGTAGAGTTCATGATTACGGGTGAGGAATACGGATTTTATTTCTGTTTTGGTTTCGCTATGTTTGGTGTTCTATATTTCAGACCGTCTTATTACAGATAGCTACAAACTGCTTATTTGGGGTTTTGTAAACTGGGGCAACACCTTCTTTAAGAAATGTCTTTGAAAAGCAAAGTCAATCCTTATTAGTATGGCAAAGGGCCCGAGTCTGGATTGAGCACCATGAAGCCGGGATTAGCTCCTGATATTCCATGTCATTCTCCCGGTGCAATAAGGGAAGATGTGGCAGAGGTTTCCAAACTGGAGCTCAGCACAAGCAGCTGTGGTTTGCAGAGCTATGGTGAGGACAGTCCCCAGGCTCTCCATCATCCCCCAGAAGCACAGAATCACAGAATCTTCATGGTTGGAAAGGACCTCTGAGATCACCGAGTCCAACCATACACACACATAAGACCCCCACAATTTCTGGCACTAAAGCATGCCCTGAAGTGCCACATCTACACATTTCTTAAATACCTCCAGGGATGGTGACTCCACCACCTCCCTGGGCAGGCTGTTCCAGTGCCTGACCACTCTTTCAGTAAAGTAATTCTTCCTAATATCTAATCTAAACCTCCCCTGCCACAACTTCAGACCATTTCCTCTGGTCCTGTCATTATTCCCCTGGGAGAAGAGGTCACCACCTTTCTACAACCTCCTTTCAGGTGGTTGTAGAGGGCCTTGAGCTCACCTGTCTCAGCCACACAGTGGGATGAGAAGAACCAGCTCTTCCATGCTGTGTAAAAATAAGTGTTCCTTCTGAAAGGAAGCTGACAATGTGAGCCCTCCCCTGGGGCTGGGAGATGCCATGCTGCCACTTTTTAAATTTCTTCCTTTCAGCCATTTCCCGGCTGGCAGCGGCAATCTCTTGCTGGCCAAAGCCTGGAACTCTTCCAGTGCTGGGGTGGGGTTTGCCGCTGCTTTATCCCTTCATCTACCTCTCTGGCGGGTGTGTTGTCACACGTAATTAGCTAATGTTTTAAAAATACTTTAAGATCTTCAGACGAGAGGTGCCATAAAAGTGCAAGGCGTTATTACTCGCTGGCAGAAAGCTCACGATTCCCATTTCTTGGGGGAAGCACTCTAAATAATGAGGGAAAAATCCACTTTTATCAAATGCGCTGAAAAACACATCAACTAAAGCGTTGAAAATTTTGGTGGATTCATTAGTCTTGTCAATTCCTGTTTGTTATTACCTGTGAATCTTGGAGCATTACAAGCCCTCCACGGTGCACGGTATGTGAGCGATGCGTGACCCTTCATTTCTGGCTAATGAGGGACTCATAGTTGGTGACATGGAAAGATTATGTTTGCCCTGGAAAAGGCTGATTTGGCATTGGGAAAGAAGAGGTGATTGTGCTGGACATTTCTGTCATTATTTTCCGTGGGGGGAGTTTACATACAAGCGTGGCACAGTGATGAAGAGCGACGGCCGCGGTGGGAGGCGGGGACACCGCTCTCAGCCCAGGGAACCTGTATTTCCCCAATTGCAGCTGCCTTGCTGTGGGAAAATAATGAAAATAATGTTTAGAGAGGTGTTTCCATCATTTGGGTTTAAGACAAGATAAAGCATCCATGCTGCAAAACTGCCTTTGGTTTCTTGGCTGCTTTTGAGCTCTCCTGGGGCAGGTGAGGACGGGGGCGTTGGCAGCGTGTGCTGGCTTGTCCTGAGGACTCGCTTCTTGGTTCGTGCTAAATCCCCTTTTGTGCCATGCCAAAGGTGGGACAAGTTGTTGTTTATTTTAAATCATCTCCATTCAAAGGAATGCAGCTTCAAAACCAGGGAGGGGAAAACTTTCACTGCCTGGTGGTGGTTTCCCCTGTGTTTAACTGGATCCCTGCAGAAGAAGCCTTCAGCTTCTTGACGCTTGACTGCACATGGAAAGGAAGAGCTGGACCCAACTTCCCAACCTCCAGCTGCTCCAGCCCTGCTGAGATACCTCACAGACAAGGAAAGGCTTGAGCTGCAATGCTCAAATGGGTCTTGCTGTAGCTTATAGCCGGGTGTTTCATGTTATAGCACGTCTGCCTTCTCCAAAGAGTCAGCTTGAGAAGCAATCCAGCCAGGCCACTTGCTATCTTAACTCTCCATTAAGAGGAACAAAGTTCACATGTATCCCACTGCTAATTCAGCTCGTAGCCTGCACCTTAACCAGGAAGTATCTCAAGGGCTTAAGGGGCTCTGTCAATGTGGGCAAACTCCAGGATTATTTTATGTCATGCTCCAAAGTCTCTTTTCTTTTGCACCAGCAGAGAACTGCACTGACATGTGCCACTATATTCTCAGGACGACCCAGGGCTGTTTATGTTTCATGATATTCTAATGGTAACTGTTTTGACTCTATCAAACATTTTCTTTTCCAGTTCAGGGGGTATTTCCCTTGATAATTAATACAGTGTCTTTCTACCAGCCTCACCATCACTGCATTTATGTGGAAAAAGCAACCCTGAGCACTCTTTCTAGTACTTACTTGCCTTCAGTGGAGAGGCTGAACTCTATTGCTGCAAGTACTTCTCAGGGAGGAACGTATCCAAAACCTGAAATTACTTCCTGGCCTCTGGGAAAAGTTCAAAAATCTCTTTCTGTCCCTCAGGCTCACTTCTGCTCCCACCTTGCTTTATAAATTGCACGGCTTTGACACGCAATAAGAACCTGCCCCGTCACCAGGCTGTTCTCCAAAGGCTGAATTTTGTAATTCTTGCTCAGGCAGCACTATCAGAGGTCAGAGAGAATATTGCCCCATTAAGCACTGATTAAACATTGATGAGGGACCTCCTCTCCTCTGACTGTTTCCAAGTACCAGCAAAGCAAGTATTTCTGTCAACATTCACATGGGTGACATTGGCTCTGAACATCCGGTCGTGTATTCAGCTCCAGCATTATTTTATAAGGTGAAACTTCAGTGGTGCAAGGATAAGAAGCAATTAATGCGTTTCAATGCAAATCATCTCTTAACCCTATTTTTAAAAAGGAGATCTGCACCCCCTCTGCTGGGCTGCTTCTGATATGCAAAGATTTACCCAAAAGCAAAGTCTGGGTGAGGAGATCAGAAGCGACTACGAGTGCCGTGGCAGAGGAGGGAGCTTTGCAGCAGAGCTCAGCTGCTCGTTAGTCCTGCTTTTGAGCCAGGCAGGAGCAGAGTATTGCTGTGATATTTAGGGAAGAGCGTGGCCTGCCAAGAATTAGGAGGAATGTCCTATCTGTAATGATGTAGTTATTCTGCACCCACACAATAGACAAGTGGAAAAAGGTTCAACGAAATGATAATGGATTTCTAAAATAAGATGTATGAGGAGAGTTGGGAAGTATTGACTTTGCTTTGTACAAAGCACTGAAGACAGATAAAAAGCAGTAACAAGCCTCATAGGTTATTTTACATAAGACAATTAACAACTGTTTTCCACATCTACAAAGAATAAAAGTAGAAAAAATCAGTTCAATTCACAGCGAGAGAGATTTATTTTAGAACCATAGAATGGTTTGGGTTGGAAGGGACCTTAAAGATCCGTTGACTTTGCCAGCTGTAGTAAAAAAAATCACATAAATCCCATTCAGTACGTCCCTTTCTGCTGTTTAACTCCAAAATGAATTTCAACTAGAAGAAAATTTAAACCCAGGCAACACTAGCCATCACTTGAGCATGTGATAAAACACTTATATGTGACCCAACCTACATTGTGTTGTAGGGCAAACATTTCCCTGAGAGCCAGATGGGTGGGATGCAGAAACCCAGCTCAGTTTTCACTCTGCTGGCTCCACAGGGCTCATTTGCACCACATCAAATTAATCATAGAATCATTCAGGTTGGAAAAGACCCTTGGGATCATCGAGTGCAACCATCAACCCTACTCTACAAAGTCCTCCCCTACACCATATCCCTCAGTACCCCATCTAAACGTCCCTTAAACACATCCAGGGATGGTGACTCAACCACCTCCCTGGGCAGCCTATTCCAATGTCCCCAGGGTGCCAGTGGCATCGCCCTGGCACACCATGGGCAGGACCCCACTACTCCAGCTCCAACACGGACCCAGCACCTACTTGCTGGTGCCTCATCACTGACTTGACTCCAAATTATTCAAGCCACAACAGTTTATTTAAAGAGAAACTGTCAACCTAATGGTGAATAAATTTATAACCCCCAGTTTATTTGTCATTATTTTTGCTCTTTGGCTGTATTTTACATTTTGGTTCAGACAATGGGAACCTTTGAAGTCAGCTTCATCTCAGATTCACAAGGCTGTAAAAGTTGGGTTTTAAACAATAAAAGGGAGAGAAGTTATTCTTTTATAAGCTGTATTTTTACTGTAATATTAAAAATAGAGGATACTGTAAGAATACAGCTTCTGATCGCTGACTTTATTTTCTAGGAATTTGGAATGAGGCTAATGGAGAACTGATGAGTTCAATAATCTATGACTGTTGAGCACGATGGTGTTTTTAAGTGGGAAATTTAAAAGAAAGGAGAAATGAAAAATAACTTTGTTGCTCTACTTATTGTTGCAACATGGTGCTGGTGTTCCCAGAATATACCAATATCCAGATGTAGAGGTCCAGTGAACAGGATATAGATAAAAGGCTCTAACAAAAGCCTGAATCCAAACTGGGTACATTATTGCAGCCCCAGAGCTTCATGAGCTGTAAGAGCAGTGATGACGTTGCCATTTATGTAGAGGTCAAAGGCAGATGATGTTTGTGTTTGTACTTAAACAGAGTGTTTCATGTATTTTGAATATTTATGCTTTACTCTTTCTGGCTACAATATCATGTTTAAATCCGATTACTGTTTGGTTGGGTTTTTTTTCCCAATCTCCCCACACTCAGTTTTCCAAACCCTGGGATGTTCACCAAGGCTTGAGCCCTGTGTGATGTACTGGAGCAGAACCGTGTCATGGACCATCCTGAAGATGTGTCAGACAGGGCTTCACAAAGTCCAGCTCATATAAAACAGCCCAGGCAACACACTGGGCTCTTTTACGTCATTTATTTTCTGTGTTAAAATGTTTATTATTGATCTGACTACATATACAGCTAAAATAGCTTGACTTCTAAAGTGTGCTAAGAGCAATTATCATATGCATCCACGAAGGGCTTTGATGCTATTATTTGCTCCTTTAACGGCACATGTAGCTTGTATTTCAATCCAGTTCTCCAGTATAGATCATAATGATGGAAATATTTGTGAGGCGTATAAAGATCACACAGCAACGCAACTCATTCTAAATATTTACAGCACATTTTAGACAATGTCTATGTTAGTAAGAATAAATGAAGTTATTTTGTTTACTTGGATAAGGAACCGTGGTTTGCTGACAGATGTGCAGCTGAAGTATATTTCTGCTCCATAGAAGTTATTATGTGCAAGAAAATAAAACTAGATGATGAATCACAACTGTCATTGACGATGACAAAAATAATTGAGATCACATTTTGGGTTGGGTGCATCTGCAGAAAAGCTGGGGAAAATAACTACAGTACAACGCCCTCAGATGTTTTCCTGCGCTGAGGGAGCGGGGCTGAGAGACAGCCCACTGGGCAGGATGCGACCCAGCTGATGGGCCGTGTCGGAGCAAGGATCAATGAGGCTTCCTGATTGGAAACAGCATTTCCCCACAAGAAGGGGGTAAGGGCAATCCACAGCCCACGATCACAGCTCCCCACAGCGAGACAATGCCTGTAGGATCAAATCAAACAACTTCCACCCGTATTTAGCTTTAACGACGCGGATATTCTGCTGGTGTAAAATAGCATCACTTTGTAAAGGCAAAGGGAGTTTGGCTAACGAGCACCGGTGAAGGAGGCAGCCCCCAAGCCCCACTGCACAACTGGTAACACATCCCCAGTGTCCAGGGAAGTCATGGATGCCCCATCCAACTCTGAAAATTCAGTGAAATTCAGTGAAATCACGGATGTCCCATCCCTGGAAGTGTTCAAGACCAGGCTGGATGGGGCTTTGAGCAACCTGCTCTAGTGGGAGGTGTCCCTGCCCAGGGCAGGGGGGTTGGAACTTGATGATCTTTAAGGTCCCTTCAAACTCTAACCATTCTATGATTCTATTCCATGATTCCATGAATGCTACCTCCACCAGTAAACCCTCCTGTGACAGCAAAATTCTAACTATTCTGTGATTCTATTCCATGATTCCATGAATGCCACCTCCACCAGTAAACCCTCCTGTGACAGCACTGGAAATGCTGACTGTGAAATCGGGGTGTTCCACCAGGCTGCAGGTCAGCCAGGGGCACAAGGGGAGGCTGGAGCTGAAGGGAAGCATCACTCAAAATTTAGTGATTGGAGAAAAATGGGAAAAATATTAATTCATCATAGATATAAGCTGAAAGCTACACTGGGGAGACTGCATTCTTAAGGGAAGGACAACAGCAAAGGACTTACAAGCATTCAATGTCAGGTTGGATGGGGCTCTGAGCAACCTGATCTAGTTTGAAGGTGACTAGATGGCCTTTAAAGGTCCCTTCCAACCCAAACCATTCTGTGATTCTAGGATTTCCTGGTACAGAGAATCCACATGTCTAAGAGTCAGCATTGTTCTACCCAGTGTGCAGCTAGAAACGCTCCTCCTGCCCCATCTGAGTGACACTCTGGGAACCTCAGCTCCCTCTCAAGTCCGAAAGGTACACTGGGGTGACTGCATTCTTAAGGGAAAGACAACAGCAGAGGACTTAAAAGCATTCAATGTCAGGTCAGATGGGGCTCTGAGCAACCTGATGAAAGCTACACTGGGGAGACTGCATTCTTAAGGGAAGGACAACAGCAAAGGACTTACAAGCATTCAATGTCAGGTTGGATGGGGCTCTGAGCAACCTGATCTAGTTTGAAGGTGTCTCTGGTCATTGAGGGGATTGGACGAGATGGCCTTTAAAGGTCCCTTCCAACCCAAACCATTCTGTGATTCTAGGATTTCCTGGTACAGAGAATCCACATGTCTAAGAGTCAGCATCGGGCACAGAGAATCCACATGTCTAAGAGTCAGCATCGTTCTACCCAGTGTGCAGCTGGAAACGCTCCTCCTGCCCCATCTGAGTGACACTCTGGGAACCTCAGTTCCCTCTCAAGTCCCAGGACAGCCCTTCTGCTGGCAGAGGTGAGGAGCAAGACAAGGCCAGATGTGGCAGCAGGAGACTTAGGGAGGTTTACTTTGCTGGGCCCAAGCCCGAGAGGTGCAGAGCTGAAGAACCCATTGCCACACAGAGCCCTCCTTTTCCTATATCCCTTTCCTGGCTGCTCTCTGCCTGGACCAGCCTTACAAGAACTAGGGTTAGATATACAGCACCATTATGGTTTATATATATAAACCATATGTAAAGATACGCGTGTGTATGCATATACATGCCATACATAAGTATAGATGTACTAGCCTATAATATAATACATTAATACAAACCCAATGTATTACATAATTAGCTACATATGCATGCCTATATAATTAAATCTTCATCATTTGTAAATACTGCCTTTTGTTCTAGCGACTGCTTCTGCATATGTTTTGAAAAAAAAAAAAAAAACATAAATAAACTAAATAATAGGATTGACTCTGATTCCAAGCTTTCCTATTAAATCGCCCCCAGGAGCTAAAGCCCCACAGCAGGTTTCTGAGCAGCTTAGGAGGCACGTAAAAAGCAAGCTTTGACTTCAACATCTAGAAGAGCGGTCCAAAATTAGAGGGCAATTTTAGCATTACGCTACCGCCCGTGTAGTGTCCAACCTGCTCAGAGCATGCCAGGCAGTGCTGCTGTGCTCCCCAGCTGCACAAACCTCCCATTATTATTTCTTCCAGATGCTCCCCTTGCGCAGAGACCGTCTTGATGTCTTTGAACCATTAAACTCCCAGCTCAGGCCGTGGCTCTGGGCTGAATCTCTCCTTTTAGCGTTCAATTCGCTGTCAACATCCATTATGCAAACTCGGAGAGCCCAGCTGACCATAGGCACCATCTCAAACGCAGCAGCAGGATGAAAGGGTTGACGAACGCAAAGGACAGGAGACAAGGAAACTGGAAAGAATGGGGGAGCATATGGGAAAAGTTAAGTTTTCATTCATCATGGCTACTGCCTGCTGACAACAGCTGTATTTCTGACTCGTGTTCAGCTTTTGCCTTCCCAGGAGCAACCATCTCCGAGAGGCTGCCTTTGGAAACAGCATTAACAGATGGCTGGATATTAGGAAAAATTTTTTCACTGAAAGGGTTCTCAGGCATTGGAATGGGCTGCCCAGGGAGGTGGTTAACAGATGGATGTAGCCAGGATCAGCCATGGCTGGAAAAGTCACCGGGGCAACAGTGAAGGGAGGGATGGAAAAAGGACCACGGGTGTAGTGCTGAACCACATTATTATTATTAATAATGATGGATTCCGACTGGATTCAGGCATTACAAAGGATACCCCATGTCCCACGCAATCAATATTGCAAATGCATCACCTGCTTGTCTCTGGGGAGGTGGGGAGAGGAGCTGCTCGAAGGAATAAAAGAAAGATGCACATCTCCTCTCCACAGAAAACACAGGCATTTTATTCCTGAGGCTCAGATTTCCATTGCGAGCCATTAGGATGGGAAAAGGACCACGGGTGTAGTGCTGAACCTCATTATTATTAATAATGATGGATTCTGACTGGATTCAGGCATTACAAAGGATGCCCCATGTCCCGTGCAATCAATATTGCAAATGCATCACCTGCTTGTCTCTGGGGAGGTGGGGAGAGGAGCTGCTCGAAGGAATAAAAGAAAGATGCACATCTCCTCTCCACAGAAAACACAGGCATTTTATTCCTGAGGCTCAGATTTCCATTGCGAGCCATTCTCTCCCAGTATTTCTGTGCTTGGAGGGAAGCGTTCCCCAAATTCCTGCCAGATATGATTGCAACGTGCGTGTACTGGGTAATGGAGCTCTTTAATTCAGCTGCAACTCTCCCCTCTTTCCCCGAGACTCTTACTGACATACCTGCTCTCACTAATTACTGTGCAAAGTCAATATTAAATGCTCATTCTGCTCCAAGCCCCATCCCACTCCTGGCCTGTGGGAGACTTTGTACTGATAAAACAGCCTGGAGAAAGCTTCAGGAAGGCGAGGGGCAGAGCGTGCCTGCAAGCACAATGATGTTTGCAAAGCCATTTTCCAGGTATTTTGTTAATCCAAGACAAAGCACGAAGATATACTGGGTTTTAAACAGCCAGTTCTTTCAGATAGTTTCTGAAAACAAGCAGTGTTTAAAATTCAAAGTTCAAAATTAGCAGAGACTCCTGGATGGCAGGTAGCTGTGAGCCTCAGAAACAGCTTAAATGTCTGGAAAGTGTCTTTCTGGGGAAGAATTGAAAGATGAGAGCAAAATATTTCTCAGCCTAGTTAGATTCCACAGGAGGATTATAAATAATACAGACATTTTTGGTATCTTTGGGCTCACAGAGAATTCAGCGTTAAAGCCAATCACTAATCTGACTGTGACCAAGTGCATTCTCTGTATCTGGCTTTTGCTATGAACGTTCCAGAATAACCTTTAAGATTTCAGGCTGTATTTCTTTGACCTAAAAAAATCAAAGTATAGGAGAGACTTGGCATATTGGCTCTTTGCGGTGGGTCATTTTGTGCTGGGTTCAGCGGGTCAGCCCCAGCTCCGTAGGTAGGTTGGCAGCAATTTGGTTTCTTACAAAATATACATGGTGGATCTTTTCAGGTTTGGCTCCATGCTTTTATAATCTCTTTGCTTGGAATAAACATGTAGGGTATTATTATTATATTAGATCCTGCACGAATTTCCACTGGGTTTCCCAGCGTGGGAAGCCTCTTATGTCAGCCCGGGGTCAGTGCAGACTTGTTTCCTTCAGCATAGCTTCCAGGGCTTTGAATTTTCAGATCTAATTGAAAGAATCTTTACTTGTTGCTCTCTTCCTCCAATTCTTGTCAAAATTATGAGGAGAAGCTTATAGACCTCACCACCCGCCTGTGCTTTCGTCTCCTAATGATGAACCTAACCCATGCATTTCCAGCTCTGATATTTCTGATTATTTACATTCCTATGGCTTCCAAAAATCAGTTCCTTGTCCTCTTGGGTGCACATACTCTGGCAGCATTTCAGGTTGTAATTACACTGGTAAGAAGAGGTGGTGGGGAAGCTGGTTAATGTCAAGGTCTGCTGGAGGGCAGAGTCCCGATTTCAAGCCGTCCCACTAAATGAAAGTTTGTGGGTTTTTATTCAGAGCTCAAGCCAAGATCCTTCAGCTTTCAGAAGACAAACATGCCACTGTAATGTAAACCCACTTCCAGGCAAATTCCTCTGCCACCGGTGCTGGATATAGAATAGATCCCAATTTATCTTCAAGTAAGTTGTGCCTGTAAAGAGCCGGAGCTCCCAGCTGTGCCTGGCAGTGGGTGTCACACTGCACAGCAGCCCGGAGACACACACGAGCACTTTCTGCTCCACATCCAGCCTCTCCTTCTCCGATATAACAAGGAAATCCTGCTGGCAGAGGATATTGTGAACAACAGCTCACGCTGCCCCACTCTATACCTGTTGCTCCTTTCCAGCTTGTAGCACAAAGAAAATGTATTTTCCCCCTCCTGGGATGCAAGTAGTATATTCAGAAATTCTTGTTCCGCTCGAGATGGGAAGGCACAGATTTTGTTTCCAAATATTAGCCAAATTAAATGTGTGACTCCTGGTTGCAGGCTGATTGATTAGAGGCCCATGATGTAAGGAAAGGAAGCGATGCTACTGACAGTGAGAGGTTAGGGAGGGCTTGGGAGACGACTCCTGGGGGAAAAGGCTTCATTGTATTTCAGAGCGCAACCGAACACATGATAGATATAATATATGATTATTACAAATTAACCATAAATTGAAAGCCAGACAGTTTCCTGTTCATGGGGGCGGAGATGGAATATTAAGTACTTCATGCAATTATGAGGAATTGTTTCCATTTGGCATAAATCATTCTCCAGTCTCCATTATCTGCCCGTAAAAAGCACAAGTGTCTTGGCTTTTCCATATAAATAACTTCCTTTAAAATTATTCTTGCAGGGTCTATGAGCGATGGGCTAATCCTGTTATGAGATTTTAATGCCAAATTACATATTCAGACTGGAATGATACTATTTAAACTACTTTACAGATGAAGAGCATAATCATAGTTTTTCATTTCATACATTTTTTCCCTACTAGTGCCTAATATCATTTACATAGACAGGGCTGTCAGTAATAGACAATGCCATCAGTAATCCATGTACAATGCTTGAGCTCCAGTAGTACCAGGCTTTCCTCAGATATACCAGATTATATTTTGATATCGATGCACATATATGGAGTATGATCTGAAGTGGTGAGTACGATGTGAGATCTGCCCCTCACTAAGGGATCAGCTGCAAAACCAGCCAGCGTGTTACACTGAGGCAAACGATTGTTAGAACCAACAGGGATATTTCTCCTTGATACTTAAAACTGTTCTTCATCTTGTAAAAGCAGAGCACAAAGTAAAGGTGTCCCATGGGCAGGAAAACCCATGGGTGCTGGGATTTACAGTCAGATGGATATCACAGAATCAGAATCTTCTAGGTTGGAAGGGACCTTAAAGATCATCTTGTCCAACCGTCAACCTAACTGACAAAAATAGACACCCACACAACAAACAAGGAGCATCATCACTAAACCATACCTCCCAGCACTACATCAACCCGTCTTTTGAACACCTCCAGGGATGGTGCCTCAACCACCTCCCTGGGCAGCCCATTCCAATGGCTGAGAACCCTTTCAGTGAAAAAATTTTTCCTAATATCCAGCCTGAACCTCCCCTGGTGCAACTTGAGGCCATTTCCTCTTGTCCTGTCGCCTGTGACTTGAGGAAAGAGACCGACCCCCAGAGTGTGGTATTTCTGTGATAAGGAGCAGAGATGATGGCATCAGGGCCAACCATCAGAAGAGATGTTTCACCTGCCCTCTCCATCCGTGGAGTGAAAAAGCTCAAGCCCCACACTTCGTTTGAGCTGGTCCAAATAGGCAGCTGTTCCTCCAGCTGCTGTGGGAGACCATGACAATAGGCCATGTCACCAGTTGTAGTCCCTCCTTTCTCCAGGGCGCTCAGCTTCATTAGATGCTGCAGAAGGGTTTGTGTTTGCTCCAAACTTTGTGATGGAGCCAAGACAATCTGGTGACAAAGTGTGAATTATTTATAAAGAGCATCCAGATCACTTCTGCAGTAGGTGTGCAATTACACCTGGGATCAGCTTGGAAGTTACTGGCATGTTAAGAAATACAGAGTAAGCTTGTATTCATTAGTTACCCTTCAGTATCTAATTTTTGGAAGGAGAGAGCATTCAGAAATAAAATGTAAGAGGAAGTTTTGCAGTTAATACTTATCTCTAACAATGATTTTTCTGCTGTTACAGCCATGCTGTTTGTGTATTCCAAGCGGAATGGTCAGAGGAGCCCTGAAGCAAAGGAGTGTCTTAATTAAAGTGTGTTTGTCTATATTTGTTTTGGAAAAGGAAAATCACTCTTCAGTCCTCTGTCACGCAGAGACATTCAGGAAATGCAATGACTCAGAGCTAGAAACTTTAAAAAAAAAAAAAAGAAAAAAGAAAAAGAAGATAGCTACCCTTGTTTAAATGCTAGAAAGATAAAATTGATAGATCTGACTTGGCCCAACTCTTATGGCATGACCTAATTGCTTTTACATTAGGTGCTAGCAAATTATTTTTGTCATACTTGAATACTTATCAAACCAAATTTTGGTTTAAAAGTGATAGAAAACCTACAGGAGTCAGTTTGCTCCGCAGATAGATGTAACTAATTATACAGTGTACTAGCAAATACACTTACAAAAGAACCACTTGTCTATCATAATTGATAATGATGATATTTTTTTAAAAACTTCATGATGTAAAATAAAGCACATAAAAATGCATAAAATGCTATACAGATTTCTCTTTATGTAGCTTTATAATTAGTCTGAATAGCTAGTTTAAACCTATTTCTAAATAGTGGTAGCTGGTACAAGGTGAATGGGAATTTCTCAGCTCCCTGACTTTCCATGCATTTCGCTTAATGACAATACAAAGCAAACATCCCAGTTTTCATAACAGATTTTAAATCTCTTAACTGAATATGAAATGCTTTCAGATCTACAAGTGAAAGGTATAGCTAGATAAATCTAAGGGATCTTCGAAATGATGGGCAATAGACCATGACAAAATCTTTTCTTTTCAAGCCTTCAGGTCCCAGACAGATGGAAAACAGTGGAAATTCTTCTGATTGCTCTGTGAATTCCTGTTTTGGGAGAGAGGAGGAGAGGACTGCTGGCAACATGCGGTTTTAATCAAAAGACCAAGGCGGCCACAGCACATTTGATCAAAACATGTAGATATTGAACCCAGACCTCAGCAACGCACAGAGGAGGCTTCAGGTTTGTGCCACCATCTCCAGCAGAAGCAGGTTTCTGCTGATGCAAGTTTCCAGTTTCCAAACTAATATTTTACTTTGCAAAGGTGGTTTGGGTGCTAAAAAGTTGATGTTTTTAAAGCTTGTTGTCCTCTGGTTGGTTTAAGTGCTAAGAATTGCTCCCACAGGTCTGGCAATCAGTACCTCAGGGTTTGAGATTTACAAATCTACATCCCGGTTCTGCCATGTCCTCACCAGTGAACATTTTTCTTGCCTGAACCTAATTGCATTTGTGAAGAAAGCCCAAGCACGGCAGGCATGGGGAGCCCAGCCAGCAGCATTTCCAGGCTGGTACAGAGGGAGAGCTCTTTTACATTCAAAACCATTCATTTTCCTCCCGTTCTCCCAAAAATATGAGAGCAGCAAAACATATGGCAAAACTAAGTTCATGAGTCACTGCAGTGGTAAAGGATGATTTTAGCAGAGGCAGAGGCGCTCAGAGGCATTGTGCTATGAATAGATTGGCTTTGGAGGGGTGTCCCATGGCCGCAGTGGAATTTGCAGTAGAGAAGTCCATATAATGGCTTGTTTCCCTTCCCTGGTGCAGGTCTTGCAAGTTCTTACTAAAGCCAGCAGGCAACAAAAGTGGAGAATTTCTGGTAGCAGTGCAGACTGCAGTATTTCGTCTACTTTTCAGAAAACATAAACTCTTACAAGTGATCTTGCATCAGAATACATTCTATTCTATGATCTGGAAGGAAGCTTGTTCCTCTATACCCATCTGACAATCAGGCTTTCATGCAACGGTTTCAAAACTTCCTTCTCCTTCATCCCTCTAATTGAATCTCAGATTTGCTAGTTCAACAGGTTTTAAAAGATACAATCCAAGTTATTCAGTCTTAACGTTAGGCTTCATGTCAGTGGACATTCCCAATACATCACAAAAATGTGTCTTTTCAAGTGACTTCCATCCCAAGGCAAAGGAGTAAAAGCCATGTACACCGATGTCCTCTGAATGCATCACAGAGGTCCAAAAAGCACTTGAAGCAAAGTGACCAAAACCAGTATATTAAAAATTTGTACTGACAAGCTTATCTTCATTACTGAAGGAATGAAAGCAACAGGACGAAATTAGATTATATTCTTTAAAACGCTAACAAAGTGCTTTATGCTACTGAAAGTTGGTCACGAGACTTTTTCTTGTGAGAGCTGGATCCACATCCTGGCAGAGAAGCCTACCTCTCCGATTTAGGGTTCCTGAGCTCTCCCCTCCAGCTTGTTTCAGTCTTTTCTCTCCTGTCAATTGCAGATCCTTCTCCTTTATTGCCTCATGTACTCCCCACCTCATCTCAAAGGGTGATCCCTCCATCTAACTTCCTCCTATTGCCCTTGCACCAATTCTGTACTCCCCCAACGCTACGCTGACCCTTCAATTCAGACAAAACCCTTGCTCTCAGAAGAAAAGCAGTCTGGGTTTGATGGGGTTATTGCTGTTGATGCCATTCATTTTCTGCCAATTTAATGGCCTAAGAGGTCAGAAAAGCATCTGTGTTTGTACAAGAGAGGAGACAGGAGCAAGCAGCCCACTCAGAGGAAAAGGAAAGCAGAACCAGCCCTTGTGATGGCACCCAGATATTACACCTGTCTAGCTGAGTCAGCACAACATACCATGAGGTCTTAGCAATCGCTCAAGACAGAAAGGGTTGCTTTTATTTGGAAAAAAAAAAAAAAAAAAAAAAAAAAAAGTCTTGATGGACCTAGTTTCTCCCAAAAGTTAAAAACAAGAGACGAAAAAGAGCA
The DNA here is from genome assembly GCF_001431845.1 of Calidris pugnax. Taxonomy (NCBI): domain Eukaryota; kingdom Metazoa; phylum Chordata; class Aves; order Charadriiformes; family Scolopacidae; genus Calidris; species Calidris pugnax. The sequence goes on from NW_015090812.1 coordinate 40,524, forward strand.
TGAACTCACAGCACCAGCAAAGTGTTCAGGACTGCCCAGCTCCAACACTACACGATCCCTACAAGGATCCCTGGGATGATTCCCATCTTCCAGAGGAACAGGAATAAGCTGCCGTGCATTTGTCAGGGGAGGGATGGAGGAGTGGAGACAGGAGAAATGCATCCTTGAGCTTTTGCACTTGCTCACAAAAAAAGGTCTCTTATCCATGCAGATTTCTAGGCTGGAGGTATAACAAAAACTAGACCACAGATTTGCCTTCTCCAGATAAATTTTTCTCTTGTACAATTTAAAGTAATGTGACATATAGGAGATGAGACAGAACATCATCTTATTATATCCCCAGGACTGGCATTTTTACACTTACATATATGGAAGACAAGATAAGGAGCAAATAATCAAATATTAAAATGTCAGCAAAATGGGGACTGGCTGATTTAGCTTTTCCTCTGCAAGCTCATGATGGAGGGATCACATTGGATGAGTGGGAAACAAAAACCCCAAACCATGAGAGATATTATGACAGCAAACCATCTAGGCAGCTCCAGACACGCACACAGTGCTTTACAAACATAGGATGGGGCACCTCTCCCCTGCAGTTCTCATCACTGTAAACACAGGGTGTGAAAAACAGAATGAAGAAAGAATAAGAAAAAAAAAGCAGCCAGGTGTAGAAAAATGAATGGCAAGGAAAAGGAAGAGGAACTATTGTTGAAAGAAAGGATCGAAGGAGAAAGAAAGTTTAGTGGAGGAAAGACTAACCCAGGCTAAAATCTGTCTGGGAATATTGCACAGCTCACCCACAAGAATTGCAGCGAATTGCTCTATTCTCAGCCACACTGATACGGTCAAACCTTCAATCCCCCTCTCTCTCCTCCCTGTGTTATAAACCAGGCACCCGAAAGATGATTTCAGAAAATCACAGCCTCTTCTTTGTGACCAAATACCTTTTTATTCAGGAAGAGAGAGAGGTCCTCTGTGGAGATTTGGGATATTTCCAAATTGGCTGAGACTGTAGCTTTTTAGTTGGGATTTTCTGTAAAGACTCTTTAATGATCCTATAATATCTGACTGCAAACACTTAATAGTTTGTATCATTATATATGATGTACTTTGAAATAGCAGCTCACCCTAATAGTTGCACCAAACACAGAAGAGACCATTAAGGCTTTCCAGACACAAAAAAAAGAACCAAACACACACAGTACAAACACCACTTGCTGAATCCAAGCAAGGTGTTTTAGATAAGGAACAAGAGTCTAGACGCTGGCTTGGATAACATCCTTCCCAACCCCACAGCAGGGCCAGAAAGGTACACTCAAGTCTTTATGATGCCCCTTTAGAAAACAGTGAGCCCATAAAGGGGCCATAATTGATTAGACCAAACAGAAATGTTCTCCCTCCCTCATGTGCATGTTTTCCCCACTTCATTTTCCTGCTAAATTCCCTCCTATATCTGCTAATACCTGCAAGCAGAGCTGAAGACACTCAAAATTAAATTTTTCTCCCTAGAATGCAGAGATGAGCATACGGGCTTGTGGGAGCAGAGTTTGCTACCCGCCTGCCAGTTGGGTGTTATCACATCCCCCTTGCAGCTGAGTGAACCTTCTCTGCTTCCTCAAGTCTTTACTCAAACACCAATCAGTGACTATTAGCATAATAGTGTCCTAATGAATAACTGGGCCCAGTGACTTTGAGGTAAGCCTTTGCAGACCTCAGGATGCATTTTTACAGGATCCTTCTTTTTTTTTTTATAGGATCTTTCATCTGCATCAGGTGTGGGCAGAATCCAGCAGATAGCTCCCACCTGGGTGAGTAACTGACTGCCCCCATCGCCATGGCAAACATGGCAAAACATCACCAGATCCTTGGGATCGATGGCTGAACTGAGATTTATGCTTAATGAAACAACTTCTAAAATTTGAAGAGCCTCTGGCCAGCTCTGCTCTCCCTCCCCACCTCTGTATCAGCTCTTCCTGCAGCCTTTGGAGCTGCTGCAGACAGGCATCCTCCCCCTCAGGAAAAGTTAATCATTTAACAACAGACTTGGCAGACTTCACCTGAGCTGTTATTTTGCCTGCAGCTTTCTTTCCCACTTCACTCTAGCTCACTCCTTGCTGCGGTGCTCTAGAAAAAGCAGCTGGGCTTCATTACTTCTTAAATCCTATTTTGAGAAAGTGGGACAGAAATGTCTCATTTACGTGTCTTCTCTCATCTCCAAGTTGTGTGTTTTTCCCTCCTGCTTTAACACCACCTCTGATAATGGCAATTACAGCCATCTAGCCACCCGGGTGGCTACAGATCATCTGGACCAAGAGCCCTATCAGCACAAATGACTCTGAATGTAAAATAAGAGCCTCTCCTTCCTGGTGGGACCTGGCACAGGCAGTGGGGGAGCAGAGCACAGCTGTGGCAGCAAGGGGGGATGCTGAGTCAGCATCCTGCTGCTGCCAGGCTCAGGGGCCAATGATCCAAGGTCTGCCTGCCAAATTCTGGTCCAGGTGGGCAAGAAGGAACAACTCACCCCACCAAATGAGCCCCTGAGAGCTCTGGTATCCAGCTTACAGGACACTTCTCCTCCCTGCCATGATGGGGAGGATGACTAAAGAGACCCGCTCCACTCCCAGTTCTCAATGTACATCTGGGCACAATCTGGCTCCAATTTAACTCCATCGAGCTTCATCTGCTGGTTTCAAAAAGAAAAGGTCTGTGCTTCGTCATCTACTTTTGAGCACAAGAAGATACTCTGTTCTCCTCAAGAGACAGAGGTGCATCTTTTGAAGCAGAGGGCCAGAGCTGGCACCGCTCCATCCAGCTAATGCAAACACATCCATTTACACCAATTAGGATCTGGTTACTGCAACACTATACATCAATGCATTTTAAATATATCATACCATTAGGAGGAGTCTAGGTTTGCATGTGCTAGTATCATTGCACAGCAAAGGAGACGGAGAGCTTTAAATATTTAATTGCCCCCTTTTTTTAGCCTTATAGGGGAAGAGAAAAGTAACTGCGAGACCGAGGTTTTCTTCTTGAATAAATTAAGCTGTCATGGTAAATCAAAAACATGTACATCAATTCACTTTTAAAATTTAACAAGTTCATTCAGTTATTTCAAAAGTCTCGGAGAGAAGTGCCTAATAAAAACAAGTTGTTCTGTGAGCAGCTGCAGAACTAGCAGAGCGTTTCTAACAGGTTTGTGTGGATGGCCCCTGCCTTCCACCCAGCGCAGCACCCTGAGCTCTTTTCCTGTGGCTTCTGCAACACTAGCAGTTCCCTGCAGCCTTTAACCCTGCTCAGCTTCATTCTGCAGCTAAATTAACGGATAAGGAGAGGGATTTTGCAAAAGATTTCGTGAGTGTTATCAGGTCAAACCAGAGATCTTTAGGTATGGAGAGCAATATACAACTCTTAAGTTGCAATTTTCATCGACAGCTCTTAAGACTTCTGAGATGTCAAAGTTATTATCTCCCATCCTTCATTTAGGAAAAATGCAGTACAGAGAAGCAGGGCACCTCGTGTGATACTCCCGGCCTCTAGCAGAAGCAAGAAGAGAGCTTTCATTTTCTCAACCCCACACTCCAGCCTCCAAAACCTTTCTTTACATAGAAGGGAATATTTTTTCCCCCCATTTTCTCCCCTCCTGTTACTCCTTGACATGGAGGTAGCGTTGAACATTGCTGGGAGGTTTTATATCAAGAGCTCTGGGATTATATGTTTTTTGTTTCTTTTTTCTTCACACTTAATCTAAACCAAACTGCCTCTGGTGCCAGAAGTGCCAAGAGACCTTCCCAGGAGCACAGGCAGAACATGGGGAAAAAGGACATGGCAACAAGAGGGGATGAGCTGGTTTGCAGCTAACAGCCCAGATGGACCTGAATGGTTTTGTGCAGCATGATACCACTCTATTTACCTGCATTCTTCTGGAGTATGGCAACCTCTCAACATTATAACAGAAAACTGGCCACATTCAGTGAAATTTATGCAGATTTACTAACAGTTTGGGCTAAGCTTAAATTGCATTTTTTTAGCAAGTAAATTAGTTGTCTTTAAATTTTCCTTCACCTTTCTTTTCACTGCAGGCAAAACCATCTTTCTGTAACAGATTAGTTATCAGGAAGAAATTTTTTACTCTGAGGGTGGTGAGACACTGGAACAGGTTGCCCAGGGAAGTTGTGGCTGCCCCATCCCTGGAGGGGTTCAAGGCCAGGCTGGATGGGGCTTGGAGCAACCTGGTCTGGTGGGAGGTGTCCCTGCCCAGGGCAGGGGGGTTGGAACTTGATGATCTTTAAGGTCCCTTCCAACCCAAACCATTCTATGATTCTATAACAGCATTCACATTTTAAATGTTTTCAAACTATGTGTGAGGCTCTGTCATGAACACTGATCCCCTCACTGTTAGCGCTCAGCAGCAACTCTCCCCAGAACTCTTTTCTGACTGCCCAGACACGTACTGCTTAGAGAAAGGGGAAGATGTCTGCCAAACTGGGCTCTACTCTCGATTTATATTTAGGGTCACAGCCTGGCAGCTATTACCCTCCCCATTCCGTTACACAAAAACTTGAAATAATTCTGTTTCTCTGAGGGGTTCCTTTGCGTTTTGCCTGGGGTACAATCCCATCACTGCTGGTAGAAGCAGCAACGTCAGTGGATGCTGCAATCCATCTGGCAGAATTTAAGTAATGGTTTCTATTTCCTTCAGTGACCCTGAGTAAGTTAATTCACCTCTTCTGACTTCAGCTTTGGAAATGATGCTTTCCTTAGTAAAGCATACGATGTTTTTCTATGTATTGTCATTGGAAATGGCAGCTTTCACTTCAGTTTGAGACTCGCAAGAATTAATAGAGTTTTACTTGAAATCAATTTAGAACGGCAGGCAAGGACAAAACCATGCTGGATTCAGCACAGCACAAAGAATACCTGCCCCGAGGAGATGCTTTTGCTTGTCTTCACTCCTGAATTTTTTCCTTTTTATTTCACTAATCAATCACCAATGGCCATTATGTCAGCTTGGCTGCTTCTGACATACATACACTGGTATAATTCCCAGTATGAATGGATGATTGGCTGAGGAGGGGATCTGGGTGTTGTCTCTGGAGCCTGGCCTTTCTTTCCCATTGTATGTGCCTTCCTCTCTTGCCGACAGCTGATCAGACAGTGGTGTGGAATGTGCTATTTAATTTCTCTGCAATGAATCCACCAGCTCTGCCCTGTCATTGCAATTAGTCATACCCTCTCAGCGCATTATAATCCTCACATATCACATCTCACCAAGTCGTTCCTATAGTGTTAGAACAAAGCTCGCTCACCAACATCACGAAAGAGAAGTATCCAGAGGAAGTGACTGCCAGGCGCTGCGTTTGGCAAGAAGCACCAGAAAGAGCCAATTTGATCAAACATTAACCTACCGTTTTAAAAATTAAGAACGTGATGGTGTCTTTTGTGAATACAGGACAAAACCTTCCTCTGCTGGCTCAGAGCTGGGGAAGAGGTATGAGCTGTCAACAAGTAGAAACAGTGTGCAAGTCTCTTGCACCTCATTCCAGCCGGAGCAAAAGCAATGGTGTAAGCACAAATAAATTCCACAGCAGTATATCCCAGCCATGCCTTGCTGTGCTGGCTCAATCCACGCTGCATAACATTAAACTCAGGGCAAACTGAGTTTAAAAATCAAAACCAAAGCTGACCTTAACACGCAGAACCTAGCGCTTTTCTTCCCCAAAGGCTGCCGTCACGGGTACATTTAGGGGTGTTTGCTCCCTGTCTTGGTTATTTCCAACATTTGGATTCTTCAATCCTTAACAACATATTTAATTCTACTAGATTATTTACTCTATGTTTCCACTAAACTTTAATACCTACTCATTTGACCACTGAAAGCAGGAAAAATTGGCATCTGTTAGTTGTGGGAATGTAGATTATGATTCATCACAGAGTTTTAGTCCAGCAAATGACAAGGGTAATAGTTATCACAAACCACCACACACAGTAATGACAGACAGCTGTTGCGGTAATAAGAGACCAATCAATAATTCATTTGATATTCCTCGTGCAATTAATCACGATAAATTAATGCAGCTTTAATGTGGCACTAACATGCATTTCCTGGGCTCTCCGATCTAATTTAACAATTAATGTGCCATCATTTTAAATTGCAGCTGTCCTTGTTCTACAGACACACGGAAATCATCAGAGCCGCAACATCCAACAGAGATGGGATAATAGTTGGAAAGCTTTCAAAGACTTGGGTTCTGGGAGGCTCATCTGCCTCTACGAGCATTTTGGTTTTGTCCCCCACCCTCTCCCCAATCTACTCAGGACTATTACTGTGTTCAGGGTAGAACAACTTTGCCTGCACCCAAGGAAGGCTGAGCACATATTTGCTGATACTAACTACTTTTTCATTAACCACAAGAAGCACATGCTTTAGGGTTGTTTAAACTATTATACTCAAACACATTGAAGCAGCAGCACTAGCTATATCCAGGGGATGATTAAAGACAAACGCTAGAGAAGTTGTAAAGTTGTTCTTAACTCACCCATCACACCGAAAGACTAGTTTTTTTCATTAGTAGCAAGCACTGAAGAGGAAAGTATTTGGAGCTGTTAAATTGGTCAGATTAAAAGGTTCAGAGCCATCTCTTGGAGAACTGACAGACCTGTGGAAGGTATTTTAGGATGGGGGGTGGGGCGTGGGGTAAAACCCAAATTCAGGATGCCATATGGGTCATTTGTAGGGTATTGCTATCAGGAGAAAAGGGAATGCTCTTCTCAGGAAAACAAAATAAAACATAATGACTACCTTGCTCTTCATGTCACAAAACATGGGGCTCTCTAAGAAGGCATCTGTAGATGCTACCTGGCTGTCTCAGACCTGTACCAAGAGTCTCCAAAATCCCTGACTCAGTGGTGTAGAAAAGCAGCATGCAAGGATGACTGCTCCACCTTCAAAGCAACACGCTCCAGCTGCCTTCTGCCCTGCTGGCTGCTCTTCAGAGCAGCTGGGAGAGAGAGCAAGGTAGGGACTGGGGTGCTGGCAGAGGTTCCCCACAGGCTGGGCTTCACTTCAAGGCAAATCTTGCAACTTTTAGGACTATTCACACCAGCAGCCAACAAAACAGGGGATCCGGCCTCAAGATTTCAAGATCGTTCCTAGTTTTATTTTTTATTTAAAAAAAAAAAAAGCCACAAAAGAACCAGGCAGCCTAACTTAAGCATCAAGCACTTTGCCTTGGGCATCAATCTAATTAAGAATTTGTTCACACCTCTTTCTTATGCTTAAAGTCAAATGAAAGATTTGTTTGATTTAGCTGCTTTGCAAACAACCCTTATAAACTTCTGCCATTCTCTCACCTCCCTTTCAAGTGCTATCTTTTTGTCCTTGGATGCTCTAAATTATTAACATATTTTACAGTGTGCTCAAGATAAAAGAGATCTTTCAACTTTCATTCTCTCACCCCTTGGTTGAACCAGTCATGTTGTTTCTCACTGGATACCTTTGATCAACCTGCTTGTCGGATGTTAAACCACAGGACACCCCTAGTGAGAAAAGAATCAGGAGGAAGCCTTTCAGCAATCCCTTGCCATCAGAATTTTCTGCTGAGCTAGGGCAGCACTTTGAAGTCACCCAAGCTTACAACCAGGCTCTGAGAGAGGTCATCCTTAATGTTAAGAAAAGCGTAATTATAAAAAGGAATACATGTTTGTTATAAATGTCTTATGGACCTAAATAGGCAGTGTAATGCTTATGGTTACAAATACTCTAGCAGTGGAAGTTGCTACCAGGGGTAACAAACCATTTATTGTCTTTGACTCCTAGACTGGTCACACTATGAACAAGGTCTTCTGTACTTTACTCACCCTTTCTAAACTGTTTTTCAACCTGTCCTTAACATGAAATGTCATTGTGATACAGTGCTACAGAGCAAGGAATACTGTCCTCTGCAAGTAACCCTGCTGCTTTTCTCAGGATTATTTAGAGAATATTATTGAAAATGAGAATAGCACGACATAGTCCATAGAAAGTACAGCAGACAGGAGACAAAGCACACTGAGCTCCACCTGAGCACATCTATTCTCATCACTCATCTATATTATAGACTGAAGACAGCATAGGGTCTTTGCTACACTTCTGTGCCTATTCACAAACACGTACTTGAAGCTGTGTAACAACATAGTCAGACATCCACACGCAAAAAGAAGACATCCTGTCTCCCACTGCCCCATTTATGTCCCCTTCGGTGGAGCTGCAGGGACTGATATACTTTCCCTCGCTGTCTCGTTACAGCAGTGCAGTATCCTGTTTCTTCAGGCACGATACTTTCAGATTTATATACACTTATATGATTGATATACATTTAACAGTTATATGGGATGGTAGAGCTCAGTGTAACTCTTCTGCCAGTGATCACAGACTGAAATCTCCCTGAACAAGCCAAGTGCCTACCCCAAACCCACCGGGCTGTGCACGGAGCCCATTCTATCAACAGCGGCCGTGACATTTCAAAGATAGTATTTTGAAGGGGTTTCTCCCTCATCCTATGGAAAAGCCGAGGAGCTTTCCTGGACTATTCCAAGCTGAACTCTACCTTGTGGCAGCTGGCTCTCCAAGGAGGAGCTGCTGAAGGCAGGCAGAGCCCTTTCCCTGCCCCAGCGTGTCCCAGGCAGGCCCACGGGGCCATCTAGAGGAGAAGCAGCTCCAGCACCACAACAAGCCTTGGGCAGCCTTGGTGAGCATCTCTCCTGGCTTCAGCGAGGGCAGGCTCACACCTGGGAGTCCCAAACCAGGCAGGTCCGGAGAGAAGCTGCCGTTGATTAGTTTTTCTACAGATATTTAATAAAAAGCGAGCGGACAACCTTCTCTGTCGATGAAACCACCGCGGGAAATACACTGCTTTTTCTCCTAGCAGGCACACGGTGCTATGAGCTACACCCTGCCTATAATGTGTTACACAAAGCAAAGGTCACCGATAAGAGCTCATAAAGAAGTGTGAAATTTAAAGGACTGCAGTTCAGCATCCTGTTACCCTGTACACGGGAAAACACGGAGCTGGATTTCTAATGGGAAAGAGGCGAGGCGTTTGTAGCTGGAGATAATTTTCCACAGATGGTCAATAGGATTAAAGTGATATCATCTGCGTCCCCGCTGAAGTACAAACTGCAGCATCTCTCACTTATATATTGTTTGCATTCCTGGCTGTGAACCGTTTCTAGAAAGGCCCCATCAAAGATACCATCCATCCCTCCGGATGCCTGTCTCACAGAGCCAATGCCTGGTCAGAGCTGGTGCATGTTCTGTGCCAGCTGCTTAGAAATACCTCTTTTAGACCAAGAATGTTTATGAGTTTTTTCCAGATGTACATGTATAGGTGTACAAAGAATCCAGCGTTGTCCCCTGTTTACCCTAATTATGTTCCTTACCCAGTTTAAGCAGATGTCAGAACTCAACAGAGATTATAATACATGGAAGATACAATAATTCCTTATGTACTGCAAGGCTAACATGAGAATTTTCTTAGAAAAGTGACCTTATTGATAAATTTTGAGGCTCCTGCTTTGCTTCAGAACTAGTACAATATTTTCAGAGCATGACCTGATTAGCTATGAACATCCAAGCACACCGCAGAAACAAATTCTGGTCTAAACTTTACTCCCCTCAGAGGTAAGAGACAGGTCAAAATGAGAAAGGTGTCTCAGAAATGCAAAATAACTTCACTGTGGTCACACTGTAGTGGCCCAGGGGTGGAGAGGTGATAGATTTTTTCCCCCCTCCAGGTGTGCTCTTTGCTTAGAGGCTGATACCTGCAAGCACTGTGACACATGTGTGTCTCACAGTTTTCCGTGGTTTTAGTCTTTCAGGACTAAATCACAAGATACCTGTTACTGAGAAGAAGTGCCATGTGTGTCACACACACAGAGCAAGCTGTGGAGCAGGTTGCTTTATGACAGCCACTCTGTCTGCTGTCACCTAAGAAACAGGTTTCAGAGGTGGGACACCCACACCCGTTTTATCTCTAGGTATTCAGATAATAAATATTTCTGAAGTTTTATTGCACAACTGACATTTCTAAAGGATTCCCACAGCAAAGTACTTGTGCCTTTCACCCTTGTTCTCCACTATTATGGGTTGGTTTTTTTACAGGACACAGTGTGCAAGTATAAAAGACACTTAGCTCTCTCTTTAGACAGCGTACAGAGATGTTAAGAGGCCAGTGACTTAAAGACTGAAAAAATACATTTCTTTTGTCATCTCAGAGATCTTCTGTGAATGTGATTCTGCAGACTTTGTAACGCTGTGGCTCTTGTTTACTTAATGACAGGACCTGGCTGGCTCTTGAAACCTGAGCCTGGATCCAAGCTGTATGAATCTTCACCATCTTGTCTACCTACCTGTCATTTGCCCTTGTCCTAGGTCTCAACAGAGCTGTGTGAGCTACTCAGTGATGGTTACAGCTGATAAGCCAGGCAGAGATCAGAGAGATGTACGGCTCTTTTAAGAAAACTAAAATACACCACATTCAGACATTTCATATCCAATGCAAAGACCAGAAGAACACAGGAAATCTGGAGTGTAAAATTAGCATTGTCAGATTTTAAGTTCTGAACACTACCATAGCCTGATTTTAATATAAGCAACGGCATCTCAATAGATATGTTGCCCCATGCATACAGAACTACCTACTCCTTCAGAGTACTTCCTGTATCTTGTCATTGCTGTAGGCCCAGCAGAGGTCAGAAGACTTAAAAATACCAAGCTATTTAGGCAGCAAGATCCAAAAAATTACACAGCAATAAACCACCAAGGGTAAGAGGAAAGCACAAGTCCTGGTGAAAAGCCAAGCTTGCATGCACAAACCAGGTTCTTACTCCATTCCTGCTCAACCTCTACCTGAAGCTGATAGCACCATGCCAACAAAACAACCAACCAAAACCCAACCAAGTAACAACTTGAAGAGTCACCTGGTAGGAACGGTACAAAAACCCATAGACTGTTAAAAGATAATAAAGTACTTGCTTATCTGTGCATGCAGTCTCTCCGATTTAATCCTGTAATCTTTTGGTAGAGAGTTAGTCCAAGCTACTGGATTGTCCACTTCCTTCTCCCATAGCTCTTCTTGCTTGTCAGGTCCCTCTTCATCAGCTATTTAGGAGCTCAGGCACATCTGTGGTTTGGAACAAGGAAGAAGATCAATAACGACTGAAGGAAACTAAGTACAGCAGGACAGGGTAGAAAGGATGCTTCTAAAACAAGCCAAAACATATTTTTCATTTTAAATGCAGGTCTGAATTTGTCATAATACATGGAGCTGCATCTGCTGGGAATGCACAGGAAACATGCAGATTCACATGCTCTATAAATAGGGAAGTATTTGTATAACAAGTTGCAGAATAATGTAATAAACTACATTTTTCATCTGTCTGACAGCTCTGCCTGAAATCTAATCCATTTAAACTCGAACTTTATAGATTCTTCCAAACCATTCTGGACAACTGCTTTTTAACCTGTCAAAAATAAAGTTTCTCTCTGAGGCTCTGAATGATGATGTTGTGTTCTGAATGAGTGAAATATCCTCTCCATCACTCCCAGCATTATCAATATTAACAATTCTGTCAGCAGGGTTCCCATTTGCTCTTTTATAGCTCTAGGACTCTGCTGTGTTAACAGTATTATAATTTGTTTTTGTCAGTTAAGTAAGCCCATATGTCTCCAATACAAACAAGGAACAGATTTATTGAGAAGAGGGTGCTATTTTTAAACATTTTTTTCTGACTAATTTGCAGCCAGTTAGTGATGTCACCTACTTTGAATGTTAGAAAATCACAATGCTCCAAACCACTAAACTCTTGCTTTGTATACTATTCTGAGAAAAAAAAAAAAAAAAAAACTAAGGAAACTTATATTTTTCACATGCAAAACATGTGGCTCAAATGTTTCAGGTTATGAAAGGACCCCATAGACTTACGCAGCACATGTATGGGCAGCATTTTTCCAACTAAGGAAACTTATATTTTTCACATGCAAAACATGTGGCTCAAATGTTTCAGGTTATGAAAGGACCCCATAGACTTACGCAGCACATGTATGGGCAGCATTTTTCCTTTAAGGTCCTGACAAAAACATTTTCAATGTGTCACCTATTTTATTTCCAAGCACAGGCTTGGTAACAAAAACAAGTTTATAAGGAAAAAAAGAAATCAAGCCACAGAGTTCACTGCTCAGTGGCGTGTTCTCGATGAATAGCTTCCCCTCTTTCTTGGACTGACAAGTTCAAGTCCTGCTCCTTCTCATGCTATGGAAGGTTCAAGCTGCAGTGATTTATTGTGCAGGATTTTACAGTTTTCAGTCTCTTTTGTCAAAAAATTGACATTTCAGGTGTTCATTGACCACTGGCTGCAGCTCCCTGAAGGTAAAGCAAGGGGGGGCCTTGGGTGGAATCAGCAGCTCTGTGGTGCCTGCTGGAGTCCTCCCAGTTACACCAGTTCTATCACAGCTCTGCTCAACTACACATCAGCAACACAAACATCCCACTTGCCTGCCGGCTGCTTGGATTGGATTTGACCAAAAAAAAAAAAAAAAAAAAAAAAGAGGAAGATTTTCCTTTTACTGTGTAGAGATTCAAGTTCTCTTCTAGGTCTAACTCTCAATAAGAAAATCTGGCGCAAATATTCCCTTTTAAAAATTTGTTTCCCCTGCATTTAGACATTGAATCATTTGAAACCATAAAATCTAATGCAATATTATTTGGACCTCTGATGGTCAGACATTTTAGCAATCTTAGGAAGTGCCAATTTGGGTCAAAGTATTAGAAATACTAGGAAGATTCCCTTGTCAGCAGAGGATGATAAACTTTGGAAAGCTCCCATGAAGTAATAAATATTTAAAACCAGTGTGTAACAGCTGTATTCCAACAGTATCTCTACATAACAACTTTACATCTGTTCCTTCTTCTCTTTTGGAAAAAAAATAAAAAAAAAATTAAAAATGAAACCTTATGTTAATAAAAATGTGTAAACCACCTCCTGACTTTAGATACGTAGAACCCAATTCTTCTTTCATTTATGTAACTTCTATTTTGGTAAAGCTTCTATATATTTGAGTTGAGCTGATCCCAATTTCCTTTGGTTAGCAAGGAAAAAAAAAAATAAATAAAAAAAATCAAACCTACAAACTCCAGCCAAAACATGATCCACTACATGGTTTCGAGCAGGCTCTTACTCAATTCTCACTGAAGAAATAGTTATATATTATTAACATTGACACTACTGAATAGGTCAAAAAGTAATCTGTGATCATTACTAATATGCTAATATGCACATGTGTTTATAATGACATTGATTTTTCTTCCCTAGATCTGGTTCTGTCCATAATTTCCAATGTGATTTTTTCCCCTCGGTAGAAGCACATTTAAATCCACAAATGACAATATTAAAATACTTGATTCAAGGCTTCCAGTAACATTAAATGACAATGAAGTTGTGGCCAATTTACACTGATAAAAGAAGGGAAAATCACATCATATGTAGTCATAGGAAAAGCTAATTTTTGTGGTACTGACTCTTTACCTGGAGAGGGGTAGTTTTCTGGCTCTATTTTGCCCATTTCATACAGTCCTGTAGCTGTTTGTTTCCTTTGCTTTCTGATAAGGAGAGAGACAGTAGCATTGCATCTGTAAGCAAAAAATATAACTTAATGGATAAAATCAATTTAGCATACTATAAGACATAACTTCTATAAGACAAATTTATGTAATAAACACAATGGCTCCTTCAGCTGTTGTTCACTTCAAACACGTGCTTATAAAAAAGCATTTTGAGGCACAGGTGAGCATGAGTTTTTTGAAGAAATTTATTTGATTTTTGGGTTTGCTCTTTATTCATGAGCCTAACTTGAAGGGACAGACACACACTTGTTTTGACCAGGATGTCATTCCTGTGTCTTGATCTACCTAAACTGAAAAAACCTTCCTTCCCCTTCTGTGCCCAGCTTTCTCCCCACCCTTTGGTCTTGGAGTTCAAAGTAAAATAGTTTATGCTTGAGTTAAAGCAGAGAATTAGACTATCAAATCCTATACCCTTGGCCTGCAATACAGGATGTATACAGGTCTTTTCCTCTGATCTCTTCCTAAGAACACATTTTAAATGAAAAACCTCTGGAAGATGCAAAAGCCACTTGCCTAAGCAGCTGTAGCATATAAAGAGCTGAAAACCACACAGGCTGGAGAGGCTTTATCCTGTGAAGTGCTGAGAGCTTTGACCCAGAGTCCATAAAGCACTAATCACACAACTAACTGTACCATCACTATCAAGGCACTCTGAAATTAATAGCTTGGAGTTAATTGCCAACTTGTCAATTTTGAAGATAATTATGTGGTAAGAGCTTTGCTGGCTCATGATTCAATTGCTGAACACCTTTCAGGACTGAGTCTCAGAGGCATGTGAAATGGGCTGAAACAACTTGCATTGTCCAAAAGATAAGAAATGTGAAATATAACCATGAGAAAACACCCCCCCCAAAAAAGTGCTATGTTGCTTGTATCCTAACATTTATTTTTAAAGAAAGAGGTGATACAGGTACACATAACGTTGTTCTATCATGATATGGTTCTTAGCTTTGCCACATCCCTTCCAGTTTCAGCAAATAAAGCAACCTTGCTTTCTATTTTAAATTTGTTTAAAAAACCCACAATTCTGAAAAGCAGCGATGTACTAGGGATGAAATAGTATAAAAGAGATTAAATAAAGTTCTTAAAAAAAAAATAAAAAAAAAATCACTCATGTCCTCCACTTTTATTCTCCTGGAGTCAAGTATTACTCTTCAGTTTGATTTCTCATCACTTCTATACTGTGTCAAAATACAATTGCAACTGGAGAGAAAACTGATGTAAAGAAAAAAATAGAGTCAGAGAATAACATCATTTAATATATGAGCCAACCCAGTAACTTGTCCAATACCTGTCACTCTGCCTTGGTTTTTAGAGAGTATATTTTATTTTCACGCTTCCTGGAACATTTATTATTGTACTGGGGGGGAAAAACTGTTCCTAAATACACTGCTGTTAATCAGATGTTTCATTTATCTCTCACGAAATGAAACCGAGGAGTCATCAAATCAGAGCGCCTGGTCACTGCCTTCTCTTTCCAGCCACAAGATGGCAAACTAGCTTTTAAGATGCAGTAAAATCACAGCCCCGCTCTTTTTTTCAGGGTTTTAGCAAACCACACGCACAAATTCTAAGTGTATATTCTCTGCAATCTTCCCTCAGCAGCCACGGGTTTAGAGAGCACAGGGCGGTCAATCCATACAGTGGGAATGCCCGTTATCTGGGAGAGGGAAAATGAAAAAGATTTAAGTACCCTTCTTCCATGCACATCTTTATTTTGTGGATTCCAGAGGTGGTCATGAGTGAGGAGGAAGACATAGGTCTGCAGTGTCAGCACTTAGCTGGGAACTGGAGGCTCTTGCTTACATTCCTTTCTTGGTCCCTAGACTGCCTGCCCCAGGCACAGATGCTACAGAACTTGCCCTACTACCTAGAAATAATCCCATTTTCATGCCTTGCACCTCCTCATTTCCCTGTGTTTCACCATCTTCTCTTTGACAATATTCAGTTCTTCCTAAGGATTATGTGCAACAAACTGCTCATTACACCAGGACAAATCACCAGTCCCTAAAGGCTTACACTGATTTAACGATGTAAAAATTGACTCGGTGCCACCGTAATTAGCAAACATGTAAAAACTCAACAGGGGCAAACTGCTCACAGTAATGTGAACAGCATATTACACAAAACCAAGCTGGATTTCAAACCTCTTTTATAGAAGTAATTGAATTTAGAGATCCAATTTCATGAAGAAAACACATATAAGTATGAACATTTGCCTTATTATATAACTGAAATGAAGATTGCTGCTGCTGCACTTATGTCAGCAAATTTTTGGCCTCTTTCC
Organism: Calidris pugnax; assembly: GCF_001431845.1. NCBI lineage: Eukaryota > Metazoa > Chordata > Aves > Charadriiformes > Scolopacidae > Calidris > Calidris pugnax. The sequence continues at coordinate 56,472 of NW_015090812.1, forward strand.
TCTCTAATCCCATGCCAGAAGTTAAGAACAGACTGCAAGCTTTTAAAAAACAAGCATGTTTTGTGAGCTGTTTGCAATTGATGGGGGGGAAAAAAAAAAAAAAAATTACAAAACGAGAGGCAACCCTGTGTTTGAACCTGCAGCTGAATGCTTGGACCTGTCTTTGATCTATCAGACCCAGCAGTTCAAAGGCAAGGAGAAATCTGTTAAAAGCCCATTATCTGCTGCCACCAGGTGGCACCGAGATGTCCCCAGTTCCCCATCACCAGGCATCTGGCCCTCACCCCTTCCACTCCCCCCGCCCCAAATCAGAAAGTTCACCTTTGCAATTTCCTCTCTAGTTCTTATGAATTTAATGGGGAAGGAAAAAAAAAAATCACTGCAATGGGAGATGAAGACACCACCCTTGAAACAACTCCAGGTTGCCTGAGCTGTGTGTGCAAAAAGGGACATTCACCCCATTTTGTACAGTCTCTCGCAGGATGGTGTGCCACTGCATAATGAAACAATTATCAAACATATAAAACAAAGGAGTTCTGTTAAAGGACATAAAAACAAGGAAGCTATGTCAAAGGAATATTAACCCTATATTCTAGGGGCTTCTTGTGAAAGAAAAAAAATACTCTTAATTTGAATTCAGGGCTTGCTGTCCTTCAAATTCAATGAAGCAGTCCTCTCCTTACTAACTGATGTTGAAAACAAATGGAATTCAACAGGAAAAAAGGATTTTTTATTTTTTTTTTACTGTTGTATAGTTACCACATAAGAAATAAAATGGAAGAAAATGTCAGTCACCTCCGAGACACAAAGCAGCATCCTGGCTTTGCAACTTCCCTACATTTTTTTCCACAAACTAAGCCACAGGAGAATTCAAGAGCAAAATTTAAGGACATTGATCACATCTTCAGCTGACCCTAAGGGTGTGTAACTTCATAGTTCCAACAAGGAATTTGTTCCAATAAGTCAGAGCTGTGTTTGGTAGAGAAAGCCTCCTTTCCGAGGAGTGAAGCTGCTGGTTTGGACAGATCTCCTCCCAGCTACCAAGTGTCCTTTCCTCCCCAACCTGTCCCCCCATAGGTGCACTGTACAAGGAAATATTTGTCTTAGGAACAGAAAATTAAGATAAGGTGAGACCTGCTGTAACTTAAGGACTCACAGGGACAAACATCCAGAAACTGAAAATATTGTGATACCCAAATATTGCCTCTGCACTTATAAAGACACCAAGGTATAAATGCTCAGCAATTTAAACTTATGTATCCTCATCCCAGTATTCTGTTCTTTTCATGTGTTTTGCCTCCCAATCATGGTAGTTCCCTGTGAATTCTGGGTCTTCAGAAATCAAAGTGGCATAAATATCAAAAATTACAGGGAGAGAGAATTACACATCAGCCATTAAATCGTCCAAATCTAGTGACTACATAAGTCCTCCTGATATTTGTGGTGCCTTGTAAAACATTACCAATTACCCAATTTGGGTAGTAATTTAGATACAGCAAAATCCAGCAGTACGGTGTTGGCCTTCACAAAGGCCACAGCTGAGACACACACTTCCCTTATTGCCTCTTGGTGCTTTAACACTTGCAATTAACAACTTCTCAGTACGATGGTGCCCAATTCAAATTCAAACTTCGAAGAGAGTCGCCAGCCAACAAGGACATTGACTGGAAGGCCTTCATGGCAAGGATCATAGAATTGGAAGGGACCTTTAAGATCATTAAGTCCAACCATCACCCTAACACTGCCCAAACCACCACTAAACCACGTCCCTCAACACCATGTCTGCCTGTCCATCCCTTGTGTTGAGTTTGTACAACATCAGCACATCTCCTGACTCCAAACCAGATGCTGGGGGCTGTATGTCCAGTAGGTGTTAGCTCACATGGCTGTCCTGAGACACATGACCCCACGTTATCTTGACCACGAGTTTCGAACACCCAGCTAAAACAGCCTGACTACAGACACCATCCTAGTTACACGGGGATAAATCTGGCACAAGGACAGCATCAAATCCATCATGTTCAATTTTGCTAAACCAGGTGTATCATCTTACATGCAAACCATGTCCCTCGACACCATATCTGCCTGTCCATCCCTTGTGCTGAGTTTGTACAACATCAGCATATCTCCTGACTCCAAACCAGATGCTGGGGGCCGTATGTCCAGTAGGTGTTAGCTCACGTGGCTGTCCTGAGACACATGACCCCACATCAACACATCATCTTGACCACGAGTTTTGGACACCCAGCTAAAACAGCCTGACTACAGACACCATCCTAGTTACACGGGGATAAATCTGGCACAAGGACAGCATCAAATCCATCATGTTCAATTTTGCTAAACCAGGTGTATCATCTTACATGAATTTTTGAAACTCTCTCTTGCTTTTCATATAGCTATTCTAGACCATGGCCTGTGGTAATCTTCAAATAAAATGCTTCTAATCCCTCTGAAAACATAAATAGAGAAGAAGGGAGGAGCTTTTGGCAATTATAGAATTTGTTAGTTAATGCATGCACTCATGTATAACTTTCACAAAAGAACATAATCAATTAAGTGGATTTAAAACCCTTACAGTATTAATGGTTGACAAATGACAGACAGAAATAAGTGCACAAAGCTCCAACAAACCCAAGAGGAATGACTTCCACAAGAAATTATTATGTCTGTTCGCTACCGCTGGTAAAAGCAAAGATTATTTTAATATTCTGAACTTTCCTTTAAGTAGAAGGAAAATAAAACATTGTCCAAAAATTGTTTATAAAGCAAATCTTACCAAGGGGAGGAATATTCTTGCCATTAGGTAGCATTTTGTAAAGTCCATTTGGAATTTTTGGGTGAGTTTTTTGCCTTAGTTTCTACGTTACTACACAAACATTGGAAACAAATGAAGCAAAGTGCCTATTTAAATGTGATTCCTTTATGGTTCATCACATTGCTGTGTGGGCTATTCACACTGTAAGCCTTGTTACTGCCTGAGATATACTCTGTACCTACAGCATCTTTTACTAAACCAAGGGAGAGAAATCACAAGCAGTAAAGGTAAAGTAAAGCGATTTTCAGTTTCATGACAGCTTAAAAGAGCCCAAGCTGATTCTGCCATCACCCTACCGTCTCTTGCGCTTTTGTCCACACATTCCTATCCCTCCCCAGGGTTCATCTGATCCTGCTGTGAACTGAGAGGGAAGCCATCAGAAAACCAATCAAATAAAATTAAAAAAAAGGATTGTTTTCTCCTAGTTTGGCTTCCTGAGCTGGGACACCACAGGGTCAGGCAGGCACCAGTGCTGGGGTAAGGGATGGGGCAGGACCACAGCTGCTTTAGGGGGTTTGAACTCCCATGGAAAGTCACCTTTAATCAGGAAGTCTCTGGCAGCAGATCCCATTCCCCTCAGGGTCAGTTCTGGCATCCACAGAATCTTTCTGTCACCACAGGGAAAGTAGGGAATGTGCCACTTCTTTCTCTGGGATCAGGGATGGGCTGGTCAGCAAGTGGATGGGGTTGGTGGGAGGGTGCAACCTGCAGGAGAGTTGGGATGGGCACAGAGCGGGGCTGTGGATCTGGGAATGGGAAGGGAGAGGAGCCTTCTCCTTATTTCAAGAATTCACTTTGGGTCATCTCATCTGGAATAACCCTCCTTTCCATCACCCCAGCCCTGTGTGGATTATGTCAGTCTTACCATTGACTTTGTGAGATGAGATATTTGATGACATGCATGTCTCTTCTAGAGTAAGGCAAGAAAGACATTCCTGAGGCTCACTGTGCCCAGGAGAGCACAGGAAGAACTTTTCCTCCTATGCTGCTTGGAGGATTCCTACAGCAGTGGGTCTGGTTGGAGACCATAGCCCCATCACCATAAAACTAAAACTAATTCCAGAGCACTGGAATCCAGCACTGACCACCTTCCTAACATCCATCTTAGGATGCTTCTTCTGAAACAACTCAGAACACCAAACATTTCTTTAGCAGGATGTTTTTATGGGAAGGAGGAAAATTAAAAATTGCATCCCCTTTACTGGCCCCCACCAGAAACCTGGCAAACCCGCACGAGACTCTTGTCTACTTGGGACTAGCCAGCATTGTCTGACTTGGCGCCCTCCTAAAGCTCTGCATTATCTCATTCTTATTACTCCTGCTTCTATAAAAATAATTGATTGGGGGGGCAGATTAAACTGTAAACAAAGCATATTGGGCCAATGCAATTTTATACATAACAAAACACTGAATGACCCACTGTCTGAATTATCAAATCCCCTGTGATCCCACTACTGTCTATTATCTTTCAGGAAGTAACAATGAAAGTGAGAGGAAGACACCAGTTATTAAAAAAACATGGACTCCTGAGCTCAGTGATCAACATTATTTTTGTCTCTTTGATATCCTTCCAACCTCCCTTGCCATTGTAGTCCTGTAAAATGTCAAAAGCTGCTTGCCAGAGGCCTTTTGCTTTTAGCAATATTTAAAGCTGTGTCCATAAAAGGAAATAATTCCATTACAGATCTCAATTTCCTTCCATTCCACACTCAGAGTTTGCAATGAAACCAGTAGAAGTTGTACCTGAGCATCGAAGGCACAACTAGATCAACCCTAAAGACAAACTGAAGATGTTTGTTTGGGGTTTGCAATCAATTTGATTCTGTACCTGAGCAAAAATTCTACAATGAAATCCTGTTTCCACCAGCATGAATTAGAATTCAACTTCAGCAGGGCCAAGATTTTATCCTTAATGTCTCCCAGACACATCCCCATAGCAAGGGTCTGGAAATAGAATGAGTTAGGAATCCACTGCACTAGTGTTACCGGGGCTGAGAACTTGCTGTCCTTAAGAAAACTGTCAGCAGCCAAGCACTGCCAAATTCTGGAGGGAAGCAAAGGCAACTCAACTGAGAAAAAGAACCTGGCTCCATCTGCTAGTTTGAAAGTTAGCTTCAAAAATATTTCAACAGTGATGCCATGAACAACCCTAGCAGTACAAAAAGAAATACATCATAAAAATGATCCTGTTTTTTTTTTTTCCTCTTTATTTAGAGTGAATTCAATGGTTTCCCTAGGCTATTTATTAATATAATAAATGACCTTAAAATATGTATTGCCTGAAATAAATGTCATTGATTAGGTCAAATAAAAATATCACTTGGCCCAACAATGACAAATTTCCTGGCTATGGTCCTGTAGGCCAAGAACTTGTTTCATTTAGGAACAAGAGTTGCTGGCAGTAGCTGGGAAGGAAACTGCTTGCCAAATGTCTCCATAGGAAATTAAATAATTGAGAATATTCACTAACAGGAAAAAGAAAATAATTGCTCTCTTTAGTACACAGGCCCAACCGTCCTGGACTTATGTTGCTTTTTCTGAAATAGTGACAGTGAAAGCAGAATGTTCAGTGTAATTTGTTACCTGGCAAAGCCCAGAGAAGACCCTTCAGCTGGCTGGTAAGACTTCAGAGAAGAAACACAGGCCTTCTCAATATCAGGAAGTTCCGCAATGGAAAGTGGGGTCTTTTAAAACATTTCTCATCTAGATCCTACCAGTATAAACTGAACCTGTGCTAACTTTGTCCCAGAGGAGGAACTTACCCTCCTTCCCTGTCTTTAATAGCAATGTAGGCAAGAACTGGCTGTGGATGCATTTGCATGGAGATTGGGCTTGATTCCTGTTTGCATGTGGTATCTCGCCCCAGCAGTGAAATAAAATAATGCAGGAAATGGAGGAACATGGAGAGGCAGCTGAACCACAGTTCTGATGGCCTTCTGAAAGCACAGCTTTCCTGCCTTCTGGCTAATGGGAATTTCTTTACAGTCACCAGACTCTGGACACTTTCTGCCACTGTAATGGGCTAAAGCATCTCATTTGGTGAGTAGAAAAAAATTGACAGGATCCATACCCGCACCTTCCCTCTTTGTTGGCACTCCCTGAGCAAACTGAGAAGTCCTGCCACAAGTTTCACCCTCCAGGCAATCTGTTCTGGCAGTGGATAGTTGTAAAACAGAAGGATCAGGCTTAATCAGCGAGTACGACACACGCATCTTTTAAAAAGCCTGAGGAAGCGGTTGCCCCACTGCTGGGAATCACTGAGGAACAGCATTCCTTGCTAAAGGACTTATTTAGGGGCCAGCCAGGAAGGAAGGGCAGAAATAGGCTTCGCTGGAGGCGGAGGAGTTTTAGGGACCTTCCTTCGGGCAAGAAGGTTTTTTCCTCCATTCCAGAAATATCTGAGCAGGGGAGGAGAAAGAGACATGAATGAGGGTTTCTGGCTGTTTTTGCTGGATGGCTTGAATGGACAGAGCTTTGTTTTCTGTTTGTTTCCTTGAAATAAAGCCAATATTTGTTGAGTGGCCGTGCTGTGCTTAGACTGGAGGGTAGAGAGAAAATATCAGCACTTCCCGTCCCCCTGTTTTATCTCAGCTGTTCACCAGAACACATGAATTGCCCTGAGTCTCATTCACCACTGCACCACTTGGAAGACCAGGCCACCTATTTGCTTTCAAAACTCGACTTTTTGTTCATGAAAATTAAATCAGTGGTCCAATTTACTCGTTAAGCACTTTTTAGAGTTGTTTAGAAAGTTTTTTAAATTCTTAACATCTATTTATGAATAACAACAACAACAGAGACAGTGTTATGGTAGTTCCCTGTGAATTCTGGGTCTTCAGAAATCAAAGTGGCATAAATATCAAAAATTACAGGGAGAGAGAATTACACATCAGCCATTAAATCGTCCAAATCTAGTGACTACATAAGTCCTCCTGATATTTGTGGTGCCTTGTAAAACATTACCAATTACCCTGTTTGGGTAGTAATTTAGGTACAGCAAAATCCAGCAGTAGGGTGTTGGCCTTCACAAAGGCCACAGCTGAGACACACACTTCCCTTATCTCTTGATGCTTTACCACTTGCAATTAACAACTTCTCAGTACGATGGTGCCCAATTCAAATTGAAACTTCCAAGAGAGTTGCCAGCCAACAAGGACGTTGACTGGAAGGCCTTCGTGGCAAGGATCATAGAATTGGAAGGGACCTTTAAGATCATAAAGTCCAATCATCACCCTAACACTGCCCAAACCACCACTAAACCACGTCCCTCAACACCATGTCTGCCTGTCCATCCCTTGTGTTGAGTTTGTACAACATCAGCACATCTCCTGACTCCAAACCAGATGCTGGGGGCTGTATGTCCAGTAGGTGTTAGCTCACATGGCTGTCCTGAGACACATGACCCCACGTTATCTTGACCACGAGTTTCGAACACCCAGCTAAAACAGCCTGACTACAGACACCATCCTAGTTACACGGGGATAAATCTGGCACAAGGACAGCATCAAATCCATCATGTTCAATTTTGCTAAACCAGGTGTATCATCTTACATGAATTTTTGAAACTCTCTCTTGCTTTTCATATAGCTATTCTAGACCATGGCCTGTGGTAATCTTCAAATAAAATGCTTCTAATCCCTCTGAAAACATAAATAGAGAAGAAGGGAGGAGCTTTTGGCAATTATAGAATTTGTTAGTTAATGCATGCACTCATGTATAACTTTCACAAAAGAACATAATCAATTAAGTGGATTTAAAACCCTTACAGTATTAATGGTTGACAAATGACAGACAGAAATAAGTGCACAAAGCTCCAACAAACCCAAGAGGAATGACTTCCACAAGAAATTATTATGTCTGTTCGCTACCACTGGTAAAAGCAAAGATTATTTTAATATTCTGAACTTTCCTTTAAGTAGAAGGAAAATAAAACATTGTCCAAAAATTGTTTATAAAGCAAATCTTACCAAGGGGAGGAATATTCTTGCCATTAGGTAGCATTTTGTAAAGTCCATTTGGAATTTTTGGGTGAGTTTTTTGCCTTAGTTTCTACGTTACTACACAAACATTGGAAACAAATGAAGCAAAGTGCCTATTTAAATGTGATTCCTTTATGGTTCATCACATTGCTGTGTGGGCTATTCACACTGTAAGCCTTGTTACTGCCTGAGATATACTCTGTACCTACAGCATCTTTTACTAAACCAAGGGAGAGAAATCACAAGCAGTAAAGGTAAAGTAAAGCGATTTTCAGTTTCATGACAGCTTAAAAGAGCCCAAGCTGGTTCTGCCATCACCCTACCGTCTCTTGCGCTTTTGTCCACACATTCCTATCCCTCCCCAGGGTTCATCTGATCCTGCTGTGAACTGAGAGGGAAGCCATCAGAAAACCAATCAAATAAAATTAAAAAAAAGGATTGTTTTCTCCTAGTTTGGCTTCCTGAGCTGGGACACCACAGGGTCAGGCAGGCACCAGTGCTGGGGTAAGGGATGGGGCAGGACCACAGCTGCTTTAGGGGGTTTGAACTCCCATGGAAAGTCACCTTTAATCAGGAAGTCTCTGGCAGCAGATCCCATTCCCCTCAGGGTCAGTTCTGGCATCCACAGAATCTTTCTGTCACCACAGGGAAAGTAGGGAATGTGCCACTTCTTTCTCTGGGATCGGGGATGGGCTGGTCAGCAAGTGGATGGGGTTGGTGGGAGGGTGCAACCTGCAGGAGAGTTGGGATGGGCACAGAGCGGGGCTGTGGATCTGGGAATGGGAAGGGAGAGGAGCCTTCTCCTTATTTCAAGAATTCACTTTGGGTCATCTCATCTGGAATAACCCTCCTTTCCATCACCCCAGCCCTGTGTGGATTATGTCAGTCTTACCATTGACTTTGTGAGATGAGATTTTTGATGACATGCATGTCTCTTCTAGAGTAAGGCAAGAAAGACATTCCTGAGGCTCACTGTGCCCAGGAGAGCACAGGAAGAACTTTTCCTCCTATGCTGCTTGGAGGATTCCTACAGCAGTGGGTCTGGTTGGAGACCATAGCCCCATCACCATAAAACTAAAACTAATTCCAGAGCACTGGAATCCAGCACTGACCACCTTCCTAACATCCATCTTAGGATGCTTCTTCTGAAACAACTCAGAATACCAAACATTTCTTTAGCAGGATGTTTTTATGGGAAGGAGGAAAATTAAAAATTGCATCCCCTTTACTGGCCCCCACCAGAAACCTGGCAAACCCGCACGAGACTCTTGTCTACTTGGGACTAGCCAGCATTGTCTGACTTGGCGCCCTCCTAAAGCTCTGCATTATCTCATTCTTATTACTCCTGCTTCTATAAAAATAATTGATTGGGGGGGCAGATTAAACTGTAAACAAAGCATATTGGGCCAATGCAATTTTATACATAACAAAACACTGAATGACCCACTGTCTGAATTATCAAATCCCCTGTGATCCCACTACTGTCTATTATCTTTCAGGAAGTAACAATGAAAGTGAGAGGAAGACACCAGTTATTAAAAAAACATGGACTCCTGAGCTCAGTGATCAACATTATTTTTGTCTCTTTGATATCCTTCCAACCTCCCTTGCCATTGTAGTCCTGTAAAATGTCAAAAGCTGCTTGCCAGAGGCCTTTTGCTTTTAGCAATATTTAAAGCTGTGTCCATAAAAGGAAATAATTCCATTACAGATCTCAATTTCCTTCCATTCCACACTCAGAGTTTGCAATGAAACCAGTAGAAGTTGTACCTGAGCATCGAAGGCACAACTAGATCAACCCTAAAGACAAACTGAAGATGTTTGTTTGGGGTTTGCAATCAATTTGATTCTGTACCTGAGCAAAAATTCTACAATGAAATCCTGTTTCCACCAGCATGAATTAGAATTCAACTTCAGCAGGGCCAAGATTTTATCCTTAATGTCTCCCAGACACATCCCCATAGCAAGGGTCTGGAAATAGAATGAGTTAGGAATCCACTGCACTAGTGTTACCGGGGCTGAGAACTTGCTGTCCTTAAGAAAACTGTCAGCAGCCAAGCACTGCCAAATTCTGGAGGGAAGCAAAGGCAACTCAACTGAGAAAAAGAACCTGGCTCCATCTGCTAGTTTGAAAGTTAGCTTCAAAAATATTTCAACAGTGATGCCATGAACAACCCTAGCAGTACAAAAAGAAATACATCATAAAAATGATCCTGTTTTTTTTTTTTCCTCTTTATTTAGAGTGAATTCAATGGTTTCCCTAGGCTATTTATTAATATAATAAATGACCTTAAAATATGTATTGCCTGAAATAAATGTCATTGATTAGGTCAAATAAAAATATCACTTGGCCCAACAATGACAAATTTCCTGGCTATGGTCCTGTAGGCCAAGAACTTGTTTCATTTAGGAACAAGAGTTGCTGGCAGTAGCTGGGAAGGAAACTGCTTGCCAAATGTCTCCATAGGAAATTAAATAATTGAGAATATTCACTAACAGGAAAAAGAAAATAATTGCTCTCTTTAGTACACAGGCCCAACCGTCCTGGACTTATGTTGCTTTTTCTGAAATAGTGGCAGTGAAAGCAGAATGTTCAGTGTAATTTGTTACCTGGCAAAGCCCAGAGAAGACCCTTCAGCTGGCTGGTAAGACTTCAGAGAAGAAACACAGGCCTTCTCAATATCAGGAAGTTCCGCAATGGAAAGTGGGGTCTTTTAAAACATTTCTCATCTAGATCCTACCAGTATAAACTGAACCTGTGCTAACTTTGTCCCAGAGGAGGAACTTACCCTCCTTCCCTGTCTTTAATAGCAATGTAGGCAAGAACTGGCTGTGGATGCATTTGCATGGAGATTGGGCTTGATTCCTGTTTGCATGTGGTATCTCGCCCCAGCAGTGAAATAAAATAATGCAGGAAATGGAGGAACATGGAGAGGCAGCTGAACCACAGTTCTGATGGCCTTCTGAAAGCACAGCTTTCCTGCCTTCTGGCTAATGGGAATTTCTTTACAGTCACCAGACTCTGGACACTTTCTGCCACTGTAATGGGCTAAAGCATCTCATTTGGTGAGTAGAAAAAAATTGACAGGATCCATACCCGCACCTTCCCTCTTTGTTGGCACTCCCTGAGCAAACTGAGAAGTTCTGCCACAAGTTTCACCCTCCAGGCAATCTGTTCTGGCAGTGGATCATTGTAAAACAGAAGGATCAGGATTAATCAGCAAGTCCGACACACACATCTTTTAAAAACCCTGAGGAAGAGGTTGCCCCACTGCTGAGCACCAGTGTTGCACTGCTGGGAATCACCGAGGAACAGCATTCCTTGCTAAAGGACTTATTTAGGGGCCAGCCAGGAAGGAAGGGCAGAAATAGGCTTCGCTGGAGGCGGAGGAGTTTTAGGGACCTTCCTTCGGGCAAGAAGGTTTTTTCCTCCATTCCAGAAATATCTGAGCAGGGGAGGAGAAAGAGACATGAATGAGGGTTTCTGGCTGTTTTTGCTGGATGGCTTGAATGGACAGAGCTTTGTTTTCTGTTTGTTTCCTTGAAATAAAGCCAATATTTGTTGAGTGGCCGTGCTGTGCTTAGACTGGAGGGTAGATAAACCAGCTGGTGTGTCGGAGAGAAAATATCAGCACTTCCCGTCCCCCTGTTTTATCTCAGCTGTTCACCAGAACACATGAATTGCCCTGAGTCTCATTCACCACTGCACCACTTGGAAGACCAGGCCACCTATTTGCTTTCAAAACTCGACTTTTTGTTCATGAAAATTAAATCAGTGGTCCAATTTACTCGTTAAGCACTTTTTAGAGTTGTTTAGAAAGTTTTTTAAATTCTTAACATCTATTTATGAATAACAACAACAACAGAGACAGTGTTACCTTCTGGGTGCAGGCTCTAACACACTGCGAAGCCATTTCCCTGTATAAAGACACACTGGGCTTTTCACCACTTCTGCATCCCTGTTTGCTGCGTTTTCTGTTACTGGATTTGAAAGCATCACCTAAAGAAACATGAACACACACACACACACACACACACACACACACACACACACACACACACACACACACACACACGAGTCTGTAAAGCATAAGCTATCAAAGCCCTGAGTTCACACTTAGTAAAATTACACAACTCTGTTCTGTTAAACTGGTTGCTTTGTGGCCAGAATAATCGCAGTAGCCCTTTAATTTAGATATTTGGGAAAAAAAAAAAGGACACAATCTTCTTGCTCCTTTCAATTTTCCCTTTTATTCTTTTATAAATCCCAGCAGACAGTTGTAAATGATACATGATTTTACCGTTTGTTTTACTCATAATCAATACAAAGTTGTCTGGAAAAATCATGCATACGCCTGGGGGACATATTTAGTTATGAGAAGAGTATAGACTCATTTAAAGTGATGGCAGGCAGTGAGGCTGTAAATGAGGACAGAAAGAAGGGAAAAAGAGTGCTCCAAGAAAAAAAATCTGGTTTAATTTGTCTTTAAAAAAAACAAACTAAACCAAACAACAAAAACAGGGAGGGCAGTAAGTATGAAACATGGTGGCAAAATGAAACAACACTTTATCACTGATCTTAAGACTCATCCCAACACTCTTGATCAAGACTGACAATATCATAGCCCAGAAAACTTAAAAGTAAAATTATCAGCTTCTTTAAAACATTTTTCCGAAGTGCAGAGAGCTGGGTGGGTACATGCCTCTTGAAGAGCTGACTTACACAAGATAGAAGAGTGTAAATCCTAAAGATCAAAGGAATCAGCTAGCCTGGTCTATCTAAAAATTAGCATTGGTAACAACTCCAGTCATAGTCATTCATTTCATCATCTGTTTTCATCAGAGTTAAGGAGCTGCCAAGAGACCCACTGGTGAAGAAGTGCAGAAGTAAAAAGAAATTATTCCTGTTTGCAGAGAAGAACGGCCAACAGATCCCATTTACCCCATCCTGGAGTTTGCATTTTAAAATTCACAACCATTACAGAAAATGTTCTAATATTTTTCTGACAGAGAAGACATGTAAATCTCCATCTTTTTCCTTAAATGGATAGCAAGTAAAATGTTACTTTTATTGCCAGTACTCAGGGTTGTCAGGGAAGTCCTCCCAGAGTGCTTCCCCACAAAGGCAAAACATTCAGATGCTGCATAACTTTAAGATAGGACAGCTTTGTTGCTAAGCGCTAAAGGAACTAGAGATCATTACTGTTTGCCCTGTATATCTTGTATTTTTAAATGACTCAAAAACCCGTCTACAGACTTCCTATCTAAGGGACTATTTGCATGGTTCCCCACATATGTTCCCATTTTTCTAGCCAGAAAAAAAAAAAAAACCAGTCCTGGGAAAAACTTAAAATTTCTATATCTATCCAAGACTTTTTGGACATTTAATGGCCAGGCTAGAACAACCACTCAACAGTTTCTACCAGCCTGTTGTATTTCGGCCCTGCTTATTTTGATGACAAATGCACTGATAAAACGCGCAGCGGTATGCGAGTCCTACCTGGAACGTGTCCCTGCTTCTTATCCTGGAGAGAGATATGGCAACACTACCCAGGTGACCCACATCTGTTATCTTCCCCCTTCTCCTCTGTTCTGATTTTCCAGGAATTCATACATTCCTCTCCAAAGTTCTGGTTAACAGTGTGTCTATATGGTCACTGCCATAACAATTTGGTGGGTCTGTCCTCTCCTCCATGGTGAAGAGATGTTAGGTTGACAGTATCCACCTCATGTTAACAACAGCCCAAATGTTTTGAACCCCTGCAGAATCAAACCAAGACCTGGACAAGACTGAACCATCACCTGGGCTCCTGCCACCCTCCACAAGTCACTTGGAGCAGCATCATTTTGAGGAGCTGAACAAAGTCTCACGAAGCAGCCAGGAGTGAATAAGCACAGCAGCCTTACAGTCAGCAAGATGAGAAAGAATACCATGAGAACTACATTGTCCTCATATCCCTTCCAGTTGCTGCAAGAGCAGAATATGGGAGAACCAGCACACAACCCTTTCTGCACCAGCATGGGACCATGTGGCATTTGCACCATCGACAGCTGTTGCGCCGTGCACAGAAGCAGCTTCTGTATGATACAAACCAGTAAGAGCATCAAGTCCTGATCCTGCTCTCTTAAGTGGTCTGCATATTTTCAGGACTGAGACTAACTACCAGATAAGAAAATAAATACATAAATTATATTGCAATGAAGTTGCCTACAAAGCGATGTTTGAAAGGAGTATTATTTATGCTGCAGTGCTGAGCACTCAGAAATTAGGAAACGCCAGATTTATGGCTTCTTGTGCAATCTTCATGGCTTGGCTGCTTAGGAAGGCTAGCTTCCTTAGGACCAGAGATATTTTCAGCATAAACGAACTTGTACCCACATACAAAAGTATTTTTAACTTTTTTTATCAAATGACTAATCTATTTGATGCCATCTATCTTTGGATATGGTTTATGTGAGTCTACTTTGGAATAATTTATTCCATTTCTGGCATTGTTTCCTGCTATTGCCATAATAAAGGGTCCAGGCTGCCTGTTTATTTGTGTCTTCTCTAACGCTCCTAAGTTAGTTTGCCTGGATTTGACCTCTTTGAAATGCTAGCCCAGGAGACATGTACACCACTTTACGGCTGGGACTAATGGTGGTTTTACACACTCAGCATCCCACCCACCCTCAGCCCAACAGCTCAGTCATGGGGTTTTTTTTTTGCTGTTCCCACTGGAACCTGCTGCCCTCTGAGCAGCCTGAACTCTTAAGGGGAGTTACTGGAAGTAGTAGGCTCTGCAAGCAGCTCTCAGAGTGCCAAGGGAAGAGAGACAATGACCTTCCAGGGGAAGAAGAGCACCCGTTTCTCAGGGAGGAGCTGGTGCTCACATTGTTCCTGCTCACCACTGAACTCTGTACAGATCTCTAAGAACATGACTTTCCACAGCCACAGATGGACTTCTGACTGGGGTCCTCAGAGTTCTTCTTCTGCCAGGAGTCAGTGTCACTGTGTGAAGTCATGATAAAAACCTAATTATCCAGTTTCTTCCTTCTCCTAGTCTAGCAATATTCTTGTTGCATTGGCACAGATATTTTTCAAAGCCATCGTTGGCATTCAACAAAGTAGCTGCCCAAATGTATAGAAAAACATATTCTGAGTAAACAAGAGTCAGGTTCACCCTGCTCAGCAGTTTTCCTCCCACATCTCTGCCATAGAAGTCCAAATGCATCCCCATATGATGCAGGAGGAATTACAGCAACGTGCTGGGTTGAGCCAGTGCCCGGCTAGTCTGGGTGGATCCTGTGAGGAAAGGGAGAATTTCTATTCGGAACACTACATGTTTGGCCTAAAAACGAGCAGAGGAGTGGCCGAGGTGGAATAGCAAAGGTTTAGATGCAAACTTACGAGACAGTCATACCAGCAAAAACCTGGAGTTTGGCATGGAATACTCAGCAGAGCTTTTACAAAGCCTCTGTACTGCCTAAATTGTCTTGTAAAAAAATAAAATAAAAAAAAATCTCTAAAGCGTTCAAGCTCTTTGGTGCATAAAAGTACTTAAGAAGCAAGAAAATACGCCAGGCCCAACCAGGGAGGAACTGCAGCAGCAGAGTTTGTTTAAACAACATTGGCTCAGCATAATGATTTTGGGTAACACCAATGCAAAACGGAGACAGCAGTCTTAAGAAAATAAGCCACAGCCTTCACAAGCCACAACTGTGTTCATTTGCTGGAAAGCTGGGGGCAAGAAGGTGAATTTAAGCAGAACAGGGAGGAAATGCAGGCCTTGACTGGGAAGTACTGTGCTATCCTCTCAGGAGGCCAGTTATGGAGAGCTCAGGAAAGGCCTGGGGAGATGGCACTGGGGAGGAGAAGCCCTGTATGAGGGCTGTGTGGGGTAAATCAGTCAAAATCCCCATGGCAGCCTCCTTGCAGGGCGGCCTCCCTGAGGTGACTGCTGAGTGGGCCACCATGGTCGCCATGTCCCCTGTGACTGGGCCCAGCGACATCCCTCTCTCCAGGACAAGGAGCCCTCACTTCCAGACCTGGTTGTGGCGGTTCCCCACCTTCATTTCCAACCCCCAACAGCCCTCCATCCCATCTCCTCCCATCTGTCTCACCTGCAAGGTAACACACGCCTTGTTGGATCCAAACAAAGCACGTCTCCAGCCACACAGGCCCCGCCGGCCATGTCCTGGACAGCCCTGTTCAGGAGACTCCCTGCCTCAACCTGCCCTTAGGAAGTCACTTGCATTTTTCTGCCTCTTCTGCCCTTAAAATGTGTGTGAAGGCAGGTGAGCTCACACTAATGGGTGTTTTTTCCCAGGGTGCAATGTTTTGCTCGTTATCCTAATGATGGCTCTGGCCACCTGGCTCCTCATCTGGCAGGTGGCTGAATTCCCCACTCACAGCTGCGTTGAGGTGAGAGACTCATTGCTCTTTTAATGCCTGGGAAAACTGCATCTTTGGAAGACTCCAGTGTCTGAAATTGTGAAAATATTTACTTTACAGCCAGCTCTGGGGTGTGTGTTTCAAGGTTTCAGTGTTTTTGAGGTCATCAAGTGTGGGGATGAGGAGGAGCGAGACCCGGGCACTTGCCCCAAGCTGCCAACAGGGTTATTTCATACCATGAACGGCATCGTCCAGAGAAATTAGAAAGTTTGCTGAGGAGTTTTCTCTTTCTCTCTCTCCCTGGATGGCTGGGACCCTGAGGACCCCCTGCCCCGGAGCCCTGAGCCCTTCCCTCCCTCCCAAAGCCGCAGCGCTCGCAGGGTCCCACACTGGCTGTCCCTGCGGGGAGGGCACGGCTTCTGCTGGGGAATGGGCTGGGGACAGTCCTGGGGGGGTTTTATATCGGTATCAGGATCAATATTGCCTCTTTCCTGTTATTAATGTTAATTATCTAGTCTTATTCTATTAAATCTGCTTCTATTTCAACCCTTGGGTTTCCTTGTTTTTTCCTGATTCCCCTCCCTGAGTGAGGAAGGGTAATTGGGTGAGAGAATAATTGTCTAAACGACAATTAGCTGTTGTGGGTTCCTCAAACCACAAAAACCTGGCACTGCTCCTTCTCTAGGGACCTGGCCATTACAGACCCCACCATAGAGGCCCTATTTCTGCCTTCCACAGCCCGGGGTCCACCCAAATCAGCTCATTTGTGTTTACACTGAGGATGACTGGAAATAAAAGTTATCCTACCTCCTGTTAGGTACCGTTTCAAAATATTATTGGATTTTTTTTTTAAACTATGGAAACACCTACTGAAAACATTTGGGTGTGTATAGATACGTGTACCCACAAATCTAAACAAACATCTGCACATCGCACTCTGAGCACCAGTTGTGGTTTCAAAACTCATGCACTTCTTACAAATCTTGTAGATATTTCTGGTTTGTTTTAAATTCCTCGGATGAGCAAACGCAACCCAGCTTCTTCTCCATCCAGGCTATAGGTTGCAGCTTTGGAAAATGTTCCTGTATGTCTTAAGCTCAAAACCCATTAACCACCAGTTGCTGCTCACCTCTGCAGGAGCAGATAAACCATGGGGTTTAGGGTACAAATCAGAAAATTAAGGCAGTACCAGGTGCCCAGTTTGAAACAGTCAGACACCATTCCAAAATGTGTTGCACTGTTAAACGGAAAATAGAGGACACCACAGATGCTTCTAATAATTCCAGTTTCAAGTCAATTTTCCCTCCTTTGTCTTAAAGAGCTTTTGATGTGTAGTCACAATATTGTCTCTCTCTCTGTTTTTAATAATTTTATATTACCTCAGCAATATAACTGTCCTGAAATATACTGAACTTTAATCTCTGAGAGATCAAACAGGAAGAAATATGATGGGCTAGAGAGTGACTGACTTGGGGGCAATATTCTCTCCTCCTATAAAAGATAGCCCATAGCAAGATAAAAATTGCTTCTCGGATTCCATGAACGTCACATCTTTGAGAGAGGCTTTCAGGCCCGTGGAGAGAGCAGACGTGGGGCCCCAAAAAGAACCCCATCACCATTGAAGATGCAGCCAAAAGAAAGCATGCTCTCCCAGAACTCAAGGATGTGGTTTGAGTGACTACATGCTTTAAGATTGGTCCCAGCACCCTTAGACCTCCTGGGTTTAGCCACGCTTTGCAAGTCTTAACAGCCCAGAAGTGTTTGGCTACCGTCTTTTCGCTGGAATAAATGTGCTGGCTCTGTCTCAAGCAAAATAAATGTCTGGTGCGAAGGTGCAAGGTCACATACCATGAAGACACGGTGATACCTGGGGAGGGGAACTGAGGAATTGGTACGTAGATCTTACGGACACAAAGGAGGTGCTCATTCGAAACGCAGCTAGAGCTTCCTCTCCACAAGAGGTTTGTTCACCACCAGCTTCACCCAGTTTCCTCCTTTTTCCACTGAGGTTCTCCAGCAGAACCAGAGGTGGTGAAACTCAGCTTAGCGTGGCTGCTCATTCCATTCCCTGATCACAGAAGGAATTATTGATATTCTAAAGAAATACTGGTTAAAATACTATGACATAAAGATGCTGTCTTTTTTCCAGCAAATAAAAAACTCACCTATTTTTTAGTTTATTGTAGTACTCCGGAACAAAAGACAGTTCTTGAACAAAATTATTCTTTTGAACCAATGTGTTAACATGTCTCTTTTTGCTGGCTTGGTACTTTGTGACACACGCTGTGCAGACACCAGAACCCGTTGTGAACTTGTACTGCAAGATCAAATTCCTCACAGGTACAGGCTGCAAGTCCAGGGTTTTATCAAGCTCATTAAAACTCCTCAGAACCCTCCAGAAAGTAGAAAGCCTGATTCAGGCACCGCTAAAATCAGCACAAAGACCCCTGTGGAGTTCTGTGTGTTTTACTGGAAGCCATGAAGAACAATGAGAAGACTTTTTTTGACAAAAAATATATGTATCTCCCTACTTGCTCAAACAACTCCACTTCGTGAGGAGACAACGCTCAGCCATACTGAGAAGAGTGAATCCTGCCAACGAGGCAAAAATGCAGTAACTAGAGCCAGTAGATGCTGAAGGTACTTATTCCATAGAATTGGGTCCACAAGGAACGGCATGTGTTTGTACTTGAGAGAGTTTTCGTATCGCCTGCCCTTACCGTCAGGAGTGTTTTGAGTTAGGTGGACATTTTAAAGTTCTCCTGGTGATTGTAGGTTACAGAACAGAACAACAAGCAAATGTAATAGAGTATTTCCAAGCCTGCGACCTTCTTGGATACCCTTAGTCGTGCAAAGGAAACCATAGATTCCTTTTTGACCATTTCTCATGCTCTGGATAAACATATTCTGGTATTTCTGAGTTTTCCAGCCTGAATTTCTGCACAAGTAGTTCTCTGCTTTACCTTCTGCTTTCAATCCAGAGAATGCAGAAACCCGCTATAATCACTCCTCTGTGGGAACAAAGGATACAAAATCTCCATTGCAGACTCTGCATTTTGGTCTTTTAATCAGCAAATATTTATTCTCTCTTACAGAAATATAAGCTAACCTGGAGGGAATGAGATTCTCCAGATTGAGGGCTTACTAAACAGTGTTTATTCAGAGTTTTATTTCCAAACCTCTAGAGCTTCTCAATCCATTACTGCATTTCCACAGCCTTGGCTGTCCTCTCTCTTTGAAGGAAGAAGGGATGATGATTCTAGCATGTACCATTAGGAATCTGGAGAATTCCCTCTTCGTTTGCCACAAAAATGGCTTTCATCTGTATCAGTCTGCAGTCCCACCTGAGGAGTAATTCCTTAATTTCTGGCAACGTTTATTTTCCACATTATCTAATTGGGTTTTAGAAGATTTTTTCCCCCCACCCCTCTAATCTCTCCCTGATGAATTCCTGCCTCTCTGCGTTAGCGTTTGTTCCCCACGCATCGGTTGTGAGCCAGACTCTGATTTCAGCCTCACAGTTCACAAACTTCATCCGCTGTGAGAGGGAGAGAAGGGCAGGAAGAGGTTCTTTGCAGGAGTCTTCAGGTGCGTTGTTCAGTGCTGCTTTACATCTGTGAGTCTAAAAATATTTTAACTGTAAGAACCCAGCTGACTTTGAAATAAAGGAAAAACCCTAAGCTGAGCTGTGAGTCGGCTTGCACGGCAGCTCCTGGGTTTTTGACATAAACCCACAAAGTGTGTGCGAGGGACTATTTTATGATTCCCACTGGTGCTCCATGAAGTATTAAGTTACTGCTTTCCCATCAGGGTGATTAAAGCCAAGAATGCAAATTCACAGCTAAGCTTACCTGCGAGCGGTGGCAGAGCCGGTGTGCAGGGTGCTGATGTGAGGGCAGTTTGACCCGAGTGGGGTTCATCTTTACAGAACTGAACTGAGCTATGGCACGATGCCCAACATGTTCCAACTTGACCCGAGAGGACACACATCACTTGCCATCCCCAGCCGGCAGAGCCCATCGTTCCTGACGACTCTTGAGCTGGTTCCAGTCCTGTCTTTTCCAGCCTGTGCCGATGAAAAGCCTCCTGGAGATACTTCCATTTGCTTCACACGTTCACTCAGTGAAGGCTGTTGCTTAACAGTGATAAGCAAATACTTTGAAATCATTGACCATATCTCATATACTGATCATATCTCAATATCTTTTTCAGTCATGTTTTTGCACAAATGTCGGTGTGTCAACTATGGCGCAAAGGTTCTTATTTCTCCATTAATTTCATTTACAGCACGTTCTTTACCAAAGATTTTTCCATAACAGCATAACCTAAGACTTGTTTGCCTGCATAGAGCTTCCTCTGTTTCTGAAACCAGACACCTACGATACAGCAGACTGTCTTTAAACTGGCACTGTTGAAATTTCAAGCCCTTAATGGCACAAGCGAAGAAATCCCATAGGAAAAATAGGTAGAAAAAAAAGGCTTCTTCCTCCTCAGTGCATTTGATGCTCAAGATGCAAAAGGATTGTTTGCGCTGATGCAACCACTTGAAAAAGTAGGCAGGGGTAGATGAGAGAAAAGATGGATCAAGGACGACAACAGAATTACTGTCTATTGAACAAGATGCCCAGTGAGCGCCGCAAAGCTGTGTGTGCTCGTAAGGGAGAAAGAGCAATTCCCTCACCTCTGGTTATGGGAACAGCCATGGCTCAGAGAAAAACATCTCATCTGGTCCTGTAAAACACCTCTGCCCAAAAGTAATTTTTTTGCATTTGGCTCTGGTATCCCGACGCAAACACAGAAGTTAATAAGATGTAATTATTGTCTGCATCTTTAGCCAAAACTAAATTTTAGCTAACGTAACGTATTTTCATTACTGACCCAGATGCAAATTCAAGCCAGATGGAAGCTGACATCTCAGGATCATAAAGTACCTCAGAAATCACAAAAGTCATAGAACCATAGAATCATTTACGTTGGAAAAGACCCTTGGGATCATCGAGTCCAACCAAGTCCTTACTATATAATTACTGACCGTTCTTAACTTGCAAGCAGAGTTTCAAGCCTGCAGCTCCGGATGCCGCAGCAACAGAAGGTACCACAGAAGCTCAGATGATGCAGCAGGACATAGAAGTTAAGTGAGGGGTGGAAAGGGCGATGCCAGCCCTCGGTGCGGAGCTGAGCAGCACCCACGAGGATCACAGCCAAGACTGCACCATCGCTCTCCCGGGGCGGTTACGGCATCCCGTTTCTTTGGTGTGTCCTGCAAATATTTGCACAGTCAAATATTCGTTTAAGCCTCCGTAAGCTACCCCTCAGCAGTCTGTCTGCAAATCTGATTTGCAAAACTCTCATGTCCCATTTCAGCAGGATCCCTACTCCCAGTAGGGATTTCAGCTCTCTTAAACCCGAAATTTTTCAAATATCTCAGGCCAAGATGGAGGAAATGCCGGTATGTTTACGTTAAAACAATGTTTTAATAAACAGCAGCATAAAATAATCAGTGTTTAATATCATCTCTGGCATGTGAAATACAAAAATGCACATATCTTAATTATAAAATAGCCTTTGTTATTACATTTTCATGCTTGCCTAATTGAAATGCCCATAATTAATAAATCAATCATCAAGTAATACAGTGATTAAACGCATGCAGTGAAAACAAAGAAAAATATTTGTATAAGGTAGTGGCTGAGTATCACCATAATATATTTCAAGAACATCTACATCAGGTTAAAAATAAAAAAGAAACAGCCCGAGATATAAAATGCAGAGATGTATTTTCACTTCTGCTGTACAAAACATTATCACACTTCTGTGCAAAAAGATAAAAAATAAAGTCATATTATACAACATTGTCAACTGAGCAAAAGATTGTTTTCGTTCCGTGTACAATAAAAAATACTATTCAGTACAAAAGAGAGTCTGTGAAAAAAAACTGTCATGTACACAGCACTTCTGTAACTCATTAAAGTGGTTTCAAATGAATAATCTAGATTGCTTATACCTGAATGAATTTTTAGTAATTATACAAATGTCTTAGGTTCTAAGTCGAAAGTCAACACTAATTCACATTATTAGACTTGATAAGCAAAAACTGCTATCAATGGATTTGCTGCCTGATGGTGGAACGTGAATTTCCCTTTTTTCAGGGCTACTGGAGAAAGTGAATTTCCCTTTTTTCAGGGCTACTGGAGTCATAGTCACTGAAATTACTCATTGATCTGAAACAATAAATATTCCTGGGAAAATTGATTGTCATATATAAAATTGTGGTTTGGAGCCTTTCCACTAAACAGTTGCATAGCAACAAAAGGATATAGAATTTCTGCTTTAACTACTAGATTATGAAATGTTATCTTTGAGTAAGTTGATTCAAGGTTCTGAAATTAAAACCCTTTAATTTCATTTCCTTTAAGGCAATTTCTTAGAACTCCAGCCACCTTTAGCAGCCAATAGCAGATGACGTTTGTAGACTGTGAGTTGGTAACTCAAGCTATTGTGCTGTCAAATAAATGACTTTTTTTGGTCTAAACTCAGACTCCCAACTTAACGAAAGACCAAAATCCTACCTGAAGTAATTTATTCAGCTCTCAGATCACATATTTGAAACATAATCCTTGACTGCAAAATTTACAAATATTTTAACTAGCTATTGGATCCAAAATTGCACAACCAGTAGATCTCCGAATATTTGCATCTCCTAAAAAAAGAGACAAATATTAAAATATGCTTTCAGTACAAAAAAAGTTTCCATGATTTAAACCACATCAGAGGTTTAAAAAGCTGTGAAAAAGCCTACGAGAAAATGTTTTTCTTTGAAAAAAAAAAAAAAAAAAAATCCCACTTCCCCTTTTTCCACTTTTTTGAATTGTCGGTGGCACTTAATTAGAAACAACGCGTCCATTGACAAAGCTGAGTTGTTCATACCACAATGATCTTTGTCTGGTTGAGTTCTGCCCATCCTGTTAAGCAGTTAAACTTCACAGAAGATACTTGCTGCAACGTCTGTTAAAGCAACCAGGAGAATCTTTAATAAAATATTTGAATATAAATCTTTGCTACGACTTTCCTAGTTTGTATCGTAAATAGTTATATTTACAAAGGCCTCGCTTATTTACAATTCAGCTGAAATCATAGATTCATTTTGTCCATGGATGCTGGAGTCGCCTAGTAGGGAAGACTGCTTTGAGTCAATTTTGTACGGTTTTTGAGTTTTATTTCCAAAAACTGTGATACCAATCCCCCCTGGATGATTAGGAATCGACACGTGGGATAGCAAGGGAATATTGGCTTCCTGGTTGGATCCCGAAGACGGCAAACTGGTGACGTGACCCGTGCTGGTGGATCCGCTGGCGCTGCTGGGAGAACGACTCTTTGGTGGAGGACAGTGCTGGATCACCCTGGGTGGACCTTGCGGTTGGTAGTGGGCAGCTGGGAAAGCAGCGTATCCCGGTGGAATCGGGTACCCATTGATGGGGATATATCTCTGGTTTTGAGGTATTGGTGGCCCGATGAAGCCGGCGATTTGGCCTTGGGGTATACCTTGTGCCGGAAACATGTAGTTGGGGTACCTGGGATTGCTGAGGTTACTAACGGGACTGGCGCTGAGGGAAGTCGTTTGAGTGGTGGCATTCCCACCGGAGGGGGTGGTAGAACTGGTGTGACTTGAGAGACCCTCCCAGGAGCGCAGCCGGGCGTGGATTTCCTTAAATCGTGGCCGGCGGGAGGGCAGGTCGTGCCAACACTCTGTCATCAGGCTGTACATCCTGGGAGGACAGTCTTCAGAGCACGGCAGCAGTTGTCTTTTCCTGATCATCTCTATGACTTCTTGATTGCTAAATCCGTAATACGGCTGAAGCCCGAAGCTGAATATTTCCCATAAAACAACTCCAAATGACCAAATATCTGAATCGGAAGAGAACTTGCCGTACATAATGGCCTCCGGTGGCATCCAGCGGATGGGCAAGAGAGACTTGTTCTGAACTCTGTAATAATCTGCCGAGTAGATTTCTCTCGAGAGTCCAAGGTCAGAGATCTTCACATGAAGCTGTTCTCCAATTAAAATGTTGCGAGCGGCGAGATCTTTGTGGACAAAAAAATGACTGGACAAGTACTCCATCCCCGCCGCGATCTGGACGGCGATGTGGAGGAAATCCCCGTGGTCCAGGCTGGATTTTACAGTCCCGTCCTCATCGCTGCTGCACCCGACATCCGAATGGGGCGAGCGCATGATGAGGAACTCGTGGAGGTCTCCTTGGTTCATGTACTCGAAGAGCATGCAGATGGGTTGCTCCTGGGTCACGACACCTAAGAGGCAAACGATGTTGGGGTGGTGGAGCTCGGCCATGAGGGAGGCTTCTTGCTGGAACTCTGCCCACTGCTGGGGGTTGTTAAAGTCTTTTAGCGTCTTGATGGCGACGAGCTGAGCGTGGTCCATGCCCGGAAGGTAGAGGTGTCCCTTGTAGATCTTGCCGAAAGCACATTCCCCCAGTTCTTCCATGAAACGAACAGCAGACAGAGGTAATTCCTTAGCCTTACTCTGTCAAAGGAAGGACACCAAAAACACGTCAACAAAATAGGCCTGAAAATGTATTTTTAAGATAAAAATCTTTTTCGCCCAGGACATCAGCCAAGCAGATGGACACAGGAGCTCCTGGATCATGGAGCTGAGGGACACCAGCACCCCAACAGCACCAGCACCCCAACATCGGCGACTCAGGGCTGAGTGCACCCTAATAATCTCCGTGCACCCCACTCCAAAACTAAATTTAGAATTACTCTTTATCCTCTAAACAAGATCAGCAGCAACAGTAAGCATTAGATCTAAACATATACAGGAACCATCAGCTTTTCAGCAAGGGCATGTATATATTCGGGCATTTATATACTGAAAATGGAATAATTTCAGGAATTGAGGCAATTCACATACTTTAAGTAAGTACATGCTGAAGTGTTTTTTTGGGCCAGAAAACTCTCTCTTTAAAACTATGTTCTTGTAGCCATTTTTTCCTCGACTTTGCTATTAACCCTTCAACGTACAGTACAGACTATTTCTGCTCACACTTGACTCAGCCTTCAGTCCTGAAACATGTAGGAAAGAGTCAGCCAGAAAAAAAGGAGACAGTGGTCAAAGAAGAAAGGCAAACTTTTAAAAAAACTCTTGTTATTCTGGGTGCTCATACTCACTTGTAGGCCATAAAGAATATCTGAAAATAACACAACTTAACTTCCACATGTGCTTGTAACACCTACACCCCAACCCACTCATTCAGGCTCCTCAGCAGAGCCACAGGTAGTAATTTAAGGCTAATGAGTGTGGGATCTATGTTTTGTGAATTAGTGTAAACATTAGTATTTTACATTCCTGAAATAATGTAACGGCAGCTTTACAGTGGCAATGTAGGAAAAAAAATCGACATTTTAGAAAATCATTTAAAAAATGACATTTTAGAATGAATGAATTCTAATCGCATTGACCACTTATGACTTTTAGAGAAATACCGCAATAATAATAATAATAATAATAATAATAATAATAATAATAATAATAATAATGCCATTTAAGCAGGCAGCCAGTAGACTGTATGGTGATGGCAGGAAATTAGCTATATTGTTGAGGAACAGATGGTTTATATTATACAAATCCTTTAGGCTAAAACTTGTTTAGGTCTGGCATATTGTAAATTATATTTTAGTAATGAAAGTGAAATGACCTCTGTCTGACCTGAGGCTGGGTTTGTCTGTTTGAACCAACATAGTGGAAAACTATGAAAGAAAATGAAGTCATAAAGTTTTGGCAGGAAGGGCTCATTTCAAGTTAAGCGGTTATAAATCTGCTTAGTTTTTGTTTGACAAGTATTTGTCATACATGGGTGTACAAAATGTAAAGAAGTGTAAAATACATAGGAGGCAGCACGCCAAAGTAAACCCAGTACAAAGGGAGAGCAGCGAGAGCGAAGCCCAGCGCCTCTATCTCTTTATCGGCTCCTTCCATTAGGTGAATGACAAGACGAGCTTAGTTTATGATATTTTTTCTGAAGGCAATTAAAATCCCTTAAAACTGAAACAGGCTTTTGGATGAAAGGCTAACGTTTTTATTTGCACCAGCAAACACACATCTACCTCAGCCGGAGCTTGAAGCCGGAGCGTGTTTCTACCCAAAGCTGACATTAATACTGGATACAGTATTTAAAAATAGGATTCTACTTCCTTTCTTTTACCATTATGTTTGAAAGGCAATCAAAATATTTGAGACAGGACGAGCCAGGTTTCCAAGTGGGAAAATACAGAATTAGCATAAATAATATGGAAAGTTGGGGTTTTTTTTTTTTGGAACAGATGACTTTGAACATTAAAAGGAAACAGTGGGGTCTATATTTGCAAACGTTTCTGGGCGAGTTCCTCTCCTGTGCTGAGCCCTTAAGGTGTCAGCAGTGGAAACTCCGACCTCATTAAAACGATGCTGATGTTCCCATTATCTTAAATTTAGCCAGGGTTGTACCCCCACATATCTAGCAGAACGGGAACCAAGAAGCAAATGCAAATTTAACAAAATATTCCATGGAGATTGGATGCAAGATGTGGTTTTGACACTTAAATTATATGGTTTTACACCATTACCATAATGGTAAATTACAATTTACCATTGAGTATTTTTTACATAGAGTAATGGTAAATTACAATTTACCATTACTCTAAGCTCTGCATGGAAGTCGAAATGAAGAACTTCAAAGGAAAATGGAGATAAATTCACTGGGGGCAGCGTGTGTGGGACCGAGGAGGTAAAATATAACAACAGACCAAAGTCTGACTGACCCCCCTGGGCAGACACCCCCCCCAACAGCCCTGCTGGCACCTCGACACCAGCACCCAGTGCCCACAACACCATTTGAAACAGGAATTCTCAGGTTAGAGATAAAAACACCCCTGTGTGCAGTTGGTATTGCTAACGGGGAAGAGCAGCGCTGCGTTTTCCAGCAGAGCCACACGGAGGGTTTACTTTTATCCCTGACTTAAAAGTGAGTCTCCTGCTCTTTTGGTGAGCTGGAATTTTCCTCTTGCTGTGTCTGTGTCTGACCCGAAAGAGGGACTGGTGCCTGGGTGGCACAGCTCCATCCATCCATCCCTGCACTCCCCGGGATACAGCTCCATCAGTAATTTTCTCCAGGCTGCCACAATTAACTCCTCATGACCCAATTCTATCAACTTGACATTAAAGATCAAGCAACAGCAGTATCCCTTAGCTATGTTATTGAACTTAAGATGAAAACTATTCCAGGATTTACTCAGAGATGGAGAACACAGCTCCTGAAGTATAAGCTTTCCTGATGCCGAGCGATGAGCATCTTACCTACGGCAGCGATACTGGAGGGTTAGAGCTGGTATTGCTGCAACCCAACACAATCAGAATTTGGATTCATTTTGCTACGTCATTTTCTAACAAAAATAACAGCTTACCCAAAGGCATGATACCACAGTCTACACAGTTTCTATTCTAATTACTGGTAGATACTAATTTTCACTCTGAAATGCTTCAGAAGAACAATCTCCTGCAAGTTGTGGAAGAGAATTGGCATGAAAAACCAGGTGAAAACTCATTTCCAGGGCATTATTCTGCCTGTAGGTGGCAGGAGGCAGTTACAGCCCTGGAGGGGGTGATCCACACAGGTTTGCAAACCAGCTGCCCGGCCAATAAATAAGGAGCTCAAGGTTAATCATGCTTAAATCTTAAATGGCTTTAAAAAACACCTCATGAACCTGGGACCAGGGTGAAGGCAAACAATACCAGCAGCAAACAGCCGCTTTGCATCAGCTGTGCTGGCCAGAACCACAGGCAGGTTTCTGAGGCTCTGGTTTGGTAATTTCTCTTTTTAAGGGAGAGAACGAGTAAGTCTGAAAAAAACAGGGAACAAATCTTTCCAAAGTGATTTCAGCTGAGTCAAAGATGACACACGGCTACAGAGGACCAGTGAAAAAAATGTCTCTTGAGAAAATGCTGAATCACATCTTTATCTGCACTACTTTCTAACCGAAATGAGGCAATTTGGAGACGCTTCAGTAACGGGTTTATTACGAGAAACCCCCAGCTCCTATTTATCCAGCTACACGGACACACAGGAATTACCTCCAGTGTAAAATACATAGGAGGCAGCACGCCAAAGTAAACCCAGTACAAAGGGAGAGCAGCGAGAGCGAAGCCCAGCGCCTCTATCTCTTTATCGGCTCCTTCCATTAGGTGAATGACAAGACGAGCTTAGTTTATGATATTTTTTCTGAAGGCAATTAAAATCCCTTAAAACTGAAACAGGCTTTTGGATGAAAGGCTAACGTTTTTATTTGCACCAGCAAACACACATCTACCTCAGCCGGAGCTTGAAGCCGGAGCGTGTTTCTACCCAAAGCTGACATTAATACTGGATACAGTATTTAAAAATAGGATTCTACTTCCTTTCTTTTACCATTATGTTTGAAAGGCAATCAAAATATTTGAGACAGGACGAGCCAGGTTTCCAAGTGGGAAAATACAGAATTAGCATAAATAATATGGAAAGTTGGGGTTTTTTTTTTTTGGAACAGATGACTTTGAACATTAAAAGGAAACAGTGGGGTCTATATTTGCAAACGTTTCTGGGCGAGTTCCTCTCCTGTGCTGAGCCCTTAAGGTGTCAGCAGTGGAAACTCCGACCTCATTAAAACGATGCTGATGTTCCCATTATCTTAAATTTAGCCAGGGTTGTACCCCCACATATCTAGCAGAACGGGAACCAAGAAGCAAATGCAAATTTAACAAAATATTCCATGGAGATTGGATGCAAGATGTGGTTTTGACACTTAAATTATATGGTTTTACACCATTACCATAATGGTAAATTACAATTTACCATTGAGTATTTTTTACATAGAGTAATGGTAAATTACAATTTACCATTACTCTAAGCTCTGCATGGAAGTCGAAATGAAGAACTTCAAAGGAAAATGGAGATAAATTCACTGGGGGCAGCGTGTGTGGGACCGAGGAGGTAAAATATAACAACAGACCAAAGTCTGACTGACCCCCCTGGGCAGACACCCCCCCCAACAGCCCTGCTGGCACCTCGACACCAGCACCCAGTGCCCACAACACCATTTGAAACAGGAATTCTCAGGTTAGAGATAAAAACACCCCTGTGTGCAGTTGGTATTGCTAACGGGGAAGAGCAGCGCTGCGTTTTCCAGCAGAGCCACACGGAGGGTTTACTTTTATCCCCCTCTTTTGGTGAGCTGGAATTT
Source organism: Calidris pugnax (assembly GCF_001431845.1). Lineage (NCBI taxonomy): Eukaryota > Metazoa > Chordata > Aves > Charadriiformes > Scolopacidae > Calidris > Calidris pugnax. Next base: position 85,909 of record NW_015090812.1, read on the forward strand.
TCCTCTTGCTGTGTCTGTGTCAGACCCGAAAGAGGGACTGGTGCCTGGGTGGCACAGCTCCATCCATCCATCCCTGCACTCCCCGGGATACAGCTCCATCAGTAATTTTCTCCAGGCTGCCACAATTAACTCCTCATGACCCAATTCTATCAACTTGACATTAAAGATCAAGCAACAGCAGTATCCCTTAGCTATGTTATTGAACTTAAGATGAAAACTATTCCAGGATTTACTCAGAGATGGAGAACACAGCTCCTGAAGTATAAGCTTTCCTGATGCCGAGCGATGAGCATCTTACCTACGGCAGCGATACTGGAGGGTTAGAGCTGGTATTGCTGCAACCCAACACAATCAGAATTTGGATTCATTTTGCTACGTCATTTTCTAACAAAAATAACAGCTTACCCAAAGGCATGATACCACAGTCTACACAGTTTCTATTCTAATTACTGGTAGATACTAATTTTCACTCTGAAATGCTTCAGAAGAACAATCTCCTGCAAGTTGTGGAAGAGAATTGGCATGAAAAACCAGGTGAAAACTCATTTCCAGGGCATTATTCTGCCTGTAGGTGGCAGGAGGCAGTTACAGCCCTGGAGGGGGTGATCCACACAGGTTTGCAAACCAGCTGCCCGGCCAATAAATAAGGAGCTCAAGGTTAATCATGCTTAAATCTTAAATGGTTTTAAAAAACACTTCATGAACCTGGGACCAGGGTGAAGGCAAACAATACCAGCAGCAAACAGCCGCTTTGCATCAGCTGTGCTGGCCAGAACCACAGGCAGGTTTCTGAGGCTCTGGTTTGGTAATTTCTCTTTTTAAGGGAGAGAACGAGTAAGTCTGAAAAAAACAGGGAACAAATCTTTCCAAAGTGATTTCAGCTGAGTCAAAGATGACACACGGCTACAGAGGACCAGTGAAAAAAATGTCTCTTGAGAAAATGCTGAATCACATCTTTATCTGCACTACTTTCTAACCGAAATGAGGCAATTTGGAGACGCTTCAGTAACGGGTTTATTACGAGAAACCCCCAGCTCCTATTTATCCAGCTACACGGACACACAGGAATTACCTCCGCAGGCCCAGCACACTTGCTACGCTGCTGATAAAAAAAAAAGTCCTTCCAAAAATTACAGCCAAAGGCACCAGTTCAAATCAGCTTAATATTTCAGCGCTGAGCTGATCAAAGCATTTCACTCCCTGCCCTTACAGAGAGCGAGTGTGGAAGGAGAAAGGAGGCATCACCTTTGGTTTGTAGGCGTTGAGCATGGACATCTCCACATTCTGTCCTCTCACGTGCTTGGGCTGCCTTTGAACAGGAGGGGAGGAAGACTTCTGATTGTTGCGGCAGATGCAGATGAAGAAGAAGAGCAAGGCTATGGCCAGGGGAATGGTAACACTTGGCACCAGGATATACAGGATTTCCATTTTGTTCTTTTCCTTGGAATCCTTGTAATCTGGGTCAGAAAAAAAGCCAAACAACAATGAATGAAGTATCCCACAGAGTCAAACACATCCCTGGGTCAAATACAAGTGTTAAAAAGAATAAAACATCCAGATAATACTACTGCAGTCCACCTTGAACGCTGTTTTATTACCTTAAGAATGACAGAGCAATTAATTTTGCTGAGTAACATTTCTGTAAGAGCACAGAATTCTCCCTGTATCATGTGAGTCCAAACCTACTTCTGGCCAGGAAATAGCTGAATATTGAGAGGTGGCTCTTGCTTGGGGTGAAACGAAGTAATGGTCTAACGCAGGTCCACAGAAAAGATCATTTCTAAAACAGCTTACAGAAGAAAGGCTCTGGTGGGATTATGGACTCCATTTTTTATATGTACATTAGGTTTTGGTGCCATAGTTTCCTTAATCCAACAGAAAAGTGGGGAGCCACTAAAAAGGACGGTTTTATCCCCTTATTTATTTCCAGCTTTGTGTTCTCAACATCTCCTAGCACTGGCCAAAGCATTTGTGTGGCCACCCAGGGCACTGGAACAAACATCACACGCAACAGAAAACATATGTTCTAGCTAGCTTTAGGTGCAGGAGCCGGACAATTAGGGACACTAGAGCAGAAGAAATGGAGAACACCTGGGAAACGGGAGAAAATGCATGGAAATGGCAAGAAAGAGAGAGAACCATCCTGGTTTTTATCCCTGGAAATCAGGAAAGGGGTTCAGAGTCTGAAAACAGACAAAAGCTGTAGCATTATCTTAAAAAAACCTTACATCCTGAGGACTTGGTTTTAATAGGATTAATGGGCTAATGGGAAAGCCCATCCCTCTCAAACCAGGACACAACTATACACTATGTGTGTCATTGGGAGGGTGGCAAACGCTGGTGCAAAGGACACAGCAATGATGGGTGAAAGGAAAGGCAGAGCATGGATAAAATATAGAAGGATCCGGAAGAGGTTGGGAAGCCGGTCTATTTAACGTCGTGCTCCCTCCACACACAGCCAGGGAGCGAGTGATTAACTTTGGAAAGATGAGCCCCTGTTCTACCAGTGCCCAGCGAGGGACAGACAGGACACCAGCCGCTCATCTCCCTCCAGCTGGCTCTGGTTTCACAGGGCACCTTGCTGAGAGGAACTTTAAAGATTTCCATGGGCTGCAGGACTGGTTGTTTCCGAGGGAGATGGTGAAATTCCACCAAAAGTCCAAGTCTGAGCAGATTCTGGCAGAACGGGGAATGTTTTATTATTCCTACAGGGTCACTGCAGTTTGTTTGTCTGTGTTTTCCAGGCTGGATTTGTAAAAGTGCTTAGCGGCCCACACAGATATCTTTTATGCACTTAATTAAACATGAACTTGATCTGAAGCTTGGGTTGGACTCAAATTGTGACGGAGGCAAAGTTCAAATGGTTCTGGATGTCCTTCTGAATAACCCCTCTCCTCTTACAGGCTCACGCCGTCCTTCTGCTCCCCCCACACTCCTTTTTGGCCATTCTTTTAAGTTCTTAAAAACCATCTGGTTTTTAATTGAGAGTGGAGGTAGTGCAAATATTTCTACAGGCTTTGGGAAACAAGAGAGGACTAAAGCATCCCCGAACAGTCTCCCTGTGCCCAACAGAAGGGTGGTGTGTGCTCTCACCCTGTCTTCAGAGAACATCCAGCTCTACAGCATGGACCAACTATGGGTTTCCTTCGTGAGTTGCTGCCCTCTAGCACGGACACACAATCAAAGCCCTTCCTCCTTCCCCTTCAAAACCTTCTTAGGTTTGTCTTTGCTGAGCTTCATGCTCCAATTACTCCGTGTTTCACATCTTCCTATATTCAGGTTGACAAACTTTTATGAAACGAATCTATTGCAGCTTGTGAGACAACTGAAAGATACAGTTGAAGGAAGAAAAAGAAAGCACCAGCACGAGGCAGACGGGGACCTGGGCACCAGTTCATCACCTGAGCTATTCCAGTCAAAGGGAATTATTATTCCTATTAAGCTGCAGCCCCTGCCGTGAAGCCTCATTAAGTTAACAGGTTTCTTGGGAGCCACCCTAATTAAATCCATTTTCCACGTAGGCATGTCCTGGTGAGGCAGAATGCACAATACTTATTAAAATGTGCCTGAAATGGCTTTCAGCCAGCGCAAAACCAGCAGAATGCCAGTCTCACATGGTATTTTGGTTTTAATATGCAGATTAGCATTTAACACTTAAATTACTACTCACCTGATATAGCTCCATTTGTCTGCATTTAGAATAATAATGCCAGCTGCACAGCGAGTACCATTTAAGGTAGTGGGGAGAGGTAATTAAAACCCTTGTTGGGAATTCCTCAAGCCAGCCAAACTATCTCATCCATTATCTAGTAAAACGTTCAAATCAGAGACTTTTGCAACACGTCCAAAAGCGTCCTGCTTTCAGCTGTTTCAGATCAAAAGACTGAGCCAGTCCTGGGATCTCGGAGCCCATCCAGAGGGTCCCTGGCAAGCAGCCCCCCCCATCAACTCTTAATTATCCAATTATCCCAAAGTTGTGGAAAACACAAAATGCACAGGGCTGAATGGTCGTGCAGTGACAGCGCAGTGAGTACAGAAAGCTCCATCGCTGGAGCTGGTGGACACGCAGAGACCCCTGAGCTTGCCCAAATGCCCGGGGTCTGAGCCACTTTTCCTCACCTGGAGCAGCCCAGGCACCTGCAGCTCCTGGGGTGGGGAGCCAAGAGCCAACATACAGGGAGTCTTGCTACTTAGATCCCCATTTTTGTACTGAAGGGCTGAAAAATATCTTTGGAACAGTTTTATAGGTTGAAATATTCCTGTGTACTGTGTCCAGTTCTGGGCCCCCCAGTTCAAGAACGACAGGGAACTACTGGAGAGAGTCCAGTGGAGGCTACAGAGATGATCAAGGGACTGGAGCACCTCTCTGATGAGGAAAGGTTGAGGGACCTGGGGCTGTTCAGCTGGAGAAGAGCAGCCCGAGAGGGGATCTTACCAACGCTGAGCAATAGCTAAAGGGGAGGTGTTAAGAGGATGAGGCCAGACTCTTCTCAGTGGTACCAACGCTGAGCAATAGCTAACGGGGAGGTGTTAAGAGGATGGGGCCAGACTCTTCTCAGTGGTGCCTGATGACAGGACAAGGGGCAACGGGCACAAGCTGGAACCCAGGAAATTCCATCTCAACATGAGGAGGAACTTCTTTACTTTGGGGATGGCAGAGCCCTGGAGCAGGGTGCCCAGAGAGGGTGTGGGGTCTCCTTCTCCAGAGACATTCAAAACCTGCCTGGACACGTTCCTGTGCAACCTGCTCTGGGTGACCCTGCTCTGGCAGGGGGTTGGAGGAGATGATCTCCATATCATTCTGTGATTCTGTGTAGTCAGTCTATTACTGTGCCTAATTAACAAGAAAAATAACTGAAGTTAAATGCACTGAAATAATAGCAAAAGAGATACAGGAATCTGCGTGTGTAAATGTTAGAGAGGGCTTGAGATGCACATGACAGAGCCCAGACTGTCCTCTAAACAGTGTGTGTAAATGTTAGAGAGGGTTTGAGATGCACATGACAGAGCCCAGACTGTCTGCCTTTCCCCTGATCTACTCTTTCAGTAAGAACATAATTTAGATCCTATTTTGGCACCGATTCCCATCTTTCCATTAATTGAAAAAGACTTTGGAGCAGGCTCAGAACATGTCTCCCTGCAGGAATGTTCATAACCATAACCAGAAATAATTTAATTTGGTTCTGGCTATCGAACAATAACATCAAAAGGCATCTCCTTTCCGAGGGGAAAGGTAACGTTACTGTGACAACTTGTAGGCAACATACAATTTTGTGTGAAACTTTTATACCGTGAATTTCCAGCCCATTTCTGGGTACATTTCTGGCATGTCCATGCAAATAGCTGTATTTTTTTCTTGGCACGCTGTCGATATTATTATTTCTAAATGCAGATAAAACCATTAGGAACCATTCATTCAGGTCTGCCATCCACTCCCCCTGGGACTCAGAAAAGCAGAATAAAATGAGAGCTGAATCTCCATTTTTGTTCATTTTGCAAAACCAGTTGTGTAAACACAAACTTACAGTACGGCTAAGGGGTCCTGGCAAGATCATCTTGATTTTTTCAAGATTTGTTTAAGCGAGGTTTGCATTTATTAAAAGGGCTCTTAATAAACCAAGTGAAATGGAGAATGTTTTACAACCACCTTGTGGATCAGCGTCAAAGAGTGTGGCTTCTGGCACCCAATTTAATTTGAGACTAAGGGGTCGTATTGATCCTATCGATCCTGGAAAGCCTGGGACGCTTGGGCTGGAAATGTGCTGCTGCTTCTCCACCTCCTGGCCCCAGTTAAATATCTTTGTGCCAGCACTTTGTGCCCAGCTCCCCCCTCCTTTTGCAAGGCTGTGGTATGGACATAAGACACCGAAACATGTGCAGGTCTGGAGCCCTCAATATAAGAAGGACATGGACCTGATGGAGAGGGTCCAGAGGAGGGCCACAAGGATGCTCAGGGGGATGGAGCACCTCTGCTACGAGGACAGGCTGAGGGAGCTGGGGTTGTTCAGCCTGAAGAAGAGGAGGCTCCGGGGAGACCTAATAGCGGCCTTCCAGTACCTGAAGGGAGCCTACAGGAAGGCTGGGGAGAACCTGTTTAGAAAGGCCTGTAGTGACAGGACGAGGGGCAATGGCTTCAAGCTGAAGGGGAACAGATTTAGACTGGAGATTAGGAGAGGGTTCTTCACTGTGAGGGTGGTGGAGCACTGGAACAGGTTGCCCAGGGAGGTGGTTGAGGCCCCTTCCCTGGAGATATTCAAGGAGAGGCTCGACGAGGCCCTGGGCAACCTGGTCTAGTTGGGGGTGTCCCTGCTGACTGCGGGGAGGTCAGACTAGATGACCTTTGGAGGTCCCTTCTGGCCTGGGCAATTCTATGATTCTATGAAACATATAAAAGGCTGGTAATTACCACATGCCGGGACGTCACAAAGCTCAGACTTGAAGTTCTCATCTAAGGTGAAGCACCACGGGGCGTCCTTCTGGTTGCCGGGGTTGCGGCAGTAGGAGTGACCCCCGTTGAGCTCGGGGTACCTGATGGCAGTGAAGGTGTGAGTGTGGGGGTACTGCGAGTTCCAGGGCTGGCACTGCCGCCCCGACCGCGTCACGCTCACCGTCCCCCGGTAATCGACTCCCGTGCTGTTGTAGCATTTGTGGTCTGAAAAAAAAAAAAAAAAAAAGAAAATGAAATAAAATAAGGATTACTGAAATAATAATAAAATTAGAAATTAACAAAAATAAAATAAAACAACGAAATAAAACCACCACAGCAAGAGTTGGTGATGGCAAGGGCAGATGGCCAACGCACCCCGGCATCCCCCAGCCCCGGCGCAGCGCTGCTGGCCCACGGCCGGGAAACCCAGTTTGGGAGCACGGGCTCCCAATTTGCTGCGGCTGTAAGGCAGGGCCTGCTTTGCATTCGCATTCCTGGGAGGATTTAAAGCTTATGCTTCTGTAATGAAAACAGCTTATGCCAAGCGTTTTTAATATAAGATACACAAAAGAAGTAAAAACTACAGTGGGAACCTGAATCGCAGCCATTATTTTCATAGGAAGGTGGAGAATTGGTGGGAGCCACGTTTTATATTTGACTATTCAGATGTAGAAGGGCTGTGAGCGGGGCTGCAGCCCAGCCTGATCAAAGAGCCAGCTCAGCCCATGCCTAAAACGAGGTGTTATTAGGCAGGGACAGCCATGGACCCAGCCCCTATAGATGTTCCTCCCTCCCTATACTGCACCCTGCACGTCAGGGCTGAAGCTTCTGACGATCCTCAGTCCTCAAATGCTTACACTGTTGTGGTTTCCTACATCATATCAATTAGAAAAGAGCTGGAACCAATAAATGGCATTTAGCGTTAGCCAGAGAAAAATAGGCAGCCAGAGAAATAACTGAAAATAATATTTCTGAGTTTCTAGGTGCTCTGGAGTAGGGGAGAAGCACGGGAGTGGTAATTCAAGAGCACGGTGTCTGTGAGCTCCCAAAGCCCAGCACCAGTCCCAACTCGGATGCACAAGCCCTTACAGCCAACCTTTTCCCAGCCACATCTTTTATATGGAGAAATAGCAGCCTTTCAATATCTGAAGGGTGCCTATAGAAGAGCTGGGGAGGGACTCTCTGCCAGGAAGGGTAATGGTAGGACAAGAGGAAACGGTTTTAAATTGGAAGAAAAAAGATTCAGATTAGATCTCAGGAAGAAATTTTTTACTATGAGGGCGGTGAGACACTGGAACAGGTTGCCCAGGGAAGTTGTGGCTGCCCCATCCCTGGAAGTGTTCAAGGCCAGGCTGGATGGCGCTTTGAGCAACTTGGTGTGGTTGGAGGTGTCCCTGCCCAGGGCAGGGGGGGTGGAACTTGATGATCTTTGAGGGCCCTTCCAACCCAAACCATTCTATGATTCTATGCAATGGTGTTCAAAAGACAGGTTGATGTAGTGCTGGGAGGGATGGTTTAGTGATGATGCTCCTTGTTTGTTGTGTGGGTGTCTATTTTTGTCAGTCAGGTTGACGGTTGGACAAGATGATCTTTACGGTCCCTTCCAACCTAGAAGATTCTGTGATTCTGTGAAACAGGCGGTTTTCACTTACTTTTATTGATGGGATCTGCCATTGGGATGCCGATGCGGATACAATTGACAGCTTCGGGGCTGTCTGGCTGGGGAAGATCTTCGCAGTTGGGCAGCTTTAATCTCATCAGAATCATGGGATTAGACCTCGCAAAGATGTACTCCGTCTGACACAGGACGTTCTCCAGGATTTCGCATTCGTCGCGGCACAAGTCTCGGGGTTTGGGAGCCGAGGAGGTCTCATCGCAGTAGGGGAAGGCGTAATGGCACAGCGAAGGGATGGCAAACTGGGAGCACTTATCTGACAAATGGCTGGAAGTGCCAATCATGGTGAAGGCAGCTGGAAAATACACAAAAGGATTTTACTCCACCCGGGGGGAATTTTCTCCCCGCGCTCTCGCCTCCCCAGCGTAACCCGCACTTCCCGGAGCCACTATTATTTTCAGATGTTCAGGTGACGAACGGGCCTTGCAGAAGTACAGTGTGCTAATCACATTAAAAGTTATTAACGAGGCTGATTTTGCTGACAGAGAAAAACACATCTGGTTTTCACCACGGGATTAAGTGCGCTACCAAAACCCCAAACCTGATTATACTTTTTTTTTTTTCCCCCCAAATAATTTATAACGGTTTGCAAAGTCAGTTAATATTTGGATTTTTGTTACCCAGCAGGGGAAAACCCTGCAGGCTGCAGGATGACAGTACCAGCACCTTCGTGGAAGGTCACAGCTTTGAGAACATTCCAAGTGACTTCTCAAACAAAATAAATGACATGAGATTATGAACTGTTGACTGTACAGAAACCATCGGCCTCTCCTGTGAGCAAGGCAGAAGTCTCTCTCCCAATGCTGACAGCCTTTACAAATTGAAGGAAGAACACTCCAGGGGGAAGAGAAATTTGGGATATTCTGACAGCAAGAGAAATCCTGCATGTAGGCAAGACGATTTCTGGGTAGGACCTGGCTGAGATTAATGAATAGAAAAACCCAGAGAAGCATCGTGGGACTTTGGAGGCCTCAGCTTGAATTCAGCCCCCCCAGCAGCACAGCATCTCTTACAAAACCAATGAATAATCGTTCTTTACTAAATCTGAAGGGAAAAGTTGACCTGCTGAATTATTTTCGCATACATTATCTTATGCTGGAAGAGGTGCAGCCTGTTCCAGCACTTCTGGCTCTCCTGAATGATCTCAACCACCTAATAATTAACTAAGTCTGGGGTCTCCCTTCACTTTTCAAATCTGCTTGGGAAAAAGCAGCTCAAAGTAGCCTGGCTTTGAGCTGTTCCCAGAAGCTGGGGATATACAACCCCTTTTCCTTGGAAAATCATATTTTAGTTTCCTTTTGGGGAGCTGGATCAGCAGAGACACGGTGGGCTGCTCAGTCACTCTTCAGAGGACCCCCTCCATGGACACCACACGAGTCCTGGGAGAGCTTTGTGGTGGGAAGCAGGAGAGGATAAAGAGGAAATAAAAATAGTATTGCAGTCTATAAAACTCTTGCAGCTTTTTGGGAAAAAGACAGCTTCCTGGGAAAGAAGCGGGCGCATTTTTTGACCCACCTGTGATCTGATTTTCTATTTCACCTTGCATATGCAAGGACTCCATGTAGATGGTTCGGTTCCCAATAAATCGGGCGCAGGCGATGCCCCGGTAGGGCTGGCAGAACCCGTCCTCTTCATACTCGTCCCTGAAATCAATCAGGAGCACAAAAAGGGTGAAACATTTCACACCTGACTTCGCAACAAAACGTCCCTCCGGGGAGCTGGCACTTGTATTATCCCAGGCCAAAGTAAGGGTTTGTCCTGTGCTGGGCGATTCGTTCTGGGGGGGTCTCACCCAGCACAGGATCCCCCTCCCTCCATGTGCCCCTGTCCCCTCCATTAAGAGCCTGTGATAAGGGATTATATGGTCTTTAGGCAGCGCAGGGGGCACGGGCTTTGTGCCCCGGGTGATTCTAACCCTAAAGGGTTCCCACACTGCTGCAGGTAGTTTTCAGTATCTCACCAATATAAGGATTATATTATATATATTATATCCCTATATTCAACAAGATCTCGAATATTTATTTATTTTTTTAAACCAAACTTCAGCTGCCTGGTAAAAACAGTTGGTGGCATTTCAGGTTAGACAGAAAACGCATCAACATTATACGAAATTAATGATTTCTGCATGAGGGGGAAGGCTACATTCAGCCTGGATTACAAGAGAAAAGATAAACTGCCTGATAAAAAGCATTGCTGTTTATTTAAAGCAGCCAACATGCTGTTTTCTCCTCTTGAACCAAACTTGTCCTTCGGATTGATAAACACAGCAGGAAGAGCCATGCCAGCAGAGACAGAATTTAAAGCCTATCTAGAAAGTCAAACCACCCCCAGCACTGATACCCTTGAAATAGGAAATGTTTCTTCAATCTTCCCCGAGTGTGGTAACGGTTATTGCTAAAACAGAACCAAAGCTAAGACGGGAGTTAAATAGACAGATTTCTTTCATTAGGTGCTTTGTTTTATGCAATATAGGAGACATTTAATACATAAATCCAGATGTGAAATTATTTGCCAATATTCTTCAAACAAAGCAAAGAGAGGAAATTGCTAACCCTCTGAAGAGCAGAGCAGTCACTGCTTATTTTGAGCAGATAACCAGCAGCCAAGCGCTGGCACACAGCAGATAGTTTTATGGGTGTTTTGAGGAGGGGTTTGCATACGTGAGCGCTGAAACACGCACCCAACTCCATGAATCAGCTCTTTTACTTTCTGGCTTTGAGAACCTACTTGGAGATATCTGGGACACATTTTTCTGGAAATCCAGACACCTTGGCTCTGCCTACAGGGAGATGCTTAATGACAATTTGCCCGTACCCACCCAAGACAGCTACGATATGGCTCTCAAATTAGGAGAAATGATATTGGAATATCCCTGAGTACGATCACAGCTGGGGAGGGGATAGGTTACTTTCTTGGTGTGCTTTTTTTTTTTTTGTCAGAATTCATCCTCCCCCAGACGCCCAAAGCCAAACAGTGGCATCAGACTATGCCTTAATAGGGGAAAAAAAAAATAAATCAGAGCTTTTTTAATCAACTCTGCCATTAAGTTTAACAAAAGACACTTTCATCCCCTCCTGAAGACCTTGGCTGTGAGAGCTTGGAAATGCAAATCCCATTTAGCCTCTTTGAAGTCACCCACCCATTGTGTGCATGGCTTAGAGCGAGCGGCCGGCTGTGGGCTCCCCAGAGCCCTGTCACAGTGGCCAGGGCCAGCTAATGGGATTAGCAGGAAGAAGTGCCAGGATTGCCTTCCAGGACACCTCAAACATCTCCCAGCACTCCTCCGCTACCAGCTCCGCATTCACGCAGCGTTGTGTTCCCCTTCACGGGGAGAAGCCAGACGCCAGGGATTAACGGGGGTAATTTATGACTGCGAAGACAAGGGGGGTGGGAAAGAGGGACGGTCGAGATGGAAACCTCCTTCCACAGACATCTCACATCAATTGAGAAATCAACAGGAAGGGCTCCAGGCTTCATTGGATGATGGTCCCAAGATGTTCCCAAGTACACTGAAAATTGGATCGCAAAAGCGCAACCCTTAAACTGCCAATTAAACTCTTAATTAACTGGAGCGATAGTAGGCTCAGATGTCTCAGATAATGGATAGTATTCAGCCAAAAGATGCTCCGAGATGTAAACGGAGACACACAACCACATCCATGTGTTTCTACATGGAGTCAGCTCTGGAGAAAATATTTTTATTCTGTTGGTTCTTGAAGAGAAGACAAAACAACTGAAACCTGAGCAGAAAACCCACAACAGCTACTGCAGGCTCTGGAGGTCAATTCTCCATTTCCTAATCAATAGATCCCCCCATTGGGATGGGAACTATTGGTGAGACCCTGGCCTAGGTTGCCCCGAGAAGCTGTGGCGGGTCAATTCTCCATTTCCTAATCGATAGATCCCCCCATTGGGATGGGAAATATTGGTGAGAGCCTGGCCTAGGTTGCCCCGAGAAGCTGTGGCTGCCCCATCCCTGGAGGGGTTGAAGGGCAGGTTGGAGGGGGCTTGGAGCAACCTGGGCTGGTGGGAGGTGTCCCTCCCCAGGGCTGTGGTTGGAACTGTGGGATCTTGAAGGTCACTTCCAACTATGATTATTTATATAATAATAATGATAATTTATCATTCATTATAATTTCTTATGGCATGTAACTTGGGGACTAGACCTAACAGCAACTGCTCTTGAAGGCGATCAAGCATTGCAATCTAAGCACACAACTGGCTAGAGAAGACAATACCAGGAGGAATGCGATTAACATACCAACAAAGCAAACTCACCTCACTCTGGGGCTAAAGAAGATTTAACTGCAAGAGCTGCACAAAGCAAGGATTGTGAATGAGCAGGGACACCAGTTCACCTGGATGGAAATGCCCTGAGGAACAGGATTTGGGAGATAATCTCAGAAGGTGATGATTAGAGTAAAGAGGAGAGCCTGGAGCCCACCACCTCTGCCCCTGGGGCTTCATGCCAGCCTTGAATCCACAGAGCGAAAACATGAGATTAGTAGCTCAAATGGAGCAGGCACTACTTTGTATTGTTTTGGAAATCGCCTCCATAATGGGTCAGGAGAAATCAAATCAAAGGAACAGAGCATCAGACTATGACAGGAGGAGCCCTGGGACAGGAGACAAAGTGGTCCCCTGTCTCTGCTCCCAGAGCTGCTCTGCTGGGCCATGGTGATAAAGAAGGGAAGTACCAGGCTGTGAGGTTCCTCTTTGCTCCTGACACCTATGAGGATCTCCAAATAGCAGCGCCCATGATAGAAGTCCTGACCATAGGCTGGTAACACATCATTGTGGTGAAGCTATTTATTAGCACGTCCTCATCAATGAACAAGTGGCCACGTCTCACTCCCTGACTCCATTTCTGTATCGCTCCTTGTCAGCTCTTCAGGTCACATGGAATCCTCTCTCTGCATCTCTTTGGGATGTCTCTTCCCCTCCCTCACTCCTGCAGCTCAGGATGGAAATGTTTACATAGAATCACAGAGTCATAGAATTGTCCAGGTTGGAAGGAACCTTTCAGATCACCTAGTCCAACCATCAACCTAACACTGACAAAAACCATACTAAACCATGTCTCTAAGCACTATGTCTACCTGTCTTTTAAATCCCTCCAGGGATGGTGCCTCAACCACTTCTCTGGGCAGCCCATTCCAAGGCTTGACAACCCTTTCAGTACTTAGGGCCTCCCTGAGCATCCCTTTGGTTCTTGATGGGCAACCAAAGCTGTGTCCAGCCATATCCAGGACAGCCCTTGGAGACAACACTGCAGCTGGGCCAGATGGACATTCCCTGAGCCATTGCTCCCCACAACCCAGTGGTTTTTTTTGGGGGGGGGAGGCGGGCAGCTGCCAGCTCTCCACCTAAGACTATTTCCTGCTAAACAGATGGCTGCTGAGGCTGAACACCTTCTGCTCTCCTCACCTTTCACCCAAAAGCAGAGCCGTAGCCTGACGTGGAGCCCACCACAGCACGCAGAGCTCCTACACAGCTTGAACATGTTCCCCACCTCCTGCTGCCGGCTTCAAAACGCAGCCATCACTTTCTTGGGATCAAGGGTGAGATCACCCATTCCTTTTATGTTTTGCATATCCCTCGTGTACTTTTTGTAAGCAAATCCCATGTACCCACGCTCCTCAAATGTACCCACAGCAAAAGGATGCGTCCCTTTGGCTCAAACAGGAGGTAAATTAGGCCTGATTCAGCAATTAATGTGTAAAAATATATGGACAAGCTTAAATCCTAATGAAACGGAAGTCAGTCTAAGCGCCAGACATTGCTGATTGGGGATGGACTTAATCACTTTTGCAAATTATGGTCTGGGTGCTGACCCTCCCCGCCCCAACTCCCACTTCTTCCCCTCCCTGCACCCCACAAAGTTCCGGCCATCATTCTGTGAAGACTAGAAAACAAAAAAAAAAAAGTGCTGGATTTTAATGACCAACAGATGATACAGCATTGCAGTGTTTTAGGATTATTTCTTTTCAGATTTGGTTTCCACTCAGTTTTCTGTTTGGGACTTTAAATACTTCAAACCTTGATGTTTACCTTGGAGCTTGCCCATTGCTTTTAGATCCCGCTGTGGTTTCCCCTATTGAAAGCAACAATACTTCTGGCTCCAGGTAATAACAGTACCATGGATTAAATCTACACTATACTCAGGTGTCTTTAAGTATCCGATTGCACAAAGTTTACAGAAGACTAAGAGCTTTGAAGGGTGTCCACACCAATTCACTAACGTAATCTGACCTAACCTAGAGCTTGCATCAACATGGGATGCACTGGATCTTCAGGCAGCAATTCTTTCTACGGATTACAAGGGCTGCATAGAAAAATTGGCACCACAGTAAGGTATTTCATGTCTTTCTGGGTCCATCTGAATACAAGAAAGTGCCTGTATTAGTAAAAGGACGCTGTTTCACATATAGTTTAAGATGGCAAAGGTCTCAACAAGGGTCACCAAGACGGAGCCAGAAGGAGAGACCAAGTCACAGCACACAAAACAATTTGCAAACAACTGACAAAGAATTCACTGTCACCGCCTGGGTTCATTTCCCCCTCTTTAACTCCCTCTAGTTTCGTGCTAGCAATATTTACATCTGTCAACCTTGGGTCACCAGCAGCTTTTCACATATTGAAATGGTAACAAAATAATAAACCAACCCTAAACCAGAGAACGGCCGGTGCAAGTTCCTCCTTCTCCTCCTGCCTTTTGCATCTCGCCCAGACTCTCCCAACGGCTTTTTGGTGGTACCTCACTGCACAGCAAGAACCTGCTCTTCGGCCTGAGACACCTCCTTCACCTCATCTCAATTTGGCACATTGAAGATGTAAACATCAAGGCAGACGGGTGCTGATGGCTCTATGCACAAAGGTCTCATGGTGAATGAAAAAGCACATTCAGAAAAGGCTGAGCAGTTTGAGACTGGGTCTCAAAGCATCCATCCATCCATCCATCCATCCATCCATCCATCCATCCATCCATCCATCCATCCATCACCATCTATGGCTGTGTCTGCAGCACTACCACATCCCAGCGCTGTCGTACCTGCCATGGAGGTGTTCTTCTTGGTAAAGGTCACCCCGTTACTGATGTCTACCACTTCCCACACCCCACAAACTCCCTGGCCCTATTCCAGGCCAAAACAGGATCAGCAGAGGCAGCAGGACCAAGTATCACAGGCACTGCTGATTCAGCCAGTCATTATCAGAAGCTCCCCAGGGGGCTGTTTCTTATGGGAGATACAGTAACATCAAAAAACGTGGAAGGAAAGGAAGGGAGGACCAAAATCTCTGACTTTGCCCTGGGATCCCAGAGGAGGTAGTTACAGTTGGGTCGTATCAGGAGAGATCTCTTTATCTCATCTAAGATGAGAGCTCCAGGGAATGGAAAGGTTGCTCTGTCCTTTCTGCTGTGCTCTGAAACCGGGGAGAATTTCTAATTGCCTCTGACTTGAAACAGCAGCAGCTTTTTAGGCATCCCCAAAGCAAACCAGGCAAAGCAGCTCACAGCAGCCAAAAAACCAGTAATAATCAGTTCACAGTTTGTTTCTTACTGGCTCACCCTA
Organism: Calidris pugnax; assembly: GCF_001431845.1. Lineage (NCBI taxonomy): Eukaryota > Metazoa > Chordata > Aves > Charadriiformes > Scolopacidae > Calidris > Calidris pugnax. The sequence goes on from NW_015090812.1 coordinate 101,582, forward strand.
AACCTGGAGGGGCTGCAGGGATCCCACCAAGCACATCTCTGCAGCCCACCTCCTCAATACAAACCATTGCTGGAAGATTCCCCATCAAAGTCCACTTCCCAACACACTGCCTTTTCTTTCCCAGTCTTCTTCTAAATTACCAGAAATTGCCCAAATCTAAACAACATTCCCAGCAAATGTCAACAACGGGTCCAGGGACTTAGTTTAGCAAAGGCTTTGTAACCAGGCTTTAACATGAGTTCTCTTACAAGTATTTAATAAATGAATAGAAAAACTGAACCTTGTGAGATCATGTTGTATTTATTTTTACAATATCCAGTGTATTAAAAATACATATTCCAAAGATGGTGTAATCGTGTGGTCATTTCTACCACACCCCATGCATTTCTTTCTTGGTTTTTTTTTCCTTTTGCTTTAAGAAGGATTTGCATGAGTGCCTGTGAGTCACAAATACAGGACTAATTTTGATACCTTGAGCTAAAATGGGCAAAGGAGGGACGTAGGACAGGGCAGGACAAAGTCCCAAATGCTGTTGGTGTCCCAAGACAAGAGGCAGGAGCATCACTCTCCCTCCCGATGCCTGTTCCAGCTCCAGCCCGCTACGATATATACACTTATCCTTAAGTCTGTTGGTTGGTTAGATGGGATCACTGGATTACCATTATTTTGGTAACCAAATCTCTAACTGGCAGCAATGTAAATAGGGGAGCGTACACAGAGACAGCGAGGCTTAATAAAAGCAGCAGGGGAAAGGACATCCTGACGTGCAGTGACACTGGAAGACGGCGCTGTAAAGCCAAGCAGGGGATTAAGGTGTGTGAGCAAAGCCAGACTGATTTATGGAGATCTGCCGACCCGAAGAGCAAAAGCAAATAAATGCTGAATTATCTGCGAGATCCACCACGTGGAGATGGAGGAGCTTTGGCTCTGTGTGAAGACCATCCAGGCATTTTTTTCACTTACGAAGTGAAAGGCATTTTGTCTTGCTTAAAAGAAAATAATAAATGTTCTGCCATAGCACTGAACTACTCAGAGCTGTTTATCGAAATAATTTATATCCATCGGCAGAGCACTGATGGGAAGAGGCAGCCAACGTTGCCTAGTTCAGACAACCAAGTGCTTTATACCCATCTCTCCCAAGGAAAAAAACCACTGCTTGCTGCAGGGGGACAACAGAAGTGGAAGTGGACGGCTCTGCTCCCGTTGTCCCCACAGGAAATTTGCTGGAATCTGCACGGCGCCTGGGGAGACTCCTCTGCCCTCTCAAGGGTGGCACCAAAAGGGTCCTGCTTAATGCTTGAGTCATGCACCCACAAATCTGCAACCTACAACTGGGGTTATGGGGGTGTTGCTTTAGGGGAGGTGGGTTAATAATGAATATACGTGCTGGCAGCCCAGAAAGACCCCCGCACCCTGGGCTGCATCAAAAGAAGCGTGGCCAGCAGGGCCAGGGGGGATTCTGCCCCTCTGCTCCGCTCTGGGGAGACCTCACCTGGAGCACTGTGTCCAGCTCTGGAGTCCTCAGCACAGGAAGGACACAGAGCTGTTGGAGAGGGACCAGAGGAGGCCATGGAGATGCTGGGAGGGCTGGAGCCCCTCTGCTGGGAGGACAGGCTGAGAGAGTTGGGGGGGTTCAGCCTGGAGAAGAGAAGGCTCCGGGGAGACCTTCCAGCCCCTTCCAGTCCCTAAAGAAGGGGGGCTCCAGGAAAGCTGGGGAGGGACTCTGGATGAGGGAGGGGAGCCCTAGGAGGAGGGGGAAGGGTTGGACCCTGAAAGAGGGGAGATGGAGCTGAGATGTGGGGAAGAACTTGTTTGGTGGGAGGGTGGTGAGAGCCTGGCCCAGGTTGGCCAGAGAAGCTGTGGCTGCCCCATCCCTGGAGGGGTTCAAGGGCAGGTTGGAGGGGGCTTGGAGCAGCCTGGTGTGGTGGGAGGTGTCCCTGCCCAGGGCAGGGGGTGGCAATTGGATGATCTTTAAGCTCCTTTCCAACTCAAACCATTCTATGATGCTATGAATGCTGACAGGTGACAGCACAAAGGGGAGAAACATGCTCTAGAAAACTTTGTAGTTAATTTAAAGATTCATCAATAAATTATTTTAATTATTACATCTATATTCAATACACCCTCTCTACATGCATTAATGCTGTATAAATTATTTGTACATTGTTAAATAAATTGTATTTCATTCTGTACTCGTGTTCCAGCTTCACACGGAATAAAATGAAAGGAGTTTTTACTTGGCAGATATCCCTTAAAGCAAACAGATGAATAATATTCTGTCATACTTTCCTAAGAGCAAAACCCAGTTGCTTGTGCCTCGCTTTGAAAATGGGAACATATTGGCTCTGTTTCATAACAATATTTCTGAAATGTGAGGGCTGCATTTTACTTTGCAAAAAGAAGAGAATTGCCCAGACTTGCACGTCACTGTGTAATTTAAGATAAAGTTCTGTGTAATATAAGCTATTGCTGCTTTGACACCCCTTTAAAGTCACAGGGCAGCGAGGGTTTAAATGGCTCACTCCAAAAGCATAGGCATAAAATAAAAAATTAATAATGCTGTCCTTTGACACCATTAAATTTACAGAGTCCCAAAGCACCACTGATACACCTGGTTCCTGAAAATAATAAGAATAAAACTCAATAAGCAAATATGATCTGCCTAAGTAACTAGTTAGTTAGTTGTTAGCTCCCATTCTGGACTGATGGCTGGTTTAACATAGGATCATAGAATCATAGAATGGTTATTTCTCTGATCCAGAGATGGCTAAATAATTCAAAACAAATGTGAGTTTGGGCTGCTGTTCTGCACGGCTTAGCTGGTGAGATGGCACCGAGCGGCCCAGGCCACATTATGGCCATTCTCCACCAAAACCAGGACAGACAAAATTCCCTGATGCTCCCCCGCACCCCCAAAAAAATCTTAAAATTACCCAAACCGATTGGTCCGAGTGTTTCTCAGGGCTGTGTATGGCTGCGCTCCCTTCCCCCAGTCACTTCTGGTTAGAGGCTCTGGGTGCTGAAAGGAGGCAGGTTTGTGCAGAGACATAAACATCACTGGTGAGAGCTGACATGTGTTTTCTACTAACCTCAGCTGGGCAGCACGGCAGCATCCATGGCTCTGGAAGCTTAATAAAATACATCTCTCATGCAATTAATCCCTTGGCAAGGACGCGCCGAAGCAATTACTGCGTGTTTTTCTTTGTCATCGTGAGGAAGCTCTACAGTGTCTCCATCAAAATGACTCATTTCGGGGAAGCAAAAGCCACCAGTAACGGCGGCCACGAATTTCAGCTAAACATCGACCAAAAAAATAAATAAATTAGCTGGGATGTTAGCCTCTGAGATTCACTCTTTTTCTCCTCTTAAACACTTTCTAACAAACCCTTCCCTCCCCAAACTCCTCCCGCGCAGCCGAGAGGCGTTCCTGCGAGGCAGGGTGCGAGCCGGCCGGGCAGCTGCAGATGGTTAGGGAACGACCCCGGTAACAGCGTTTGGATCTTTCCTGGCAGATTTCTTACATCATTATTCAAGATGAACTGCAAATCATATGCTCGTAGTTATGGAAATGGCAGGAAACTTCTTGCACTTATGTTTTGCGTTTGACAAAGCTATTTTAAGGTTACGTTTGGAAGGTCGGTTTGTCCAAGTTTCTAGATGCGGAGGGGGAAAAAAAAAAAAAAAAGGAAAATGTTTTTGAAGAGCAGTCAAGCAGGATAAGATTACAAGTGCTAAACGTTGCCTCTTCTATCAAACCTTTGTACTGCACAGAAAAACACACCCCCTCCTCCTGGATTCCCTCACGGAGCTGCAGTGATCTCACACACACGTTCCTTATCCACCTCTCATCAGGCATTAACCTTTAGATAAGGAGTTTTTGATGGAACGATCATCAGCTTCACCCCATAAATCGGCTGCAGCCGCTCTGCTCGGAGTGATACCAGACTCCCCCTCCGCCCTGCTGGGGCTCCAGCCCTCTGGAGAGGATGGAGAAGACTGGACCACACCACATCCACATCCATCTCCTACACAGCGAGACAGCAACCCTTGGGTTCTACGTTGCGAAGCTGGATGCAAGACAAGCAAAGGGAAGAGACCTTCTCCCTCTAAGGTCCCATCCCTCAGATTATTGCCCAAATCCCTAATAACTGGGACCCTTTTGAATGCGCTTTGAGGAGCCTCAAAGTGTACTACAGCCCAACTGCCACATCTCCATCAGCCTTCCATGCCCAACCATCACTCCATCAGCCTGCTTTGAGGAGCCTCAAAGTGTACTACAGCCCAACTGCCACATCTCCATCAGCCTTCCATGCCCAACCATCACTCCATCAGCTCCCCCCATGCCCAGCCATCATTCCGTCACCCCTCCATGCCCAACCATCACTCCATCAGCTCCTGCCATGCCCAACCACCATGGCTTGGTGCAGCTCCACCTGTACAAGTGGCATCAAGCCACCATATCCAATGGAGCTCCTTCATCAAACATCTCACCCATGCCCAACCATCATGGCTTGGTGCAGCTCCCCCTGAACAAGTGGCATCAAGCCACCAGATCCAATGGAGCTCCTTCATCAAACATCTCATTGCTTTCATATGCAGGGAAAGTATTTAAGCGACCTATTTGACCAGGAAGCTGATATTCCCCGGAGACTGTTGGCCATCATTGCCATCTGGGAGAGTTACTACAAGGTTGCACCACTTCTCCACATTGGAACGGGAGAATAACACACCCTTCTGCCTCTTGGGGTCTGCCAGGAGGGTATACATAGAACTACAAATAGGTCATACCACAAAGGACATACTTGGACTGCATTCTGTCTCTAGTCAGATAAAAATCCCCAATGCTAAGGAATTTATTCATTATTTAGTCACATGAAGTTACACAGGTTGTTCAGACTTCATTGAGCAATAAAATAAGTTGCAGGTTACACTGTGCATCTCCCCCACAAATTTGATTTTTCCTCCCTCATCATACACAGAAAAGTGCACTTCTGTGATGTATTAAAAACCAAAACTTTAAGTATAGGAGAAATATAGTCAAGGTTGGGTCACCTTTCAAATGGCTTGATCTGGACATTAAGGGCTTTTTTCCCAAATATTTCACAGGTATAATGGGCCTCAGAGTGACTGTTCATGCAACTGATACCACATGAGAAAGTCTCTTTACACCAAAAGTGGGGCATAACCAGGCTGGAATGAATGAGGAGTTGGGTCCTCTGAGGAGCACTGGGTTGAGAAAACAGCAGGGACAAGGCTACTTTGAACCCCTGCGATCAGGAGAGGGTGAGAATAATCACAAGGTTTTAAGTAACAGCTTTCTGTTTGCCTTACATTACATCTCTTTTGTTAGATGTCCCTTTTTTAAGGAAAAAAAATTAACATTTTAAATTTTCCAGTTAGCATTGCTAATGATTCCTCCCTCACAACTGCTTATTCATTGCTGATGACTGAAACTGCTCAAGTGTCCAACAAAAGAGATTTTGCTTGGTACTGTATGATACACACCTTCCTTCACAACAGGATAGTCAAGTCTCCTGGAGCACACAGGAAGCAACCACGTTCATAAATGACAACATCAAAAAATGAAAACATTTCATCTAAAGGAAAATACAGGTTTTTACGGCGTTAACACATAGACTATTTAAGTAACATGGGAAAGTGTCTTCATTTTCAAGCTATTTTTACACCCTATGCATTTTTTTTAATTCTCTTCTATGGAAGGAAGTCTAAACTTCCCTTTCTCCAGCAACATGTCTTAAAGACCTGGATTATTCCCTGATAAAAATATTGAGAATTGTTCTTTGCCCAGGATGGACTTACAGAAGGCAATATCCTGCTCCTTCCTGGGCCTCAGGACACTGGAAATTCAGCTTTGAACTATTCCTGACTGATACAAAAACTTGTAAGCACCAAGAGCCGATATTGAACGCTACAAAAATGAGTTTCAGAACTTCTGCAGCTCATTTTCTCTCTCACTCACTCTTTCCTGCTTTACCTTATTTTCTGAAGTTGCAGCTTTAGTTCTGCTCCTCCCTCCCCTCTCCTTCCTTCTAACATTTAATTTGTCTTATGTGACTCAAATAGGTCTTTCTTCTGGTGACCTAATATTTTAACCTTAAGCATGATGAAAAACAGACTTCACAAATCTGACACTTGAATTAAAAGTGAAACACATGCCTCGGCACAAGTTAATTAAAAATAATACATATAATGTTAGCATGTTTAAACTATTATCTGACCAAAAATTTGCACCCATTGGTAACTACTATAGTCCACAATTGCTACAAAAATAACAGTAATAAGTTCAATCTTACTGCAAAAATTAGCTGTTAGTTCTCCTTTTATTTAACACAGGGGCACGGGTAGGGGCACACCGGTACCCGAACACAAGCCCTGTACCTGCTCAGCCTTTTGCACTGCTGTTAGATGCCCCAATGTTAAGCCAAATACCAAAAATTAATTGTCAACAACTGATTTTACAGATACAGAGCCTTGTTCCTCTCCATGTGGCAACTCCTGCCCTGATGGGAGAGAGGCCAGACCTCACTGCAAAGTAAGGACAGGGGATGGAGAGCAACTACATGGGAAACGATGATTTGAAATTCCAGGCTCCTTTAAAAAAAATCTAGCAGAAAAGATATTTTTCTAAACGGCCTTCCTAGGAATTATGTCAAGTGTTTTTCTCTGCTGACAAGCAGTCCGGGGGATGCTGGGTTTATGAGCATCATACTCATACTTCGGCTGGGGGCAACCGGTGAGTCCAGAACTGTTTTAAGCAGTTAGTCTTATTGAAATAGTTGGTCGAGTTTAACAACTGTGAAAACATTCAAAGTTCACATAACTGGCGGGTCTATCATAAATTCTCCTCCTGACAGACACATAAATAGAGGCTCCTCAGCTGGGAATAGCCAGTCTGCTTTAAAGGGTATCATGAGTTATATTAAACTGGGAATGTCTTGCAAAAAAAGATCGCTTTCGAGATAAGAAACTCATTCTTAAGACAACAAACAGGAGTGAAAATATGCTTGGGTGAAAATGAAGGTCTGTCCATCCATTCCCTCACGGAAATCGGATAAGGCAAGGGAGAACTTGTTTGTTTTCTTTAAAAGCATTTTGCCCCCCTACGTAGGCTGCACAGAGCAGAGTGAACCAGCCACACTCCAGTAACCTTCTTGGGACCAAAATATTCATATTTTGCTTAGCTTCGAGAGGGACACCTAGCCCTAAATTCTGAAACATCCTGATTTGATGGAAGAACTATTTAAAAGAGTTCTTAACGGCAGCTTTCTACAGAGAAATCACCCAAATCCCTTCCAAAACTTTTGTTCTTAGAAAAAAAGGCAGGGACTGCTTTTTCCTCCTGCTACCCCAAAAGAGTGAATAAGTTGAAACACGCCTCCCTGCCTGTTTTCTGGCAGCAGCATTAAAAGAGTTATTAAGTAAATTCTGACCTCTTTTTCTTTTTTTTTTATTTATTATGGTAAATAAAGGTGGAAACATCTAATTTTGCAAGGCCAACCAGTTCAAAACACTACAAGCTTAAAGCCTTTGAACAACTCAAAGAAAAGCCCAGCTTGCCTGCAGTAAGGTGTTTGTAGAAAACATGTTAGATAAAGCCACTTTGCAGCTCATTTACAGCCAATAATTGGTATTCCAGGTGAAAAAACTGCTTTCCTCCCCCCACAGCCAGCACCATGGTTTTTATGATTCAAATAGCGGGAGAAGGAAAAAGGCACTTATTTTTCTGGGCTTGCCCAAGTCTGCAGGAGATGCAATTTATTGCTATTTACTAACAAATAAAACTCCCCCAGTTGCTTTATTCAGTTTTATTTGACTATTCCAGCGTGTCAGCAATCGAGAATAGTAATTCCATCGAATTCTGCATTAGAAGTAATTGTGCTAACCTTCTGCTGGGAATGGATCACAAATTTATAAGGCCTTTTACACGATTACTAGTATACTTTGATGCAAACTATATTTGGGGTACTCTTAATATCAGCTGTACCAATCATAGAATCGTTCAGGTTGGAAAAAACCTTGGGATCGTTGAGTCCAATCACCAACCCTACTCTACAAAGTTCTCCCCTACACCATATCTCCCAACACCACATCTAAATGACTCTTAAAACTTATCCAAGGATGACTCAACCACCTCCCTGGGCAGCCTCTTCCAGTGTCTAACCACTCTTTTTGTGAAGAATTGTTTCCTAATGTCCAGTCTAAACCTACCCTGTTGCAGCTTGAGGCCGTTCCCTCTTGCTCTATCGCTAATGACCTGTGAGAAGAGACCAGCCCCAACTTCTCTCCAATGTCAAGTAATTGTAGAGAGTGATGAGGTCTCCCTTCAGTCTCCTCTTCCTCAAACTAAACAACTCCAGCTCCTTCAACTGCTCTTCTTAAGATTTCATCAGCTTCATTGCCCTCCTCTGCACAGGCTCCAGCACCTCCATATCTCTCTTGCATCGAGGTGCCCAAAACTGGACACAACACTCCAAGTGTGGCCTCACCAGTGCTGAGTACAGGGGGACAACCACCTCCCTACTTCTGCTGGTCACACTATTTCTAATACAAGCCAGGATGCCGTTGGCTTTCTTGGCCACCTGGGTAATGGCTGGTAAGAAAGCCCAGCCCAGTCTGCCAGACTTCCGACCTGTCTCAGCACAGCGTGGTGGGCTGAGCTCTGCAACACCGAGATTTCAGCTGTAATTCTGAAATTAATTGGTATTGATAAGGCTATATGCACGTTATGTATGATACACAGGCACTCCCCCACTGGAAAAATATTAGTTAAGATAACAGAGCTGTTTCGAGAACCTTGTTTTAATAAAGTCTGTCCCGTACATACTTCTGCAGTTACACTTTATCACATCTAAAAGCTGTTTTTTTTACCTTTGAGTAGGTGAAAGGCTGGTTCGTATCAACACTAACTCTTATCGTGGTCTGGTAATATAAAACATGTATTTTACAACTGCATAAAAAAATTAAGTAAGGATTAAGCCAACCACCATTTAAAAAGGCACGCACACATACCATCCATGCAGCAACACCATTTACGCACAGTGTGTGTGAAGCAAAAATCAAAGGAAACGCTGGTATTTTTATACCCTTGCTCCTTTTATCCAGTCGAGGAACTTTATTTTGGCACGACCACGACTGCCAATTTTGTCTCACACAAAATGCCTTATAGGCCAAGGATGGAGTAACATTCCTGGGTTATTCTCACTGAGGAAAAATACGGAGCAGCTCCGCAGAAATGCATGGATTTGGGTTCATCCCTTAACAGCTGAGATCCTGAAACAGTCGCAGATCCTGACGCCAATTATTGCCCCAAACACAGCTCCCGGCGCAAAGCAAACACTCTCCAGATCATTCCTTCACATCTATCACTGCTAAGATAACATTTTCTCTCATTATCTTCTGTTCCTTTCAAATCTACGAAAGACGGTGCCCTCACGGAAGGTCAAATCCTCACCTGCTCCTTGTGCCTGGGCTAATTTGCATCCATGGAGGAGGAAAAACTGACACCACCAAATTTTAAATAGATGCTAAAAAATTACGAAAAGTCAGACAAGGAGATTTCTGAAAGCAGCATAGATGCCAAAAGCACCTAAGAGGCTTTCAGTATGCTTTTAGGTCCAAGATGAAGAGATTCAGCTATAATTCATAGTTGTTTCTGACATGATAGAAATGGCAGAACTGTCAACAATAAGGCAGAGAAAATGCACTTATTTACCTATCATATAAATACAGCAAAATAGTTTCTATTCGAAAAGTAACTAAAGAAGACATTAGGGACCTATCATATAAATACAGCAAAATATTCGAAAAGTAACTAAAGAAGACATTAGGCAGGACCTACCAAAACCAGATCTTTTAAACACAGGTGGGTCAAGACAGCGTCGTGGTCTTGCACCCAAAAACTGTAAAAGACAATGTTCCCATGATCTGTTGACTCACCCAACCGCCCGAGAGCCCTCACGTACGCGGTGGAATGACCCAAGTGACTCCACATCTGCCAGCCTTACACCACCCAAGACAAAACAGTGCGATGGCTGAAAGGAAGCCCAAACAACGCCGGATTTGAGGCAGTAACAGAGCCGGTGGCAATTCCCAGGAGCTTACGGAAAAGAGACCTCTCAGACGTGCTCTGGCGAAGTCCGGAGTTGGGTTGTAAAGATAACAATGTTTGTATATTTAGAATCTTATAAAGGCATTTGACGTGACATGGCACAAGCTTGTTCAGAAGTTAAAGACAGATAAAATCAACATGACACTTCTTTTTTTTTTTTCTCTTTTTTTTTTCCCCCAAGGATGTGCCCTTGTTAATTCAAAACCACTGGATTTGGAACATAACATACACGAGAGAAGTACTACAGCCTGTACAGTCCCTGGGATGGCTCCATGGAGGACTGGGAAGGTCTCGTCTCACCTCTAAACCCTCCAAATCTCTGAACTAGCTGTGAACCTTGAAAGGGGATCAGCTTGCTAAGTGTTCTCAATGCTAATTGCCAGGCAGAACTGTGGCAAAAGAATGTGCCCATTCATCTCGGGTAAAATCAGGAGTGAGAGAAAATGTATTTGTTTAAAGTAAATTTACTGACATGAGAAATTTGCCTGGAAAACTATGGCAGGGTAACATTTGTGATTAATTTTTGCTTAACACGGATCTTTGTTGGCTCGGGCATCAATAGCAGCATCCAACAAGTAACAGGTCAGATGATAACCACTTTCTTTCCCCATTGAGGTAACCACACAGATTTTCCTGTTAACAAGATCAATAAACCTGACACATTCTGAAATCGAAGATTAACTCCTTTTACAGTATTTGAAGTCGCTCAGTGTTATTGCTTTGAACGGCCAAAGCCAGAGCATCAGGGGTGTTTTCAATTATCAGGATAAATAATGTAACACCTTATGATCTTCTTCCTTGCACTTAATGATTTTGTGATGAAGTCACACAAATTGCTATTGAGTAGGTAACTACGTACAGGCGGGCAGCTCAACGATGTTATCTTTATAGGAAAAACTCATTCTGAAGGTTTTACACCATACTGCAGCAGTGAAAGCACCCTGGGTCAACACAGATTTATTCCCATTTCTCATGTCTTTACTAGATTGTAAGGCCCACGCTTAAAACCACTGGTTCTCCTAAAGACTGTAGAAGCCCAGGGTAAACTCTTGAGTTGAGCCTGGCATGATTGACACGTCCTCACAAGGAGCCCCACTGTTAGTCTGGGATGAGGACTGTTCCTTCCAACATTACACTTTGGAGGAGGTTGCCCAGGGCACTGGTGGAATCACCATCCCTGGGGGTATTTAAAAGCCGGGCAGACGAGGTGCTGAGGGACGTGGGTCTGTGGGGGTTTGGGCAGTGCTGGGTGGATGGTTGGACTCAATGATCATAAGGTCCCTTCCAACCTTGACAATTCTACAAGTCCATGGTTCTATTCAAAGTGGAAGGAGAAACACCCCATAATCACTGAACGATTTATGAAACCAGAAGATCTGAAGACACATGGGGGCTGCTTAAGGAAGGAAAATCTGCAGCTGCCTGGGCAGCTTGAGGGACAAGCAGTGGTCCAGCACACGGCTCTGGGACCCCATCCTGGGATGTCTCATTAGGGAAAAAGCAAAGGTTTGGTGCCAAGTCCATCTGAAGGGGGAGGAGAAGCATAAAGTGCCCATGGGAGGGGGGGCAGGAAGAAGGAGGCTACATATGGCCAGAGATGACTTTTCACGTGGGTGAAAGAGAGCCCAAGACCGGAAAAAAATCCATCAGGCACAGGCCACAGACACCGCCTCTCCCCCTCCCACTACCCATGCTTCGTTTGCCACACCGTAATTATCATTATTACTATTACTATTTTTTATTCTCTTGAATAATTGCTACCACAAGCCGCCGGAGCTTTCGCTACTCCAACGTTTCAGATGTTTCATCTTAATTCCCTTTTCAGCCCGCTGCCGGCGAGGCTGGCAGCTGAGCAGATAAAACAAAAAAACCCTCTTGAAGTGTTGCCCGGAGTCGAGCCATCGCACGCCGGAACGATCTGACGAACCTCCGACAGAGCCCTCATTGCTCCTCCTTTTCTTGGTTCCCCATCGACACAACCCCAAAATAGCAGAAGAGGATTTGGTTAAGGAATATCAACAACAGCTGGGCACTGAAGGAGAACAAAATGAGAAAGAGATTGAGATTTGCCCACTGAGGTTTTACTACCTGGTTATGCAGGATATTTTATTACAACCACAGAAACGTTATAGGCCTTTAAATAGGGTTTTCCTTATAATTAAAGGTGTTACGGCGCAGGAGTCATCTCCCTGTACCTTGGAGATGACCTCAGACATTAACTGGTTTCTGAAATGTTTGACTATTTCCTTATTTCACCCCTTAACAGCTGACCAACTCCCCTGGCTGTGTCAGAATCGGTCAGAAACCCAGGAAAGTGCTGTAAGGAAACTGAGCCACCAGAAGCTCCAGGTTTTTAAGTAAAACCAGGCTGTCCAAGACCAGAAAATCATAATAAAGATGACTGACTCACAATTTCATTGGTTAGTTTTCTGACTTAGTCACGCTTAACTCATTCCATGACAGCTAGAAATCATTTTATACACATAATACAAATATTTCCCTTCTTTCCTCCTACACCTAAAGCCCTTTACACCCACCTCCCCAGAAGTAACACCCGTACACAGTGGGCAATAGTGCTGAGGAGCCAACAGCCAGACAAAAGAGACCCAAGTAATGTATTCTCCTGCAATCCCACCACTGGCTGGTGGGAAAGGAAATCAAGGAGGTTGGTTTCCAGTGCTTTAGCTTTTTGGTGGTTTTATTATTTTTTTTTAAGATAGACCTGCAAACCCTCAAAATATAATAGAAAGCTCCAAAAGCCTAGGACTGGGAAGGAGATGGCTACATTGTCAAATACGCCGTTCTTCCCCAAAACCCATCTCTATTTTAGCAATTCTTAGATGAAGAGCCATTGAAGAAGGTCCTGTGCTGTAAATACAAATAAAACAACAGACTAATAATCTCTGCCAGAAACTTCAAGCTACCATGTTGTCCGAGCCTAACCCAAATCAGGTCTAATCCCAGGCGAATCACAGACACTCTAAACCATATTTTTTTATTTGCTCTCTTTGAGGACAAGACATACATTCAGGGCAAGTCCTTTCCAAAATAAAGCAGCACAAAGACAGGCTCTGTTTAGCCAGTGCTGTAACCTGACCCGGCCCAGGAAGGGTGAAATTAATTGTAATATTGTCAGATCTTGCCTCACAGCCTTCGGGCTCAAAGAATTCCTTGTAAGTCATTTAAATTGCCCTTACGATTAGAGCTAAATGAGAATTATTTTTTTTTTTTTGATGAAAATGGTCTTGGAGAGAAAACATCGTCTTCTGAAACCTGGAACGTTTCACAGAAACACAGCGGTTTGGATGAAGTTGCTGCTGCAATCTTTCAGCAGCTCCAGAAGGAGCTTTTGGGTTGGCCTCAAAGTAGCTGTTATCTGGAATGACCACATGAAATATGGGAAAACCAGGTTATATCTCTGCTCCAAGGCAGCCCCAGCATCTTCCTCCTCTCAAGTGAGTACATCCCAGGCTAGGGGCTACACAACTTTCATTTTCTGAGAAGAACTCTTGATAGTCTCAGCTTCATTTCAACATGGAATAAACCCAAATACAGAAGGCTCAGTATTTTTAATCAATTCCAATACTTTTTTCCAAACAGTCTTAGCTGCAGCCTTAATGTGGAGCTTTAGTAGCTCGGGTCTTCTGTCCTGGGGTGGATTGAACTCCTACCCAGACAGCTTCTGCCAGGAGTTCAGTGGGAAAAAGGCCTCCGTGTGACATTAAGGATCTACAGCATTAATAGGAACAACACTTGGCAGGTCTGACTCTGTGGTTTAACTCACAAGACTCAGTTTATTATCAGACTTAGACACAGATTGCCAACTGTGCGGAATGATCTTTCTTTCTTTTTTTTTTTTTTGCAGCAACTAAAGAATTATCTCCATAAACACAACACCCCCAGGGCTGCAGGAGCTGATCAGGGTCAGTCATGCAACTTTTCAGCCTTTCCTGATTTTTTTTTCCCCCTTTCTGTTGCCAAACAGAAGAAATTTCAAAATGATCCTCACTTTGCTCGTTTTTAAGTAAATCAGGAAAATACGCACACAGTCTGTAACTCAGGGTAAAATTATATAATTACAGGATTTCTTTAAGTGTTTGTGCAAACACTGACAACTGAGACAACCAATTAGAGAAAGGAAAATCTGTCCTCTACTTGCACTTTATGTCTCTGCCCCCCCAGGTTCCTGCATGGGGTTTGAAGTTACCCTAGATCCACAGCGTTAAAAAATGACAATAAGGTATCTTTATAAAGTACTTATGAGTACTTCTGAATACATAAAGTATTTATGAGTAAATTCAGCTTTCAGTGTTATCCTCAGCATTTAGCAAACATGGTCAAACAAGCTCAGTGCAACAGGACTCCTGCAGCAAGGCTATGTTAACATCCTAAAAAGCAGTGGAATATAAAAAGGTACAAAACCAGATCCAGTATTTCCAAAATGCTGAAAGCTGAGTGCTTCCTAAGTAAAAGCAATTTGACATTTTCATCTTCACTTCCACTGTGGGTTGTAATACACACACAACCCACCCTGCCTGCCTCCTCCTCTCCTCTGCGGGCACGTTGAGAAACTCTTTCAGTGTATAAAATTCACTGTACATACTCTCTTTTTCCTCATTTTGGATCTGCAGTGGGAATTGTGCTGGGAACAGCACAGGAAGGACATGGACCTGTTGGAGAGGGACCAGAGGAGGTCATGAAGATGCTGGGAGGGCTGGAGCCCCTCTGCTGGGAGGGGGGGCTGAGAGAGTTGGGGGGTTCAGCCTGGAGAAGAGAAGGCTCCGGGGAGACCTTCCAGCCCCTTCCAGTCCCTCAAGAAGGGGGGCTCCAGGAAAGCTGGGGAGGGACTCTGGATGAGGGAGGGGAGCCCTAGGAGGAGGGGGAAGGGTTGGACCCTGCAAGAGGGGAGATGGAGCTGAGATGTGGGGAAGAACTTGTTTGGTGGGAGGGTGGTGAGAGCCTGGCCCAGGTTGCCCCGAGAAGCTGTGGCTGCCCCATCCCTGGAGGGGTTCAAGGGCAGGTTGGAGGGGGCTTGGAGCCACCTGGGCTGGTGGGAGGTGTCCCTGCCCAGGGCAGGGGGTGGGACTGTCCTGCTACAAATCCCTTCTGCAGCATCAGGCATTACTGACCATACCACTGGGTTGTATTAAAGCCTCGTAGAAATAGAAGTACAAATACTCTTCAACTACTGGCTGTAGCATTCTGCAAAGGCCATTTCTATACCAAACATTTATTTGCATACGTAGTTGCTATGGGTGATCCTGTGCAGAATGAAAACAAATCCAGCTCTTAACAGCACATTGTCTTTTCCCTCGCATTACAAAAATGCATTAGGGAGCTCTGGCTCCCAAGTCATAATGTACTTTACTCATTTTTCCCTCCCCACTTAAAAAAATATTGACATCAGCCTAATTAATTTGTTTTCAGATAATACAACTATGTCTCCATGTTGTGTCATACCTTTCCTTTGTGCCACATGAAGACAGAAGGGCTTTCTGTTTGCACTGCAGGCAGATAAGAGTGGAGCACTTCAGCTAAAATTCGCAATAATATTTATCAGATACCCTTTCGAAAGCGAAAAGCACTTTCTAATGTTAACCTTTCTCCAAACTACAGGCCAGCTTCTTTTCTGTAGACTTACCCCAGCATAACAAAATACAATTTAACCCACTTCATTAGCAAGAGCTGGGGTAAGAGCTCTGTGGCAAAGAACTGGGATTTTTGCAGCATTGCTCACACAAAAACCCGCAGAAGTTGCAGGACTGCAGCAGAAAGAACAATAACCCCGTGGCTCAGGATTTGGCCTGTTCCTCCACAGACAGAGCTCAATTCTCCATTTCATTACAGGCTGCACATTCCATCGCTTGGTCACGTCCCCCCAGGGTGTCAAACCCAGAGAAGGTGACCAGCGTGGCACAAATAACTGGAGTGAAGGCAACTGAAACACACCTTTAATCTCACTCTGGCTCAATTTCCCGTATGTGGTCTGGGAGATAAGAGGAGGTAAAGAGGCAAAGGATCCTGGGATTCTCAGATAATGTGTATATTTAGCTACAAAAGTATGCTGAGGTAGATAAATTGCACTAGAATATTGTCTGTAGCCAATTCATTTAACACAAGACACAAATATGGCTTCCTAAATTCTATACTGCATTTACCCAGCGGTTTTCATTTATTTTTGCTTGTTCCAGAAGGTCCCAAGAGCACGTCCCCTCCCAAACCGTACAACCCAGTGTCTCAGCAGTCACCTCACTGCCCGCGACGCTACAGGAACGTCGCAAAGAAAACCCCAGCAGAATAAATCAGAGCAAGGGAAAAGGTGAGACAGTGGCACAGCAGATAAGTAAGCACCAGATCAAAGCCCCAGTGAAGAGGACAAGTCCTGCCCTCCCAGGAGACACTTCATTTCCACCACTGGCATGCTCACAGCAGATAATCCGACCCTCAGGCCCTGGCAAAACTAAGGGAGTATTATTTTCACTCAAATGAAGTAATGCAACAGAACGTAACATGGTTTCTGTCAGCATCAGCCACTCAGACTCCATCTTCATACCGCATGATTTTTTTGCACGGATATATTTATGTTGGCCTCCACATAGAATATCCCACTTCGGGTTTGCGTCTTAGCTCCTCTAGGCCGAACATACAAGCTGTTGCACCAACACACAGCGGGGCTGTAAAAGACCCCGCGCCAAAGCTCCTGGGACTTGCATTCAGTCCTCCTTCAAAATTTCCACTGAGGTAGTTTCTGTGATGGCCACAAAACACGTTACAGGACTGGAAATCAAACAGTCTTCCTTCACCAAGACCCTGGAGGTCCAGGATGGTGCCCAGCATGGGTGTAGGAGCCCCGGGGTGCTGTGGATGGATGGTGAGAACCAGCAGGGAGATGGATCTCAGGATGCTGCACTCCCATGAATCTACTCTTGCCTCTTTTATTGGCATCTTTTCTTCTATAAAATTTACCTTCTACAACCAAAAGGGGAAAGTCTCCTTGTTAACTCCATGAAAGCCACCATCAAATAAACAGTTGGCCAAGTCTCACCTGGACGTCGGCCAGTGGTTACGCGTTTTCTCGTTGAAGGAACCACGCTGACATCCAGCCACACGGAGCCACTGTATAAAAGATCTGTTTTACTAAAAAACCCAGATGTGTTTAACTTTAAAAAAAAATAAAAAAATCTTAATCACTGAAAAAGAGGATGGGAGAATCCTGTGGGGCCTGTGGTTTCACAAGCCTTGCAAGCTATTTCTGGGAATCACAAACCCCATTTGATTTTATGAATCAAATGCCCTTTAAAATTACAGCCCTCTCCTCTCCTCTTTTCCTCCTCTCCTCATTCCCAGTGGTTAAATAAAGAACAAAACAATACCATATTTGGGTTATATATATAGAAAAGGCTCTGTTGAGAACAAAAGGACTGCTCAAGAGCAATCCTGACACAAGGACTGCATAAACTGTACTCGGGAGGTGCCAGTCCGTGGTACACACATCCTGCCTGATCCACATTCACTCCATTGTCCCTCTGCCCCGCGGTAACCACTGCATATCCAAGAGCAGCAACATCGATGAGTTAGACATTTTTCTCCTCTAAAACCCAAAACCACCACATCTTGCGAACATACACTTCCAGGAGGTGCCAACCACGCTGTTCTTCCAACTTCTCCACTGTAATAAAGTCAAAAGTCTGCATTGTTGAGTGAAGTAATCTCACCTGTGGGTTAAGCCTTTTTGAAACGTGCTCACGACACAACAAATTGTTTTTGTACATCTCTGACAACATGTTGGAGGGGGAGGTGTCCCTGCCCAGGGCAGGGTGCTGGAACTTGATGATCTTTAAGGTCCCTTCCAACCCAAACCATTCTATGAAGATACAGAGCACTTTCCTGAACTCTTCCCACTGGACCACGCTCCAGCAGGGTTTGTCTAGCTCGCTTTTAGACCGAACCATGTAAAAAAAGGTAAAAATAGCATTTTTCTTTTCTTTCCCACTGTGGCTTTTGTGGCAGTTCTTGAACAGAGTGCAACTTTGCTCCACCTCCTTGAATTTCAGTGACTTGTGCTGGGATTTCTCCTGGAGTGGGTGAAGTTGAGGGCAAGCACAAGGCCATCGCTCCAGGTAGTGGAAAAAATACAGAATGAGAAAAAAAGGACAATAATAATGGAAAAGATTGGGCACGCAATCATTTTCCAGGCCAAAGTATCTCTATTGTTATATTAAATTCTCTCATCTGCAGGAATCTGCTGTGCTCTGACCTCAGCCCTTTCTGATTTCGATCTCTGTAGCAACCGGAGAGACCTGAGGTTAAGATACACACTTCTACTTTCTTAAAAGGTCCAAACCTTGCCAGGGATCATGATAAAAAGTGAGTTTCAAAGTGAAGTCAAGCATAGGAACTTCAAAAATAATGTTAAAGTTATGGTCTTTCAGGAACTTTTTAGACACGGTGGCTACAGCCATGAATATATATGTGTACACTATATGTATCTATATAGTGGGTGTACAATATATATATATACACACTGAAATACACAACGCACAAGTATACACCGACACACGCTGGAAAAGAGTGAATTTAGCAAAATGCTCTCTTTGACCTTCTTCCCATTAGTCAATGAATTCAACTGGAGTTTGCATTCATAAATTCCAATTTAGAAGCGGCTAAATCAGCCGATGGAGACTTTTTACACCAAGAGCCAGCAGGACCTGGCTTATCTGCCAGATGAGGTGTCCCCCCCTTCCCCCCAGACTCCTGCTGGTTGTGGAGGTGCCCTTGACACCATCCACTTTACGGAAACTATTCCAGTAGCCCGAGAGCCGGAGCTGACGCGGCCACCCGCTCCCTGGGCACTCTCCACCCACAGCTCACCACGCCGCTCTATCTGCAGCACCTTCCGGCCAAACCAAAGATAAAATAATGATTTATTTATAAAGTGGGAGCGTGGGTTGTTTTTACTTTTTAAAGGAAAGGTTCTCCACAGCGCGGCAGAGCACGTTAATGGAATGTAACTCCACGGCCTGGCAGATAAGGGCTTTTATTAAAGCTGACATTTGCCAAAGGCAGGAGAGCTAAAGGAAGGACGTCCAGGTCAGCCAGTGCTTCTCACTGCACCAAGATCTCGAGATCCTGGATTTCCTTACGGACCGCAGTGCTGTGTTTCTGCTGTTCTTTCTTTCCTTTGCTTCAGGCTGATTTGCAAATCAGGCTTTTGGCTCCAGCTGACTGTAATGGCTCTTAAGGAAAGCAGAAAGGATACGGATATAACATACACATGAATCATAGAATGGTTTGGGTCGGAAGGGACCTCAAAGATCATCCAGTTCCAACCCCCTGCCCTGGGCAGGGACACCTCCCACTAGAGCAGGTTGCTCAAGGCCCCATCCAGCCTGGCCTTGAACACCTCCAGGGATGGGGCATCCACAGCTTCTCTGGGCAACCTGTTCCAGTGTCTCACCACCCTCAGAGTAAAAAATTTCTTCCCGATGCCTAATCTGAATCTTTTTTCTTCCAATTTAAAACCGTTTCCCCTTGTCCTATCATTACGTTATTATTACGTTATTACGTAATTATTACGTTATTTAGCACTGCCCGTCTTCTTTTCCAGAAATCATCCATTTCACCTTTTTATTTCCGAGCTGCAGTTGGCCCATCTATTTTTCTGCCATCCCATCAGTGCAGAACTCTGCACCTATAAATTCTGCTGAGAAAAGATGCCGAGCATATGGATTTTTTTCTAAAAAACACGATCCTCAAATTAAATCCTTAAATAAACAGAACCTTCCCCTCATGGTAGATTGATAAAGACAACATGGGAAAAGTACTCCCACTGAGAAAGGCCGCTACTTGCCATCGATTTTGTTCATTGCCTTATCCTAGGAGAAGAAACTCAAGCTGATAAGGCCCAAACGTTGCCCAAGTAGGAATTTTCATCTCCACAACATCCTTCAAAGTGCTTTCCATACTCCCCCACCGTAAGATAATAAGATATGTCCCTGTGATGACGTACGGTGGTTGTCCCTTTGTTCAGAGCAACACCAGCCTGCCCAGCAGGGGAAGAGAGATATAGGTTCCCGAAAAGGTATTTTGGGGAACCAAAATCAGCTGGACCCACGGACCAACAGCCAGTTTACCCCAAGCACCAGGACTGATGCCCTAAGCTTTGAAGAAATGGTAGGATGATGTTTTCTAACCCAGCTCCCAGGACTATTCCTTGAAGGAAGTGTTTCCCCATGGAGTACATCTGTCACCCTGGAAACTTGAAAACTGAGCCTGGCACGGATGGGGTTACTTTGACAGAATAAAAGCAGGTATTTCTCATGACTGTACCTATTGCTTATCTGACACCAACGAGGAGTCCTAAAATGGCATCAAGACTATGCAACAATGTCACATTCTGAGGGCTGATGCATTCGGAGGGTCTCACAGGGAGCAGGATCTAAATTATCTTCATATTTAAAGAAATTTGCTACCAAAATACCAGAAAAATTACATTTTAATCTCTGTAACAACTTAAATAAATTTGTGTTTCAGACGAGAAAATATAGCAGAGCTGTAGAAAATGCTCTGTTCCCCTGTGCTGAAGAGTACTGCTGCCTTTAACCAGTATTCCTTCAAATGTTTTATGTCACTGTTTTATGACACTTAACCTCTGTGATGTGGGCTCACTCCTACCACAGGCACTTCCACCACATTTTCATTCATTTCATAGCTAGGAATTAGGTTGCCAACTTGTAGAGGGAGAAGGCTACGCACGAGCAGGCTATACAATACTCCAGATATTGTTGGCATGGAAAGAACAGCACACAGCGAGGAACAGATTTCGAGGCAATTTCTCTCCCTCATTCCACAACATACCATTTCTTTGGATTTCGCTTCGCGCAGCGGGACCTGACCCTCCTCTGCTCTCCATGAGGCTCTTGCACTCAATCCACTGGCACCAGATATGAACCAGGTTCAAGACAACATACACTGACCTTTTTTTTTCAAACTCTAATTTAGTACGAGCTCCAAGTTTATCATTTCTTTCTCATAAGCTCCTTCCTGATTCTCTTATTTCACAGATTAAATCTGCTTTGCTTCTACAGGAATGTAAATGTTCTCCACTGGGTAAAACAGAGATCCCTCTGCACATTTCTTTGGAGACGTTTCTCTCCAATGTTTAACACAATGTGACCTCTTCCTAAACAGAGCCCCCAACCTCCCACTACATGAAGTGTGATTAAATGTCTTTTGTGGTAACAGAGTTATAAGGCACAATTATAAAGTCAACTATTAAAGAAGAAGCCGCACTTTATTTTCACCTTTTCACGCTCTTTGTACCTGTGCATGCCAACGGGCAGTGAACGCTTAAAACAAAATTAAATCTTAGATAAAACCAATTTAATGTTTGATATGGCGCATATAGAAAACAGTGATTAATTGTTCTGTGGATATATGGGATCTGCATACAAAATAAGACAGGGCTATGGTATGATAAAGGTGCTTAGCTCAGGTGGAGTGTAATACTCCAAAACTCCTAGTCTCTGAACTAACACTTCTGACACACATTTGTTCTTTTTCCTTGTGCTCCAGATGATGCTGTGTAGACACCACCTCAGAGCTCAGCCCAACACTCATGGAATTAGAGGGACCGTTTGTTGTTACCTCTCTGTAACTGGGTGAGGCTTTTAGCTAGTTAAGTTGTGGGCAAAAAAAAAGCCACCCCAAAACCCTGCCAGAAAGAAAAATGGGAAAAAGGCTCCCAAACCTATTTTGTTTTTAAAAAGTGAGGCCATCCTGAGTAGCCAAGACAGTGAAATTCCAGCACAGCTCTCTGCTTTCTGTGCTCACACTGCTCTGCTGAGGGTTTCTGACCACCAAGGACGTGTCCCTTACCCTTACAAATTTCGGTAACCCCGAACTAGGTGGAAGCAGACACAAAATACACGTCTTCTCAACTCATTAATTAAGTCTCCAGACTGCTAAAGAGCACAACAGTCCCTGCTTCCCACAGCACCGTGAAGCTCTCCTCCCCAGACCACCACAATCACAAAAAGAAGTCTAAGTCTGAGCAAAGGAGTCTAAGTTCCAAAACAAACGCCGTTACTTCGTGTCAGGTACCTTCAAAAGGGAAGACAAAAATACATTTTATGATGTTCCATTAGAGGGCATCCTAGCATGTCCTTTTGTGGTCAGATGCTTCCCCTAATTAATACCCTCTGCAATACTTTGTAAACCATCTTCTATAAGGACAGTCAGGAACGTTCACATCCCCAAACTTTTGCACCCCTTGCCATCATATTAATAGTTTCATTTTAAGTTTTAGCTGGTACTGTATTTCTCTTCTAACAGTGCAGCTTCCCTCACCAGGAGAGGCAGGTTTTAGCACTGTTCTATGCATGTACAATCTGAATAAACCGGACACACTATCACAAAATTAATTTCAAACTTCAGAAGAGCTGAAGATCACACTTGAAAACAATAGGGGACTATAAAAGGTGAGCAAGTTTGGTCATGTGTCTTCAAACTAGAGGGGAAGATAAATGTACATTCTCAAAAGCTACCCAAGACAGAAGCTCCGCTGCCAAAATACAACCATGTGGCAAATGCTCAGACCCAGCAGGATACAGGGAGCTCTCATAAAAACAGACAGTTTTTCCATCCAGGTACTCAATCTTCAAAAACTCATTTCTAAGACAGTTTACTAATACAGCTACAGATTGATACAGAATACCGCTCATGACTATCAGTCCCCTTAAAATCAGTAAGAAGCCCCCAGGTAGTAAAATCTACTTATAGTGATAAATATTTTCCAGATTGGGCCGTGACATGTATGAAAATCAGTTTCTGCTCATACCTGTATGTACACTGAAATCACTTCAAAGACTGAAGGCACTAGAAGATCTAAAGGTAATAATATCGGAAATTAAGAAGTCTAGTGTAAGAAATAGGAGTTGACATGATAACATGAAAATACATCTAAGAGACAGATAATTCCGTTACAATAAATTACCATACTATCTGACTTAAAGTGGAATGTAAAAGTGCTCCTGTCACACAACATGAAAAATGAACTTCTGACTGCCGAAACGCAAGATTAATGAATCGACATAAGAGACATGAAACAACTTACGATGATCCTGGACTTGCTGTTGGCGGGGGACCTGGAAAAGTGACAGAAGAAAAACAGCGTGATGAGTTATGGGGAGGTAGAGAGCAGGAAGCTTTCGAAAAACCTTTTAAAAGATAAAAGCAGCAGTCTGTCATGTTGCATGTGGTTTATGCAGTTTAAGAGACGAGTCGCAGTTCTTCAGTACCAAAGACAAGACTCGTATCCTGGAGCAATGATTTTCGCCGTAGACGAGGACAATAACCAGGTGAGACACTCATCCTGCAATTCAAGCCACGGGAGGCTTGTACCAAAGCATGTTGTAACTATAACTGGGGGAAAATAGCATCATTTCCCCCTATCAATCTTCATAATTTATCAGGGAATTCTCCCTAGGCCTGATTTAGATGCATGGATCAAACGTGCCGTGGCCCCAGAGGGCTCTGGCTGGGAGGGTTTCGTTGTTCCTGCCCTCCCTGCTTCTATTTGGGCAACTACTGGGGGGACTGGGCAGGATGGAGCGCAAGTTCAACTACTGGGAGAACTGAAACAGATTTCAGGGACATTCATACGAATGAGTATTTGCTCCAGAAACTGAATTGAGAGATTAAATATCGCTCCAGTCAGAAAAAAGAAAGATGCTTACTGTTTTCAACAAGAGCACCTATAAAAGTATCATTGCTCAGATAAAAATCTCCTACATTTCAGATGCAGGCTAAAGGACAACAACTGCCTTATAATAGAACATCTAATGAGTAATTTCTTATTAGAATTTAGAAAATTTGGAAGATTTATGAAAAAAGACTATGAAACTCATCACACGGATCAACTGGATCTGGAAGTGTTAAGGACCAGACTGCAAGGGGCTTTGAGCAACCTGATCTGGTGGGAGGTGTCCCTGCACAGGACAGGAGATGGGACTGGATGGGCTTTAAGGTCCCTTCCAACCCAAACCATTCTGTGATTCTATGATTCATCATGTGTTTTTTTGTCCTTTTCCTAAGGACAGCCTGTGCAGAGATCTTCAACTCAGTGAGTTGTTTCCTTCTGAATGTGGAGAAGACACGCAAAACCTGCTTCTTGGTTGGAATCCTCTCAGTTTGAAGATCAGCTTTGAAGCCAGTTATCTTAATGTAAGCTTTGACTTTGAAGAAAACGTGCTTATTTTACCTAATAGGTGTGTGTATATATATGTATATATATATATCTTACTAACATGCCCTCAAACTATACTGCAAACTGCAATTTCTCAAAGAAAAGAGGCGAAGAGAGGTCACATAGAGACCAAAGAGACACAGGAGGTGACGTACCGAATTTCACAAAGAGCACACCAGTTGTAGAGACAGTCTTTCTGCCGTTAGTGGCCACACACTGGAAGTAGCCCGTATCCGTAGTGTCCAGGTTCCTTATTCGCAGCCGAGACCCGTAGCTTGTGGCACGGAAGGAGATCCTCCGGGGCTCTTGGACAACCGGAGCGTCGTTCTTCAGCCAACGGACCGTGGGAGGAGGATTGCCAGAGACTTTGCAGTGCAGCTCTGCCGTCTGGCCGAGGGTGGTGGTGATGTTATTCATAGGTTCGTCCAGCGTCAAGAAGTAGTCTGTTAGGTAAAAAGAAATAAAAAAGGGTGAATAAAGACCTCCAGCTCAAGAAATGTCATTTTAAAGAAAGCTCATGATCGTCTTTGAAAGGGAAACAAAGGAAGTGGCTATCAGGTTTAGTAGAAAATGAGAATACTTGTTAATTGATGTTTCAGGGCTGGCAATAGGTTCCACATAGTTTTGCATGGTAATAAAAGAAATAAAATTTTGGAATTTCCATTGCACTACAGTAATGCTGTATTTCTTGGAAACCTATCTTCCTTCACGCACCCATGGATTTGCTCTGTTTTCTCAACATCATCCTATTTGGCTTTATTTAACACAGAAAAAGGAGGTAACACTGCTGCTTTTTGTTCTTTTATTTTTCCTTTCTGCCAACCAATAAACATGAAAAAAATACCAGAAATGTGGCTGCTCATTTTGATGCCTCTGCCTATGCAGATCTGCTCCCACTCCCTTTAGGACCCACAAGATACAGCAATATGTGAAAGGATTAACTCAGAAGCGAAGATCTCGGAGGCACTTTCAATCAACTCGCAGAGCAGGGCAGACAGGATGTTGCCATTGATTTTGTAAGCACCAACTGCACAGATGAAGGAATAAGGATCACATCTAGGAGATGAAGACTTTTTCTCTCACTCAGTATCTCTCTTGCTGGGATTACTACATTTTGTCTGAAATCTGAAACAGGTCTCATGATAGGTGCAAGCAGAAGACCAAGAATTCTTTTGTCAAGACAGAGAATGTTAAATCAAAATTTTGCTAAATTAATCTCTTCTAATCCACTCATGAGTGCTGCCTTCTCCTGTCAAGTGCTATTTCATTCTGCACCGTCCAGGAAGAGGACTATTTCCAGTTAGTTGTATTCAATGTTTAATTAAATCCTTTAAAGGCAGAGAGCGAGATGGATTGGGTACAGGGAATGGAATATGTGGGCTTTCATCTCTGTCACAGGTTCAGACCTAACGATGGTCATTACTGGCCAAAACCCATTATCCTCTGCTGGCTGTCTCAGCAGGGCAGCCAAGGAATGAGGAATCCAGAGGCTGGACCCTGTTCCTGCCTCTCACGGCCAACCCAGGAGGTCAAGAAAAGCCCCTCAGGGAGTAGACCTGTGCTGTGCTGCTCGTGCTCCACCATTCTCAGCTACAGCTGCTGTCAACTCCAGCAATGAGCCTGCCTAAAAGCATAAAAAAAAATAAAAATCTCCAGCACGTATAAAACTAGCTTAGCCAACTAACTCACCTAACTAATTCCCTTCCCTAATTATTGACTTTAATCGTGTCTTCACCGGCTACTCCCTTCATTATGTTTCATGTATGTGGATATCCCTTTCCGTTGTATTTAATCTGTTCAGCATGTAAGCTCTTACCCTGGATTTGCACAGCACTTTTTGTAAAAGGCATCCCTGTTCTCACTTGGTCCCGAGGAGCCCTAGGATAAACGTTTAGCACAAAGAAACTGCCCACACATATTTTTTTCTTCACTGAATACCTAGTCTTCCAACGTGCAGGTATGAAACTGTGCAAAACACGACAGTTACCTACGCTCCCATGGATCTAATTAGTCAGGAAATCTGTGCATGGGGTAAAAAGGGCAGGGAACCTGGCCCTGGGCGAAGAGAGAGGAGAGGGTCCCGTGGCTCTTCGGGGGTGTCAGAGTGGCCTCTCTGCTCTCCGGCATCGTTTCTGCACGCTTCGTTGCAAGACTAGAAACGTTTCTGACTCGCTATCTTAATAACCTCACCGGGAAGCCTAATCTAAGTCAGCACACGTATTCTTGGGTTCTCTCCACAATCTGGGTTTAATAAAGTCACGGTAAGAGCATGGAACTGGATAACCGCAGTTAATTATCCCACGTAACATTTCTTTACCGCAGTCATTTATATAATTCCTGATAACGTTTCAGAGGCTGGCTCGGACGTCTACGCTATAACACAGCCAGGGAACGGAACGGCCTCACTCCTGCAATGGTCTTGCTGACAAACAACACAGTAAACACAGTATCATAGCATCATAAAATGGTTTGGGTTGGAAGGGACCTCAAAGACCATCCAGGTCCAACCCCCTGCCCTGGGCAGGGACACCTCCCACTAGAGCAGGTTGCTCCAAGCCCCATCCAGCCTGGCCTCAAACCCCTCCAGGGATGGGGCATCCACAACTTCCCTGGGCAACCTGTTCCAGGGTCTCACCACCCTCATAGTAAAAAAATTCTTCCTGAGATCTAATCTCAGGTCCTATGGTCCTATTTTAAAGGTCCTATGGTATCCAGGAGGGGAGAATAAAGGACAAAGGATGTAGGGTAGATTTTCAAAGGCTGGAGAAGGATTTTTAAGTATCAGTAGCAACATTAAGGCAGGGAGAAACTATGGCTGTAATGCAAGAGCTATGGGTGCAACTTCTCTATGGGTACAAACAGAAATAGCCTCTCAGCATCAGGAGCTGAGACTCTTCCCTAAGCGTTCTCCACCTTCCTCCACAAACTACTATAGAGACACCAAAACAAAATACATCTGTTAAATTCAGCATAGCTTAATCCATACATTTTACACCCAAACCATAACTCAGATCAAGAAGATCACCTGAGATGAGATATTTAAATAAGGCAAGTTTCAAGCAACTGGAAGCTTCATGAGGAGACCTTTCTCACAGAGAAAGCAGCTCTGTAATTACGAGTGAGCTGAAAGTCTAACAGAGCTTCCAAAAAACCTTGGACTGTTCCTGAGGCATACAAAATTACGAGCATTCCTTCCCTGGCACGCACAAAAGCCATCCATTGCTGCCCTTGGCCAGCATGGAAAGGCTGAAGAGAAGCCAAATTTAGTTTTTGATACTTGTGTCTAACTCTCACCTACCAAAGCCCATCAAATCTCCAAAATTACTGCCACCGTCCTCTTCCTTTAGTAACAACTACGCAAAGTCCAGGTTTCTGTCCAGGTCACCCCCCTGTCAGCCACTCTCTGGTGCCACCAGCATTAACATCTCCCCCTCCTGGGACCATAGGCCAAGAAACCTTGTTCCTGAGTAACATGCTCTGACAAGCTCTAGGCAATCCTGCTTCAGCAGGGGAGTTGGACTAGATCATCTCTATGGTCCCTTCCAACTCTAAAAATTCAGTGAAATTCAGGATAAATCCTGCTTTCAGCAGGAGGAAAACAGGGCTGGATGAAACGGGATGGACCCGCTGCTGGCACACACAATGAAGACAGTGTGTGGCACAGCCATGGTCTTAGAGCATTCCACGTTTTCTCTTACTTCATGTGACAGTCTCCCTGCCACCAAGGAGCTCCCCAGATGCCCAGAGCTGACTCCCCCTGACCCAAAGCATAATTTCTTAGAAACGGGATGGCTCTTGTGCATGAAGTCATTACTGCGCTTCTGAGAATTAACCAGTCTGGTGGCACTGGCCATTGGAAAGTCTGAGTTTTAATCCTGGCTCTGAATAGTCTTGGGTGAATCACTTCACTTGTGATTTTTAGAAGAGCCAAAGGGAAGTAGACACCCAAAGCCAATCAAAGCTCACATGGGATTTGTGCAACTAAGTCCTTTTAAAAACAGCCTTAAACCTTTTGGCTCAATCTCTCCGGCTATAAAGTGAGGATAATAATCCCTCTTACATCATGGGGAGGCTGTTATGTACATTAATGAGATAATGCTCGTAAAGCACTTTGAAGGTGAAAAGTGCTATGCTGGGATAAGCACTGTTATTTTATTTTAAGTTAAATCTCAGGGTTTCAAGAACAGAACAAAAGCCGGTCCGTATTTGAGAGTAGCACTCTATAAAAACAGTTTGGAAACGGTTTAGTTTACAGAAGTATGGGAGAATAGCCTGAAAAAGGTCTAAATAAAATTTAGCCCACCTATAATTTAATAATAGTCAACCTGATTTTTTTTTAATTTGTAAAAACAATTTACTGCTGGGCCTAGACCCTGAATGCCAAGTTTCAGCCCACAGAGATATTTTTTTTTTAATGGCTGAGTTATAAACCCTTGAAAAATGCTGACAGCCCCTTTGCTATAGCAGCACTAGCGGGTGCCCTATAATGAACTTTTAAATGACTTGAGATAATATCTGGAAAGCCAAGCCTGAAATATATTTCTGGTTTTGAGCCATTGCCAATGCAAACACAACACATCATAAGTCATCTTCGTGATTCTAAGCGCATAAATTGGAGACACTGCATATAAAATCCAAATATTAGGTATCCTTCGTGGCCAAACTTTTTTGCTGGTTTGATGTTACAGAACAGCAACAGCTGTGCAAGGACGAAATGTAGTGAGTTGCGTGTCTCGAAAGAAGAAAAGTGTGTGTATTTCCACAGCTACGTCTTGACATTGTTAAATAGGAGCCTGCCCGGTCGTAATAAATCCTCGAGCATTCTACTACTTTTAAGTGGAACCCAGGTGGCTTTCAAAATAAAAGCTCGTCCTCTCTGGCCAAGGAATGTTAATCTCCTCTGTGACCACATGGTTACTCTATCTTAAATTACCAAAGACACATCTTAGAGCAGTAACACCCTCTTTGCTTGGAGGAGGATTTTGCTGGCCACAGCGAGACCCTTTCCCCCGGCCAAGCACTGTGTGATCTGTGGTTCTGATTTCACTAGGTGTTTAAAGCACGATAGGGATACAGGATTAGACCCCAAAATGTTCATTTTATGAGAAGAATTGCTGTTTCATTTATCCTTTTCTTTCTGCCCTTCTGATCTTTCGGAATATTCAAAGAAAA
Source organism: Calidris pugnax (assembly GCF_001431845.1). Lineage (NCBI taxonomy): Eukaryota > Metazoa > Chordata > Aves > Charadriiformes > Scolopacidae > Calidris > Calidris pugnax. The sequence continues at coordinate 131,128 of NW_015090812.1, forward strand.
GCTAAAATTAAAGTCTCCATTCAATCCATCGAGAGCCTGAAAACAGCTTTGATCCAGGTGCCACAGAGAGGCTGGTGGACCAAGTTTCTTCCCATTCTAGATGTATAACAACACACTCCTCTGGAAAGTACCATCTCCAAACCTTTTCTCAGGCAAACCTACAGCTGTGGGGACACTGTTTCCAGCTGCTGGGACAGAGAATAAATTTAATTCTGGAGCTGAAAATTCAGCTCTGGGTTGCAGCAGGTAAAGCAACCACCTGAGCTGGTTGGAGTAAGGCAGCTGGGACACCAGTCTCACAGGCTGCTCGTTGCATTTATCCTTCTGCACCAAGAGGTTTAGCAGCTCAATGGTTCTTTGTCACAGCATACGTTGGCAAAAAGAAATCCAAAAAGTGTTTCAATTGGTGACTGCATGATGGTTAAGTGTGAAAATCGGTAACTTACAGAGTTTATTTAAAGGGAAAGAGTGTGATAGGCACATCAGAGGGTCCAAACCAGGCCACCTGATGTAATATAATAGCTTGGAAAGAAGCATTTTCATTCATTCAGAGCTCTGGATTATTCACATTAGTCCAGTCTGATGCCACACCTGGATGCACCTTGTACTCACACGTATTGGCATCAGCATTGAGCTCAGATGTTGGAAATTTTCTATATGGAAATGTTCCCTTTGGAGAAAGTCAACAACGTGGAGCCCACCCAGCCTGAAGACGCTGGAGGGGCCTTGCTGGTTGTTCCATATGTTCAATCAACTCGGGTTTTAAGCTATTCCAGTTCAGCTACGGCAGGAACCAGCAGGATTTTTGACTGAAGTGTGGCCATAGACAGAGAACATACTTTTTAGTTGGAAAAAGGATTAACCATCGATTGCTTGATCTGCCTGTAACTCACAAAGGAGGACAACTCCCGGCAGGTCCAATCTGTGAGTCCGATCAACTGACCCTTGTTTTTAAAAGGAGCGAAAAGAAGATTCCCACCTGGAATTTCACTTATTTTAAATGAATAAAAGTAGAGGAATGACAGTGGGAGGAAAGGGATACCGCACCCAGCCCAGGATTTAGCAACCCATCTGAAGAATATCAGAGTTAAAGAAGTCCAGACAATCATGCGGAAATATTCAATGTCAACTGTCTTGGGACACGAGGAAATACTCTGCTGCCTTTGCTTGCCCAACTTATTTTCAAAGGAGTTTCCTCAGTGATGTGTATGTGCAAGACTCAATTTGGGATACAGGCTGCAGCTGTCTGTTGGGTTTTCTCCTCCCAGACACTATCTAGAGGCTTTAGTGCCACTTGAGGATAATTTACTGACCTGAAACAGGCTGACCGCTGCCCGAGGCTTTATGCCTCTTCAGATGTCCACACCTGACACCCGCTGTATTTGGGATTCTCAGAATTAATTGCTGCTTTCTGATAATTAGCAGATTAGAGATTGCCCTGGGCCACAGGGGATGGAGGGTTTGTGGAGGGAAACCGGAGCACAAGATGCCTCTGGACTCCCAAAAAAATTCTCTGGGGCTGAGCACCTGAATCCTGTCGCTTTTAGGTAGGAACTGGACAACTCACTGCCCTTCCTGCCTACCCGAATTCTTAGTATGCGTTTGAGAGTTCACATCTGCCTCCCCTTTTATGAGTCAACTTCCAGGTTTAAGGACAGATGTCTTGGTGATAGCTTTGACGCTATAATCTGGCAAGGGGAAATGAAGCTTTTCTTTACTCAGGAACCAGTTTTATAGCACAAGTAGGAAGCCTCTAAACTTTATCACGAAAAAAGTGATTTGGAATAGGTAAACAAATGTCCACATCCAGCTATAAACCCAACTACTGAAAACCATCAAGGGATTTTGTTGTCACTTTAGAAGCTGCTCTGCAGTAAAAAGCCACGTACAAAAACTCAAGCTATTAAAGGCCGGGTGTATAGAAAGGTATGTGCCTTAAGATTAATGCTGTAGAGTCAAAGAAAAGCTGTTATTTTTGACATTTTGACATAGCATCACTTTAGGATCTGGTTCTTATTAGCCCTTTCTGTGCCTTTTAAAGGTCTATTTTTTTTTTTAAACCAAAAATGTCAGGAAATTTGGAACAGAAACTTACAATAAAACACGTCCCTTGACCCTCTGATCTATCAATCTTTCAAATAAACAAAGATAGCTGGATGAGCCAGGAAAAGGTTATTATATATAGTTACCTTATGCATAATGGTCAGATATTCACTGCACAAACTGAAGTTATACAAAAAACCCCATGTGAGGGAAGCATTTTGTGGAATATTTTTGCCATGAATGCCCAACGTTACTGGGGGTGGTTTCTTTTCCAGGTTGTGTTCTGTGACCTTCGAATTTCACACCCTGTATTATTTATAAATGAGACATTCAAGAAACACAAATTCTCAAATAAAAACGTACACTCCGTCAGTGGAAAAGCAAACAAAAGGAGCTAATGTACTGTGGCTAAAAAAATTTTCAAACAAAGTAGCAGTAATTTACTGCCTCGCTACTAACGGGACCCCACAAATAGAATCAGAATCCTGAGCCCCATCAGGGGAGCTTGATTTACCGAATATCCCCCAGATAATAAAGGAAAATAAAAAGGTAAATTGTGCATAAATGTGAAAGCTGTAATTCTTCCCCTTTCACCACGTGTATCAAATTCACATCCAGTGATTTCAAAAGAAAATCTGGAAATCTCTAAAGAACTGGGGCCAAAGTAAGGAGGTCTCAATCCACCTGGTTTTCTCCATGTTTGGTTTTGTTTATGTTTTTTAAGATGTAGTTTGCCTAAGAGTCAAATTCTCCCTGGGACATCAGAAAGATTTTCCCTAGAAGAACTCATGGCCAGGTCATTGCCCTGCCTGGAAAGACTTGCCAAGGTGACAGCTTTAGCCTGGATTCATCAGTAAGGATGGCAAGGCTTGCTTCTCCCCTTTGGAAGCCCAACCAGGATGTCCTGCAGCACCTTCTGCGCTCCATGACCTCCAGCCTATCCTGACAGGGGATGCTCAGCCTGCACAAGGATCTCCGAGAAGTTAATGACACACAGTCCCATGCACATGGTAGCGACACAAGTACTGGAGCTCTCCCACCCCTTGTTTTGGCCTTACACGGTTATTTTCTGCTCTGGACCCCCAGACCATCCCAGAGGAGGGACGCTTGCTATAAGTGATCCTTGTATTGAAATCATAGAATGGTTAGAGTTGGAAAGGACCTTAAAGACCATCCCGTTCCAACCCCCTGTCATGGACAGGGACACCTCCCACCACACCAGGTTGCTCCAAGCCCCCTCCAACCTGCCCTTGAACCCCTCCAGGGATGGGGCAGCCACAGCTTCTCGGGGCAACCTGGGCCAGGCTCTCACCACCCTCCCACCAAACAAGTTCTTCCCCACATCTCAGCTCCATCTCCCCTCTTTCCCCCTCCTCCTAGGGCTCCCCTCCCTCATCCAGAGTCCCTCCCCAGCTTTCCTGGAGCCCCCCTTCTTTAGGGCCTGGAAGGGGTTGGAAGTTCTCCCCGGAGCCTTCTCTTCTCCAGGCCGAACCCCCCCAACTCTCTCAGCCCCCCCTCCCAGCAGAGGGGCTCCAGCCCTCCCAGCATCTCCGGGGCCTCCTCTGGCCCCACTCTAACAGCCCCATGTCCTTCTGCTGTTGGTGGCCCCAGAGCTGGAGGCAGCACTGGGGGGGTGTCTCCACCCTTGAATACTTCAGGATTAATCCCAGTTTAACCTTAAACCACTGACCGATTTGGGGCTCATTTAGTGAAATCCTGGGGAACGATGGCTTTCTGTACAACACCAAGAGACTGAGGAGACTGCAAAGTGCTGCCACAGCACTGACCACAGGGTTTATGCCACACAAGAGTGGCTGTACGCAGTGGGAAGCTCCAAGTCTGGGCTTGGGATCACGGATCTCTGGAAATGAAAATGGTTGCCAAGCCCTGGCTCATTCTAACAGTTCATACTTGTTTACCAAAGCAGACAGGCTGTGAAAAGGGAAAGGAAAATAGGCCCAATCTGCTAAAACTCACGTTAATCAGTTTTCTTTGGAAGGACCAAGGGAAGAGCTCCTGGGAGGAGGTACCAGCAACGTGATAACATCCTGCACCCCAGCACTGGTGTCCTTGGCTCTGGCTCAACCATGGCCAGGACACATCCTTGAGCACTGCCATGGTGGAACGAGCTCCTGAGGCGGCTGCAGTTGGACATGAGGGGACCAGGGAGGACCTGATGAGGAGGAGCCACAGCAATGGCATCATTCTCTTATCAATCCCATAGAGAATCCTATTCCGGTGAACGTTCACCAAAGTTGAATTCGACTTACAGTTGAAAGAAAACAATATTTCAAAGCTGACTTTTTCTTGGCAGAGACTCCAATATTATCTTTGCCTGAGGATGAAGAGTTCCCAAACAATTCCTCTGGTGTACCAGATGTAAATAGGCTCTCATTCAAATGTAGGCCTATCTGTTTCTTTGTAAATAAACCAACATCCGACAGAAGGAAAAGCCTATCCATCCACAATCATTTTCGTGGAAGAGAAGCAGGTGAATGAAGGGCTCTTCGCCTTTTTGAACTAGGATCGGGGAAAAGAAGAGCTCATGGTAAATCAGAAGGTTTCTCAAACAAAGAGCCAGAGCAGGAGCTTGTCCCTTGGTGTAAGAGAGAGGGAAGGCAAGGCACAAGCAAAGAGAAAAGAGAAACTAGAGTGCCTTAAACAACAGGGAGGAGAAAGGGAGCCTTGCTGGTGCACCCCAAAAAAGAGTCACATTAAGGAACAAATGGAGCATGGACCCTGAATGCCAGCACCAGGGTAGAGTGTCCCCGTGAACTCTGCTTACTCCCGACTTCATCTGGCCTTTTTTGTTTTGCCTCGGATACCACCTATAGCTGCAGCTGATGGCAAACCATTTCTGGATAAGGAAATTGCTTTGAGCCACCAAGAGGGAATGGCTGTGCCATGGCGAGCGTTGGGAGCCTACAAGGCCGTGTAGGACCTTCTCCAAAGAGCCAAGGTCCCTGCTGGACATCTCCTGCCCACCGAGGAAATCTCCGCTAGCAACCTGGGGGTGAAAGCCTTCTCATTCTGCCACTGACCCCGTGAGACAGGCCTTTTCCTACCACCAGAGCCCCTTCTTTTCCCCTCAAGTTCACTTATTTCTCCTTACATAATTAAATATTTCACTGGATCAAATTTTCATTTCTCTTTTTCCCTCGTGGCATTCCCTCCGCACGCCGTGATTTACCAGTCAGAAAAGAGAGAAATGCTCATAGCTAAATTTCTCCCATTTTAAAAATGATTATTTTTTTATTTTTTATGCGCAGTTTGTTTGTTTTTTTAAGGTTATGGTGAGAAACCACCTCCTCCCTCCCATCAATCGTTGCTTTCAACAGCTCTTCACGGGTGGCTGCGTCTCTTTTAAATTCATTTCCTGTTAAAAAGAATAAACAGGCAACTGTTTAATGCTGTCGATTTAGCTTATTTAATAGAAATTGAAACCTGAATAGGGCTCAGTTGTAAGATAATCACTGCACAACTCACCGAGCTAAGGAAAGTACCATATTAAGCAATTATTTCAAAATGCAGAATATTGTTTACCAAGACTGTGAGGTGTTCCTGCTTCCCAAAGAGAGGAGAGAGATCCGAGGAAGAGATGCTCATTTCCAAAAGGCAGCAGGTAGAGTTTAGAGCCACTTCATGCGGACAGCCATTTAATTGGGAAATCTGGCTGGAAACCACTTTCATGTGGTGAACTTAATAGGCTTTAAAATGAGTTTTACCGTGACGCCTGCGTGACCTCACGGCTGACTGCAGCAAGGACAAGTGGATATGTTGATTTCTTGAGATGCTTGTTTGCAAAAGAAATGGAAACGAAGTGCGTGCCTAATTTTCCCCTCTGAGGTTTCGCCTCCCCAGGTCGGCATGTGCCACAGTGGATTTTGCTTTCTACAAGCGAGAGGTTCAAAGACCTTGAGTGGAACCAATGGCTCCCACATTAAAGCCCCTGCTTCTCTTTCAGACAAGACAAAACGTGTGTGCGTTACCTTGCTCGTAGGCACACCGGGAGAATCCGCCCCTCTGACTAAGCTTTTTGGGCAGCAAATGCATTTTAATCACATATGTAAATCCACGTTTAGGTGTGTAAGCTTACAGCAGTCTAAATGCTAATCAGGTCGAGCAAAGGGGCCGGTAATCCCCCAGGAATGCAGGATTCAGCCCAACCAGTCCTAATTGCCGCATTCCAGGTGGATTAAGAGCGTGAAACTTCATTTTACCTGTTTCTGACAATATAGCTCAGGAGCAGGTGCCATGGAAGTAACGGGGGAAATGGTTTAATGCAGAGGCTGGGCTCAGTGCTGGCACAAAAAGCATAAGTGTGGCTTTGGTTTACAATGACCCAACGTTCAGGATGGTGGCAGTCACCCCAAGTCTCAACTCTGCTCGCTCTGGAGCTAGCTTGAACAAAGCAGACATCAAAGGAGGCAGGAGTCTCCCTGTTTCACCAAGGATTTGGAAAGTGCCCACCTGGGGCACATGCTACTGGAAAAAATGGAGCATTTGAACTGCCAGCTGAGAGAAAGCCTAACCAAAATATGGGATAAAAATCACCCTGGCCATAAGAAACCAGTCTACACAAAACCTCCCATTAGGAATAAGAACAAAGAAACTACTGAGGGCTATTTCTCAGCACAAATCAAATACAGTTTACCATAAAATGACATTATCTTAACTATTTCTTCTGTACCTTTCCCTCTATCTAGGTTTTGGCTGGAGGTGCACAACTTTCCCTGCGATATATAGCAATCTCTGGGTGCTCTACCAATTGAACCCCTGGGCTCACAGTGGAGAACAAAGAATATATCACCAACGATCATTTGCCAAAAATATTTCAACCACTTCTACGAAGTGCAACCACGTCTTCTCCTGTGACCATGGGGTGGGTTCCTAGAGAAAAACCTACCCTGTAGATCAGTAAAGGTTGCTTGTAAATGCCACTTATTTATTTATTTCTTTTTGAAAAACCAAAGCAAGTTGCCAAACAAGTAAAGAAACACAGAGGCATCCTGTTTGGTAGAATCACTGCCCTTGGTCCTTGGCAGGTTTGGGACATTCCCAATGCACAGGCCAGACCTACAGACCCGCCATGAGAACCACTGCCCTTGGTCCTCGGCAGCTTTGGGACATTCCCAACGCACAGGCCAGACCTACAGACTCACCATGGGCACTTGGATAAATCACTGCAGTGGGATAAGACATCCACTCTGTCAAATCCTTCTTTCAGCAGCCAAAAATATTTCAACCACTTCTACGAAGTGCAACCACGTCTTCTCCTGTGACCATGGGGTGGGTTCCTAGAGAAAAACCTACCCTGTAGATCAGTAAAGGTTGCTTGTAAATGCCACTTATTTATTTATTTCATTTTGAAAAACCAAAGCAAGTTGCCAAACAAGTAAAGAAACACAGAGGCATCCTGTTTGGTAGAATCACTGCCCTTGGTCCTTGGCAGGTTTGGGACATTCCCAATGCACAGGCCAGACCTACAGACCCGCCATGGGCACTTGGATAAACCACTGCAGTGGGATAACACATCCACTCTGTCAAATCCTTCTTTCAGCAATTTGCTGTGAATCAGGAATCTGCTGCTTAATGACTACACACTTTTTCTCCCTTTCCCACCAGCAAGCATAAGCCCTTTGACTTTTGTCATCTCCAACATGTCCTGAATCACCAGAAAGTCCTGCTCCTTCCCTGGTGGGAAGGCAGACGTGAAAGAGTCAGCCTTGCCTTAAAGTACCCAGAACTACGTATTCTCTTCATACTTGTGCACAGAAAGCATATTTATGCTTACACATAAAACATTATGAACACATGTTCATAAAAAACCCACGTTAACAACATACAGACAAAAACATTTGGAAAAACCATCTGTGGCAGAACTCCACAATGGGAAATTTCAGTCTAAATAGTTAATGGTTGGCAAAGTTATAAGCAAATGAGAAGAGTGGCTGACAAACTGCACAGTTAGTGTGGCTAACAGCATCCACCACTCTAAACCTTACGTTAGGAGCATTTCAAAGGTCAGACTGACTCAGGAGCTGCAGGCCACTGCCTCGCAATAAGGGCTAGAGGAGGTTAAACAATTTGGCTTAAATAATTGGTGGTGCATAATGTACAAAATTAAGGGGAATGAGAAATACATCCCTTTTATCACAATACATACCCTTCAGAGAGCTCCAAATCACACATAATTACCACCTGCAAATATATTTTCCCCATCTCTTAATTTAAAGCCTCAAAATTTCAAAATAAAACACATTGAGGCAAACTGACCGCCTGATGCTTGTTAATTTTGAGTTCAAATCATAAGATCCACCAGACAAAATGTCAAGCAGTTCATAAACCAAGCGAACTCACATCTTGAAATATTTTTACCATGTGGAACATTTTACTAGACCAAGAAATGAATGCAGCAGAAATCACAGAACCCCACATAATCAAATGCGAATGCAGCATTCTCCAGAAATCACAGAACCCCACATAATCAAATGTCAAATGATCACAAAGCAAAAAAAGGTTTATCTTAAGTGCCCTCTCACCTCTTTGCTTGCTAATTGGGCCAAGTCGAGAAGAAGAATTGAGATTTTTAAATCTGATATAACAACTATTTATTTTTTTTTATCCAACTTACCTTTATCTAATTCACTTGAGATGTTCCATGATGATGTAGGCATGAAGTCAGCAACAACTGATGAATTTGCTCCTGGAAGGGAAAGATAGGAAGAAAAAAAAAAAGTTGCAGTTAATATATCGATTCTGTATCATCAGGACAGTAAGAGGCGTTTTTATAAAAGTTGCTGTCACGGTAATAAAATTATTTGAAGAACAGCAGCTATTAAAAGGCACTCGACGCTCCGTGTTGGCAGGCTGAGACATGTGGGCAGCAGAACCAGCGAAGTGGAAAAAGGCACCGGGCCAGCGCTGGAGTTTGTTTTGCAACGCTGTCACTGGGAGGCCTCCTGTTAATTAAGCAACCAGTCTTTGAGACGCATTCGGCCCACCTTGAAATCCCTCCACCCGTTTTAATAGAGGTAGAACGACTCTGCAGCGCCACAGCTAAGAAAAACACAAGCTCTATGAGGTGGCTGAACATGTTATCTATTAACATTTACAAGCCATTTTAATCCTGCAAACCCGTGCGCGCGAGACGAGACACGGTTTATGCACAGAAGTTAATAGGGCTTCTTGTAGGAAAGATCTTCCTACGACTCCTGTAAACACAGCCTGGAAAGCCTGATCTGCTCATCAGCAGCATTTTCTCATTGCTATGACATTTTTTTCCTTTTCAAGAAAAAGCTGAACGTTGACTTTAGTCTTCACTTATATTTTTTGGTTTTATTTAACACGCAAACAGTAAGTCGTACAGAGAGGATGGTGTTAAGGGAACCACCAGCATCATTCCAGCCCCAGCTATAGGGGCCACCAACCTCCCTGTATCCAAACATCAGTGATCTATTCAAAAACCACTATGAGGACCCTGCTGTGTAACTGCCATGGTAGAGCCTCCCACACCCCAACGGGTGCAGTATCCATGACCAGATGGTTTTTGGGCTCCCTGAGGGCCTTTGTAAAGCCACGATGAGCAGTGTGAACCCATCAACCCATGGCAAAGGGGGAATTACTGTCCCCTTGTAAGCCTTATGAGGCTCTACAAGCATCTGGGACAGATTGCTTTTGGAGCACAACCTCTCAGAGTCACCCCCTGGGGATTAATACACATATATATGAGACTGAGTGAGTGATGGTGGGAAGAAGGGGTGTGCACACACATTACACGGCACGGAAACTCACCGCACCCCCTAATTCTCCGAGTCCACCCAGCCCCAGGAAACCCAACCTTGAGAAGGAGGAGAGCCATGGAGAGGAGAAGAGCTAGGGCCCTGAAGGTGGAAGTGAATCTGAAATAAAACGATCATAGAATCATAGAATCATTGAGGTTGGAAGAGACCCTTGGGATCATCGAGTCCAACCATCTACCCTACTCTACAAAGTCCTCCCCTACACCATGTCCCTTAGCACTGCATCTAAACGGCCCTTAAACACAGCCAGGGATGGTGACTCCACCACCTCCCTGGGCAAAAAACCAAGCAGTGTTCAACGTGGCAGCAGCAAGATCTCAGCAAGATGCTAAAAAGCCTCACCACAAATTAGCACCCTGTGGCTGGAAATCACCCCATCGCCGGGTGATTTCACTCCGTCCCACAGGTGCACGGTGAGCGCAGAGTCGGGATGCTGAGCATCAGCGGGATCCCAAACGAGAACAGGAATAGTTTGAAGAGTATTGTTTTTAATTTCAACACCATCCCCATAGCTTGTTCCCAGGCGCCTTTTAACTACAAAGCAATTTTGCTCATAAAACTCTGGCAGTGCAAGGATATGCAAAGATATTCTGCGTTTATTTGACCAGTTAGCGACTATTCTATTTCATCTAAAAATCACGAGAAAATTGTAAACACGAAGTCATACAAATGCATGAAGCTGTTGAGTTCAGATACAGCCACTACACGTATTATAAATATCGTCTTTCTTAAAAGCCCACCTGGTAGCAGTGCTTATTTAAGACTCCGTCAAGTTATTTCCAATGTAAACAGGGAATTTGAAGGCATTATAACTCATCTACAAACGTGGTCCCTGGCCTGGGCAGATATGCAGGGCAGAAACCCTCTGATGGGGACTGATCCTCAGCCCGTGTGAAATGGCATCGCTCTCAAGTCAGCAGTGACACCTTTTTTACACAAGCTGAGATTCCAGCCCGCTGTGTCCGTCCCTCCCCGTTCTTTACTTTTCAACAGTTGAGCTTCTTACCTAACCCAAATTTTAGGGACCTCGTGGCCGAAAGACCTGCAAGGTTTAAGGAAAAGAAAATCGATCCAGTGCTAATATCACCTTCATGGTGACCCTGACCGTGATCGATGGATTTGCTCTGAGGCTAAAGCTGAGACGTGGGGTAGGTGACTAATAACAGATCACAGAATCTTCTAGGTTGGAAGGGACCTTAAAGATCATCTTGTCCAACCATCAACCTAACTGACAAAAATAGACACCCACACAACAAACAAGAAGCATCACCATTACTAAACCATACCTCCCAGCAGTACATCAACCTGTCTTTTGAACACCTCCAGGGATGGTGCCTCAACTACCTCCCTGGGCAGCCCATTCCAATGTCTGATAACCCTTTCAGTGAAGAATTTTTTCCTAATATCCAGCCTGAACCTCCCCTGGCGTAACTTGAGGGCCAAATGCTGGCCAGGACCTGGTCGGTGTCAGGCTGGTACTGGAGTTTGGGATACTCGATCTTCTACATCTCCCCTGGGCCCTCCATCCCTCCTGCCCAAAAAAAGGGGCAGTTCATGTTGACTTATGGTGAAACCCCTCTCAGAATGGGATCTGAGGTACTGTTGCCTCTCACACCTCCTGCTGAGACCAAACAGGTTCATCTCTTCTGGCCACTGGGTACCTCTCAAACCCATGGGCAATAGGTTACATCATTCACATGGCTCACACATTCAGGTTTTGCCCTCGACAATATATTTTCTGTAGGTAATATTACTTTTGCTCACCTGGAAATACTCTATTATTAAAGAGCCCACAAATAAACCATATTCTGCAAACACCTAACACACATTAACCAAAATGAAAGAAAAAGTACTAACAAGAACATGACCAAATGCAGTATTTTGCTATTTAAAACTCCAGAGTGTTTATATTAATGCTTATTCTTAAACAGGCTTTGAAAACGTGACCATAAATCTCACAAAGTAGACATCCATCACCTTATCTACAGAAAATACCACGTTAGAAGACCAAACTTTACAATTTGTGAGGTAGTTCTCCGGGCTGGTAACTGGTAATTTTCTGCTATTCCTGAATTAAAGCTCTGATTTGAGAACAACGCATTACCATGCCCTTAGTAAACATTTTATTTGACTGAAAGGAACACACAGAGCAGTTACACAGCTTGGAGAGATACCATCGACTTAAAGTTCACAGATTCACAGATTTGACAGAGTTGGAAGGGACCTCTAGAGATCATTTAGTCCAACTCCCCTGCTAAGCAGGATTGCCCAGAGCACATCACTCAGGACTGCATCAAGGCAGGTCTTGAAGATCTCCAGAGAAGGGGACTCCACAACCTCCCTGGGCAGCCTCTTCCAGTGCTCTGTCACCCTCACCCTAAAAAAGTTCTTCCTCATATTTGAGTGGAACTTCCCATGTTCCAGCTTCTGCCTGTTGCCCCTTGTCCTATTGCTGGAAACCACTGAAGAGAGTCCGGCTCCATCATTCTTCATCTCACCCTTAGGAACTTGTAAACATAGATGAGGTCTCCCCTCAGTCTTCTCTTCTCGAGGCTAAAGATCCCCACCATTTTGAGCCTTTCCTTGTAAGGGAGGTGCTCTAATCCCTTAATCATCTTTGTTGCCCTAGGCTGGACTCTCTCCAGCAGTTCCCCGTCTCTCTTGAACTGGGGAGCCCAGAACTGGATGCAGGATTCCAGTTGTGGCCTCACCAGTGCAGAGTAGAGGGGGAGAATGACCTCCCTCGACCTGCTGGCCACACTCTTCCCTACGCAGCCCAGGATTCCATTGGCCCTCTTGGCAACAAGGGCACATTGCTGGCTCATGGAGATCCTGCCCATCCACCAGGACTCCCAGATCCTTTTCCTCAGTAGTACTTCCCAGAAGATCCACCCCTAACCTGTATTTGTGCCTGGGGTTCTTCCTCCCCCGGTGTAGGACCTTACATTTGCCTTTGTTGAACTTCATGAGGCTCTTCTCTGCCCAGCTCTCCAGCCTGTCCAGGTCACGCTGGATGGTGGCACAGCCCTCTGGAGTGTTGGCCAGCCCTCCCAGTTTGGTATCATCAGCAAACTTGCTGAGGATACACTCTGTCCCCTCATCCAGGTCACTGATGAATATGTTGAACAGGACTGGGCCGAGTATTGACCCCTGGGGGACACCGCTGGTTACAGGCCTCCAACTAGACCCTGCTCCATTAATCACAACCCTCTGAGTTCTGTCACACAGCCATTAATGCAGAAAACAAAAGTATCCCAGAAAAGAAGACCACAAGATATGCAGGAGTTTAATTTCTATCTGCAATGGCTCTGGCCTGCTGTGCCTGAAATTGAGAGCAGTGATACCTCTCCTTGGAAAAACGATGTTAGAACACTCAGGCCAAATCCAAGGCAGGCTCTGTCGGAAGGTGAGCTCCCAGCCAGGCCGTGGAGAGAGATGAGTCATGGATGGGAGGAGGATCAAAGCCTCATCTAAGCAAATTCGTTCTTCCCCTGGAACCAAACCCACCTCCTGATCTGCCTTGCTCAGTAACTCTGCCTCCAGGAGGAAAATGTGTTTAAAAAACCAGACTGGGAATGAGTAAGACTTTTTTTCCTCTTTTGGGACCCACCGTGTGTGAGCGGGCCGAAGAGCTGGAGCACCAAGAAGGTCACCCTGAATGCAAGACAGCTACAGCTATTCCACCCATGAGAGCCTGGAGGAGACCAGGGAGTGATGTTCAGCATCCATCACTCCACTCGGCCATGGCCCATCTACTCGCCTCACTCACCTCCCCAATCTTTAAACTCCCACTAACCAACTGCTCCCTTCATCCTCTCAATCCCATATCCAGGATTTACACACAGTGAGGTGCATTTGGGGCACCAGAACAGGCTTGTCCACTTGCTGTCACCATTAAAAAAAAATAATATATATATATCTGCTTAATATTGCAACTGGATTTCAGATGAGGTGTTTTAAAATAAATCCTTTATTGTTAAAATTGCCCTTCTATGCCCCACTTTCACTACCTGAACAGTAAGATTTGCTTCGGAAAAAAGTCAACCTGCAAAATGTGATCAGCAGAGAGAACCATTATCCTGTTAAGATTTTATATATAGATGAAATCATTCCAAATGAATGACGAATCTTATCCTTAATAGTGGAAAGATAATTATCTGTACAAATCTCTATCACCATTAAGAAACGTTGCTCTTAAGTTAATGAGAAATCACAACAGTCAGTTACAACCCCTGTGAAAAGCCAAGTAAAGTGTGTTCAAATACACTCCCCACAGAGAAGTTGGCTAACATCTGATTTTAATACCATATTGCATAAGTGCGGAGTGAATTTCACATAAGTCAGTCCTTTTAAAGCCTTTGTGATTAAATAAACTTCAATAAGGTTTACAAAAGTCTGCCTCTGAAGAAAAACTACAGAGCTAGCTCTTATCGCCGGCACACACTACTGTCTCATTTTCTCACCAGAAGCAACCATTACTCAGGGCTCCGGTGTTTGGGCTGTCACACTCACAGACCCATCAAAAGGACACGGCAGCCTCCTCCCCTGGCCACAGAACCCAAAAGGAGAAGATCCAGGCCCCCTGCCCAGCCTAATTAATATCTCTACCTGATGCACTCGTAACGCGAAGTAAAGAGAATATAAGTCAAAACAGGAAGAAGGGAGATAACTAAGACGACACTCAACCCAGAAAGGAGTGAAGGTTTTAATGGGGAATAAATCTGCTATATGGAAACAAAGCGGAGAGTAAAATAAGTCTAAGAATGTGGATATGCTTCCTACGAGCAATGCATGAGGTCTGTACGGCTGCTGAGCGTAGGAACGTACACATCCAGTACAATTCCTGCCTGGGACAGGTTTTCTTCTGGGTGCTGAGATGAAAATCCCAGGTCTTGCAAAAACACCTCTTTTTAAGCTGGAAGATAGGTCTAGTTCAAACACACAAACAAAAAATTCAAAGTGTGTCCTTCATGGGCATCCTCTATCTTATTTCGTATCTCATCGTTATATATAGGTCATTCTATACCCTAATTAATACCCTAATATATATAATTGAGAGTAAGCAATTTTTTCTGATACAAATATGAACGTGACCTCAACGTATGCAACTCAGATCTCACTGCAGAATACCCAAAATAGCAAAAAGAGCAGAGAGGTATTTAGAGTGCGCATTTATAAGTCTGAGTAATAAGATAAACTATACAAAATGAATGTTTAAACTAAATAAAAGAAAGTTTTCCATTTGCGAATCTCTTTCTGAAGCCGCGTAGAAAGCCTACCCCAAGTGGGATTTGTTATCCTAGGAAGGATTTTGCCTAAGGAAGCAATAAAACCCCAATTTCACGAAACACTAAAAACAAGACTGGGCAAGACGTTACTACAGACACAAACGGGGAGCTACCCCACGCTGTCAGGAGGGTCAAGACAGGATAATCTACTAGGAGATTTGGGCACAACTACTTTGGCCAAATCACAGATGAATATTTCAATGCCCCCTTAAAAAAGGTGAATAAAAAATCTGCAGAAAATAGACTCTTCAGCTATCCTACTTGGATATAACATTAGGAAGCCAGGAATCACAGATAAAGTTATACAGACTTAGAGCAAAACCTAATTATGCTAAGTGCTCGCTCAGTATTTTTTGCTTTTCTGCACATTCCAGACCGACGCTTCATCTTTCTCTCTGTCTCCTTCCTACCTGACTGATCTCTTCCAGGATCTTCCCACAGATATGCCTCGAGGCTGTTTTTCTTCTCAGTCCTATCTCCCTCATCTCCCCCTTTTTTTTTTTCCCCTTTTGCCTTTTCTGTTTCACTGATCCTTTGTAACTTCCCCACACATTTTCATCTGATCTCCCGAGATACCACGTTTTGCAATCACCAGCCCATCCACAGCCCACCCTGGAGGTGCTGAAGGAAATCTAGACATACTTTCTGCAGACTGTAATGGATACCACCTATTATTTACTAATTTTCTTGTCTGTTTAAAAATTGGCACCGGCCTGAAATTTCCATAATATATACCTCAAATTTTGCTTATATCTTTCATGTGCGAAAGGATTTTATTTTCATGACATCAGTACCTCTGCGCGTCAGTAGACGTGTCTGCATTATACAATTCTTGTGCTTCAAAAGGAGGCAGGAATCACATAAAAACCTCAGTCAGTTGAATGAGGCAAAACTGCATGAAGATGGGAAATTGTTGAGAGCATTTCTGCTCTTCAAGCGTATTCTCTAGGAGAATATATTATATAGACTATATAGGAGAATATTCTGCCTTCAATAGTACGCCATATGACTAATCTTCCATTTATCAGTTATGAATGTATAAATGGGCACAAACTTGAATATAAGAAGTTCCACCTAAACATGAGGAGGAACTTCTTTGAGGGTGGCAGAGCCCTGGAACAGGCTGCCCAGAGACGTGGTGGAGTCTCTTTCTCTGGAGAATTCAAACCCCACATGGACAAGTTCCTGTGGGACCTGCTCTGGGTGGACCTGCTCTGGCAGGGGGTTGGACTAGATGGTCTCCAGACGTCCCTTCCCAACCCCATGTGATTCTGCAATACAGCAATTTCTGTACATAATGATGTGTAAAAGATACGCTATATATAGTCTACAGCAAATGGTCCATGTTAAAAATATACTCCCACAAAGAGACTCAACCCTCCACGTTCGGGTGAAGCTGCTGCCCTTCATACTGCCATTTTAAATATTTTGAAAGAGAAGAGCCTCCAAATTATATGCAATAAGAACTGCCAGAGAACAGACGATATCTTATAAATATCCAAAGGGTGAGTGTGAAGAGGTTGAGGCCAGACTCTTCTCAGTGGAGGCCGGTGACAGGACAAAGGGCAATGGGCACAAACTGGAACATGGGAAATTCCATCTCAACATGAGGAAAAACTTTACTGTGAGGGTTCCAGAGCCCTGGAACAGGCTGCCCAGAGAGGGCATGGGGTCTCCTTCTCTGGAGATATTCAAATGCCATCTCCAACCTGCTCTGGGTGACTCTGCTTTGGCAGGGGGCTGGACGAGATGATCTCCAAAGGCCCCTTTCAACCCCATACCATTCTGTGATTCCATGGTTAACCAAGAGCAGGATAAAATGCCGCATGATGTCTCCTTCAGATGTTTAACATTAACTACTTACCTTTGCTCCACCTGGTTACCCTATGGCTGATAAAGCAAATGTAAAGCTTGTTCTGCCAAACCCTTGCATGGGCAGATCCAAGAGATAAGAGTTTACCAGATGATTCCTGCAGAGTTCACAACTCCTGCCATCCCTGTGTCAGAAACTGCACTTTCTGCTGGCACAGGACTTGCTGGAGCTCCTTCCACACAGGGGCAGAGATGATACTGCACGATGCTAATAACTTTCAAATGGTTAATTTTGTTCACATTCTTAGAATGGAAAACTTTCAAGCATATCTGTCTGTGATTTATGTGTACTGTATCATTATTGATAGCCTGGGGTGGCTTAATAATTGGCATTAGATAGGGAAATTTTCAACACCAGCGAACAATTCAAGCTCTGTGGATTTCAGATATACAATACATTAATTTTCAGCTTCAAAAGTGAGACGTGCAGCAGGATGATTTAATTTAGCGCAGGACTGGAAACTGTTAGGAACTTCATTTATACCACAGCCTGTTCCATCTATCAGAGCACCTCATCGCTGCTACTGGCACTTTAATCAGCACGTACGCAACGAACAACCTCTCTGCCTGGGAGTCTTTCTAAATGCCTCCAGCTTCCGAGGGCTGGAGATAAATTGAAGGATAAATTGAAATTAGCCCATGTGTGATGCCTCAACAAAAAGAATCACAGCTCCCTATTTGTGATCGCAGGGCAGGAAGCCAAGAGCTCTGCATGCACCTGACACCTCCTGCTTTACCTTCTCTTGTAGATCTGCTCTCGCCGATGAGGATACACCAGGAAAGCTTTTGGCTCAAAGGTGGGCAGTCACTGGGGGGCTTCCTCTACTTACCAGTAATACCCACCCCAAAAGGCCTACTGGGGAGATTAAAGCTTATTCTCAAACACATTGTTCTGGAATAGCAATAGGCAATATCATCATAAAACTATGTGATTGCTACATACTGAATATCTGCAAACTCTTAAAATACCTTTAAATGTTTTGGTAGGAGTCTAATGATCTACACAGGTCAGGGTGGACTGCAATATTTTTAGTAACTTTGGCTCTTTGGCTCTTTGGCTCTTTGGCTAAGGCCATATCAGTTAAAAACTGCTCTTTGGCTAAGGCCATATCAGTTAAAAATTGTTTTCTTCCACAGGATCAGAGCCATCTCTTGGAAGAAGAGGTTTTTAACAGGCCTTTTTTATATGCTAATACTTTACTCCTAAATTTCTAATTACTGAACTACAATTCCTTTTGATTGCAGCTATTAATTACAGATTATCATTAATGTTATATGGATTTAGAAGTCACTGTGGAATCTGGGTGCACTTTACAGTGGCTCTAAATTGGGTCGTTAACAGTTCCACTTAAGAAGAGCAAAACACTGCACCCTGGAGCAACCCACAGCTTTAATGACAGGGAACGAAGAAAAGAAATGGCCAGTTGGCTGAACGCCAGCGTTTCAGAGCTCACAGTCGACTCTTTGTGCTTACGAACTGCAGAAATGTGGCTACGATGGGCGCTCCTGACACACGTCCACCAGACGGGGACCTCAAGGCATGGGAGCCTCATGCAGAAAACGCTCTGCTTGGCCTTCCTGCAGGACCAGGGGTGATCCTGCTCTGCACAAACTCATCGCACATCTACCTTTTCCTAAGAAAAATTATCTGTACTCTGTCTAATCCAAAGCACCAGGGACGTGGAAGCAAGATATTGGAGGAACAACCTCATTTTCTTGCCCATAAAGGCAGGTTTTATTGGGCATGGATATCAGAGAGCCTGGTTGATCTTCAGTGGTAACACAGCTCAGCAGACCTACAAAGTTTGGGGAATTTGCATAATAAATACAAATTTCCCTTCTCTCCAATCCCACCTGAGATAATACTGGATTTCTTTCCATGCCCTGAGCTACTCTCTTCTGAGCACCTCAGACTGGTGGAAAGACAGAGGAGAAAGTGGAAGTGGGGAACCAGACAAAGGAAACCAGTTGACTGCAACAGGGGGAAGCAAAAAATTAACAGTGGCAGCAAGAAATTACTGGGTGGCTAGTCTGGGCTAAGAGGATGTGACAAAAACCAAGATGAGTCACAGAAAAACACCAAAATATCAAGAGGGCAGAGAGATGGAGAAAGATGTCACTGTTAGGTGAAGATGTTTGAACATCAGGAATGATGAGGAAGGGTCAAGGGAGGAATGGCAGGAGGCAACGTTTCTGGGGGCAACACTGTGTTGCCTGAGATGAAGGTTTCCTTAACAACCCCCCAAAAACGGTCCTGAGTCTGAAGAGTCCTGAGATCCCTCCAAGCAAACAGAAGAGGGTCTCTCACAAAGCCAAGATGTCCTTGAGACTCTGAGTGCTCCACAGCCCAGGCTTACAATGGAAACGTGCTTTCCTAAAGGCATCAATGCCATGCCCAAGTGTTTTGGGGGGGGTGCCTGCCCCTCTGCTACCACAACATCCACAGAGGCACCATCCCTGGAGGTGTTCAAAAGACGGGTTGATGTAGTGCTGGGAGGTATGGTTTAGTGATGATCCTCCTTGTTTGTTGTGTGGGTGTCTATTTTTGTCAGTTAGGTTGACAGTTGGACAAGATGATCTTTAAGGTCCCCCCACAGAGGTTCCCATTTATTTATCTCACAAGACAGCAGACCCGAGCAGCGCCCACAAGCGCAGGGTTGGGAGGGACAGAAGTGTCTGCAGACGAAGGATGAAGTGCCTGGAGAGGGCTTTGCGTTGCACCTGCTCGCTTGTCCCTGGCTTCCATCAGTGCCACTGCACTAAATCCACCAGCAAAAAGCTTTAAAGGCGGCAAACCCAGCCAAGCACGGGGAGGGCAAACAAGAGATCATTTACCTCCACCATAAATCCCAGCGCACCGTAACTCCTTGCACCTCAGCACTTGAGGGCCAGAAATGATTGAAATGGATAAGGCTACCAGCAATCTACAATCAGACCCTTATAACTGGCGAAGAAAATTACAGTCGAAGCCTGCCATGTGCAAATTCACCATTATTTTCGGAGCTCGATAATTATTTTTGTTGCGGCGAGGAAAAACGTACCCGTGTCAGCTCATGAATTAATGAACGGCCCCGAAACAATTACTTCTTAAATACACAGAAGTCTCCCTAGTGTAAACACGCTCCGTTTTATACCATATCCTCTTGGTGCGAGGCACACACTGCAACATGACTTATTGGCTGCCTATGATGAAACAGTAAATGCTGCCCGTTTGACGGCTTCAGCCTCATGCCTCGGATTTTACATGGGTCGATGTTGATTAATGTACAAACTGCCAAATTTATAAAGAGGCTGAAACACAAGGATACACTGTGAAACGTATGCTAATAGAGCACAATTTATATATATATAAAAAAAAAGGGGGAATGTAAATATTTAACTGATGCCAGAGCTGGATGCTTTGGCCAAGTCAGGACTGAGTGACATTGATTGTTCAAGAGGAACTTACACCCTGGTCTAAACCCACACAAGCCTCATCTCAGACAGGCTTAAAGCCTGCATGTTTTAGAAGGCAGACCTAAAACTTAATTTTTTCTGCTCAAGTGCTGGGTTTTTTTCAAATTTTCCCTGGAGTCAAGCAGATGACACTTGTAAGTACTGATCACCATGTGTGTGGAGAACCAGGCTTGGGTGGAAGCACCAGGAAGCAGCATCCTGACCCAGATCCCTCCATCTCCAGCAAGTGCAGGCACAGCATGCTCCAGAGACCAAAACCAAACCAAGGCCCTCCAGCTAATTTGCATTCATTAGCAGC
Organism: Calidris pugnax; assembly: GCF_001431845.1. Taxonomy (NCBI): domain Eukaryota; kingdom Metazoa; phylum Chordata; class Aves; order Charadriiformes; family Scolopacidae; genus Calidris; species Calidris pugnax. The sequence continues at coordinate 151,887 of NW_015090812.1, forward strand.
CTCAAGGGAGGACGAGGTCTCTCAGAGGTGAAGACCAAACTCCCTTTTCATGGCCCCAGGTTGGGTTTCAGACACAACGGTGACACGACACAGGCACATCTGTCCTTGTCCTGCTCTCATGGGACTCCAAATCAGGGCTGTCCACATGCTAACAAACAAAAGCAATTATATCGGCAATTAGTCTTCACAAAAGGTTTATATCAATGCTTCAGAGGTTTATTTTTAATATTTTCATTGCTGGAACGAGTTAATTTACGGATTCAGCCACAGTTACAACTTATTTACTACAGGAAAATCTGAATTCCAAGGTTCATCAGGATCTCCTGGATTCAGATAATCTCTAACATTAAGAAAAATTCAATCCAAACTCAAAAATAGGACCAAATTTATTTACATTATTACTTTTGGGGTGATCTTCAAACTGTTTCATTGAGTGGCTTAAGCACCTTCTTGTACTAGATTCCCCACAATTTCAACAGATGCAGAATTACGCGAACGTCCAGGGGCTACTGTAAGAAAAATTCAATCCAAACTCAAAAATAGGACCAAATTTATTTACATTATTACTTTTGGGGTGATCTTCAAATTGTTTCATTGAGTGGCTTAAGCACCTTCTTGTACTAGATTCCCCACAATTTCAACAGATGCAGAATTACGCGAGTACTGAGGGATATGTGAACACCCCACGGTGGGCATGTGGACCTCAGCACCATGAGCTTCAGGCTGGCAGCTTAACGACAGCCACCAAATCCACAGCTCTGATGAAGTCAGTCTCCTGAACCCTTAAATTACGCAGGAATACACTTTCCTGAGCACAGCCAGGACTAAGGAAACAGCCGGTGCAAAAGAGCCGCTTCTAAACAACACAAACTAAGACTTAGAAAGCCTTCATCTTAATTGCACCCAGAAGTACCGTAGTCTTCGTGACCCCGTAATGGCTTTGCCACAGAAAAAAAAAAGCACCCCACCAGAGTCTCTAAAAGTTAATAGCCTGTTCAATAGGAAATCAACAGGAGCAGGGCAAAGTTGGCTTGTTCCCTCTTAACTGCTTTTGCAGCCGCTGAAGCCTCATGGAAGGATAAACCACTGATGATTTTTTTATTAGCTCAACAAACAAGAAGCCAGGCATTTGATGTAATGCTACTGCAGATCTACGGAGATTATGTTTCAAAGTCGTGGCAACTGCCGTGCTTTAAGAAACTAGTTAAGCTTGGAAATGGAGAGGGGTTTTCTCCGAAAAGGCAGGGCAATCCAAATAAACACGCTGAGCGCAGTACATCCAGATGAAGTTCCAGCAGACCAACCGCTTGCCTAGTAGCTGTGAACCACCCAGCTGCCTGCCCAAAGGCTTTTTTTTTCATCACTGCTCCTAATTCCTCCTTCTTCAGGCCAAAGGACTGCAGGAATATCAAGCCCAGCAGGTGATAAGCCCGAGTGTCTGCCAAAGTAAGCCTGAGCGTGTGCAGATTCTGCCGAGTTCAAACGAGCGCATACTTATTACAGGGCTAAATTTGACTCGTGGGTTCATTAGCATTAGTCAGCTCTGATAGCATCCAGACACAACTCGGAATATTTTGCGCAGGCTGTTTACAAGGAAAGGAAAACATGGTTTTCCCCTCAAAGCTGCGAAGCAAACGGGGCACCGGGAAAATGAAACGGTAGAAAGTCCCATAGCCTTCTCCTTAACTTTGTGCCTAATACGTACAGATTTCTCCTCCCAGTTTTTTCCCCACTCATCTGTAACCAGTTCCCAAACCACTCCTTTCGGTCAAGCCAAATTTTTCTGCTGTTTAATCTTTCAAGCCTCCTAAAGTTCATCAGCAGGTCCCTCCCTCACGACGCCAGGAGCTACGGCCTCTGTCTTCTCCCACTTCTCAGCTCTGAGCAGCTCATCCCACCAAGGCAGGGTTCTGATGCTACCAAAGGGGCTTCTGAATGAATGACGGAGAGAGACCACGCACGACTGCACTTCTGGTCTCTTGAGGGGTGGCTGAGGTTTTGGGAGGAGGGTTCCTGCCTGAGAGACACAGAGCATTCATTGCTCCAAATCTTAACACCCCATCAGCGACCAGAGAAAGGTGTTGGAAATACTTATTTTATTATTCTGGCAGATTATCTTCTAATTTTCATGATTCTAGCCAACTATCACAATCTATCACCTGTTTAGTTTCAATTAAGACGTTGAAGTAATCAAACTCCTTACCCTGTGGCTGTACAAGACTAAAAACTTTCCATTATTTAATCCACAGATGCTCGAGGAATATTTGAACCTAATCCAGGCTTTACTGAGATACCTGGAAAATGCAGCATCAATTAATGGTTTTGGATGCTGTCTCAGGTTTCTGCACGTCTTTAATCCCCCTGAAACACTGCACTGCTAAGTTGTGTATTTTCTTACCCACTCTCCCAAATTAATTGACTTTGACAGTGGCTTTGCGTGCTGCTGTTAGTCATGCTGTTTACATAAGGCCAGGGATAACAGATTATAGCATTACAATAATCTTTTAAAAATTTAGCTCTTAAAGGCTCAGAAGGGGTGAAACAGGAGTAAGAGAAGAGATTTTCTGGTGGGTTACCTGATTTGATAACGACATTATATTTGGTGATCTCAGCCCAGCTCCCAGCAGCCAAACACCCGTCACAGAAAGCACGACTAGACGTAGTAACCTAACCCTCTTGGCAACTCCGAGAGCCAAAGGACTGAATTTTTCTCTCCTAGTGAGTGATTTCTCAGTGATTTCTCATCTCAGTAATCCTCTGGGATACTAACAACTCAGCCTGGAGGGACCGGGAACTTCAGGTTAGTCCTAAGCCTGTGAATGGGGAAAAATCTCCCCATTCTCATAGGAGTCCAAATTGAAAACATTCTCAGTTTATCACAAAGGCAGGATAAAACTGACCTGCAACAGGAGGCATTGTCATAAAAAGACATGAACAGACCACAACTGGATTCAGCAGAGAGGTATAGCCTGGGTAAAGCAATGGAATGACTTCTGCTGCACTCAGGGCCATCGAGATGGCACCCCACAACGTCCTATCTCCCAGTGCAAACATGCACAAACCATGAATATCAAACACGCCAAAAGTATCTTTTTTCACCCCATTTCTCAGCAGAAATCATGTCCTGTTTGAAATGCCTGGGCTCGGTATGCCGAAGGCGGGAATTCTCTGAAGATGTGGTTCTCTCCAAACCACAGAGCAAATGAAGCCCTGTGATTTTGGTTTCCTTGCATTACTGGCTTAAAGCTCTGAAACCATTTAATACATACACATATATATGTGCACAGACACACACACGTGTGTGCACACAGCTAAGGAGGTACAGATTTTGGATTCAAAAATACAGGGTTTTGGATACAAACCCCTGCACATGCAGTGTCACATCACAGACAGCAGATCCCAAAAACCTCTTCCCATGATGAGTTTCACAGCAGAAATCACAGCACAGTGTTCACCGAGAGGCATTTCTTGTGGCCATCAACATAATTTCGTTCTGCCTGCACTAATAAAGTGCATTTCAATTATGTGATGGATGCAGACAAACAGCGTGGACACGTTTGCTAATCAAAGCTTTGTTGCTGCTCCTTCAAGCTAAAATTGATTAAAAACAAGGAGCTATTGATATAGAACGTGCCACCAAATTTTAACCACTTCTGCCTGGGTGCTTTAACAACACGATTAGCCTGGGGTTTCTGCACTGTCGCTTCCAAAGCAACAAATGCAATTTTTATCTCCACTGATGGGGAGAACCTCTATTAAACCCCTTCCAGGATGGAAGCAGTTATTAAACTGCTGCATTTGTGTGCAGCTTTTTACTAATGTAAAGCAAAAGCACAAGGATAGAAATGAGGACTGATTTATCTTGCAGTAGGGCACGTGAATTCAGGAGGCTAATCTAGAAATAAGTGATGTTGGGTGACAGAGCTCCTCTCTGTGCAAGCCTAATGGAGAGCAAGGATGAGCAAAGCTAGTCTTCTGTGATAGCTGGACATTACACCTCCCAGCTTTGCTTTACAAGAAAGAAACCAAACTTCTTTGAACATTTCACTGGGTTTAAACACAAGACAAACTCACTTAACAAATGGAATCGGAGATGAGCCTCAGAGCCTTATCTCTTGCACACTTTCTGTTGGCCCCAAGATAGACTCTTGCTCCCCAGGGATGAGAGGAGATGGAGGTGGTGAATGGGATGAGGCACCTGTGCATTTTCCAGCCTTGCAGCTGACACTTGCAAAAGGTCTCCCTTTACACCTAGAGACCTTTAAGTTTGTCAGGAGAAAAGGAAAGCTGTATAATCATTGCATTTAGACACTGTGCCACACACACCTTGGCACCTTAAAGAGACTGACAGCTTCTCAGAACCAAAAAGCTGATTTATTTTTCTGGCAAACCTCCAGACACCAGCACAGCTGACCTTTTGGGTTCAGGGACACCTCAGCTCTGCATGTACTGCTGGGAGCTCTTCTGCTGCAGGCTCCTGTTCATACCCATATGTTGCTTCCCAGTTCTGAGAGGGTTCCCACTGTGGTCAAGGGAGTTCTGACTAACAAGGATAAATAAAAGACTGCCCAAAACTTTCAGGATTTGGCTGACTTAGTGCCATTATGCTTGACGTTGTGCCAGGCAAGGAGAACTTGATCTCTGCTCCAAGTGGATAAACACTGCACTGCAGACATGGGAGTCTTGGAGATCTCAGCATGTATTTATGTAAAGCAGACCAGGTGGGTTTAACTTTTCAAATAAATAAACACAAAAATACTTCATAATCCTTGGAAGTCAGCAGAGAACAGCGCGGTGGAAAAGTCCCAGCAGTACCAAGTGTCACTGATGAAGGGAAGGAGCCAGGCAAGACAGGGGTCACCAAGAGAAGCAGGACACTCCCCTACACTGAGCACTTAAATGCAGAGCAAAACCAACAGACAGAATTAGAAAAGAGAAATTTTCCTATGTACATGCAAAGGGACATATTTGATTCGAGTAGGAACTTCTCCTTGACAATTACATCTTAACAGCTAATTAATATCTATATATCACTCACCCATACTGCAGCCCCATCGAAAGGGATGTCTAGTGATACTGAGATCAAACACAGAAATAGAGGAATATGCTGAAAATTTAACTGTTACAATTATGACTTGATGAGGCTACTGACTTTATTCTATGAACTAAGAGTCAAAAAGAGAAAACCCAGGGGAAACCAATGTGGTTTTTCAAGAGGCACTTGGTCTCACTTATGCTTCCATTGAAGCCAGCGGCAAAGCTGCTATTGAATTAGGAAACGCTGAGCACTTTTGAAAGCTGCACAAGTGGATGAAAAGTGCCTTACAAAGCTATTAGCTCACAACTGCTCTACAAGTTACAAGCAATGAAAATAAAGAAAGTTAAGTAAAAGCAAAGGAAGAGGTAGAGATGTTTGAAAGCCCTTCTAAAGCCTCACGTGCTGACTGCCTGCATCAGATAAGAAGCCAACATTCTCCTGCAACCCCTTTCATCTGCACACCGTCTACTGCAGGCCACTTCATCTTGGCCTCAGCTTTAATTAAATTTAATGTTTATTTGCACATGGAGGTACATCATCATTCAGGAGAGGAGAAAAAACCCTGCTCTGCAGCCACCAGAGTCACCTTAATGGAACACAAATAGGTGGGACTTTTGCAGATGTAAAATAAGGGGAGGACTGACTGAGCTGGAATAGTTACCCGGGCTTGTGGCCCCTTGACTTAGACTGGGTGGAGTTTTCTTGCCCATGAAAAACCTCCTGGACTAAACGGATGTGTTTAAGGGCCGTTTAGATGGGGTACTGAGGGATATGGTGTAGGGGAGGACTTTGTAGAGTAGGGGAGATGGTTGGACTCGATGATCCCAAGGGTCTCTTCCAACCTGAACGATTCTATGATTCTATGAACATGGCATTTTCTGTCCCTTAAACTCCGACTGACCGAGAAGACACAACTTTGATTTCAGGCAGAGCCACGTTACTAGAAATCAGCAGGAGACGCCGACCCAGGGCACTCTCACCACGGCAAGCACAAGCCAACGTGGCTTGTTCAGGGCTGTGTGAAATCCAATGCCACCGCGTCTGCCGGCGGCACCTTGATAAACTGCAGGACCCTACAGATTACACACTCTTACGAGCAGCTCAGACACGCTGAACATTTTACCTAACTCAAACACCCGAGGAGAAGAATTGCATAACTCAGAGATTTGCTTTGGCACTGGGCGAGGACACCGTGGCACCGTTTGTGTGTACTCAGCAATTTTAGAATCCAAGGATTTCTCCCCGTTGCATGCTTGGAGATCTAATAAGAGCACTCTGCGCCGTTTCTGGCTGGTTAGAAAGCAGACAAATGAGAAAAATGAAGACTTTTGTTTTTACTGGGCTGTCAGTTAACATTTAGCAGGGTGGTTCAAGTTCCCTTTTAAAGGGTGCTGTGCTCCGTCCTGGCTATTATGTGAAAAATGACACAAGGTGCTGTTACTCAAGCAGTAAGTCAGCCCCTAATGACCTTTTATACACAAACATTTGTATTCTTCAAAAGGTGAACATGGAAGGACAGGAATGAAGGAAATCTCCCTTTAGACAACCGAACCAGATTTCCAGCGGCTAGTGTACACACAGCACTAGTGGAGCTCCCCACTACTTGATTAGCAGCCCAAAAACATTTATCCACTTAAAGATTTTGCTTTCATTACCTCGGTTTTAGGGATTCAAAGTGCTGTTCTTTGCAAGCATGGATGGTTAAAGCTGGCTTTAAGGCATACAGTGGTCAGACCAGAAGGATATCCATCGTCATACCTGGACTAATGGAGGCGCAGGGTTTGATCCAAAAGGGAGGGAAAATGGTGCTTTACTTCACCTCTGAGTGACTCCTTCTGCTCAGCTCTGAGTGGAGAAATATATGGCATTACTGCAGAAAGAGAAGTGAAAATATGGCATTCTTTGCTGCCCAGAGAAGAGAAAAGAAGGATGGGTTCAAGGAAGTAATTTCAACTATAGGGAGCTGTTGTACAAGAACAATTATGAAGACTATTTCCTCGTGCTCATCTTCACCCTAAAATAACAAGGTCCGTAAGTAAAACCAGACACTGGACTGAAGCTTTTATAGTCTCTTCTCCATGTAGTACTGGAGCAGGGACAGCTGGTGGGACAGAGAGGGGACATCTGCAATGAAGCATGCACCACGCTGCATGGTGCAGTTTCTGAAAAACCCTAGACATTGGCATTTTTTTGTTAAAAACGGTCAAGGGGGGAAAAAAAGAGAGAAAGACAATCCTTGAAGAATAATCTTCTGCATAAACTGAGCAGCCTAGGGAGAAAGGACCAGCACACTGCTTGGAGGGAACCAACAGAGATGTAGCTTGAGAAGGATCATTTCTTTAACAGTATTTGACCCCTGCACCTTGGTTCTTTCTGCTTATCATTGACTCTCTGGCTTTGAAAAGGTCATAAATACCACCAGAGAAAAAGATTAAATAAAAATGGTACCTAGGAGAAAATGGAGATGACTTGCAATTTCACCAAGTGGACCTGCCCAGCTCCACGTGAATAAAGTCACCTTGGACGTAACGTGAGTCTGGTTCCTTCATCTGCCTAAGCACTTCTTACACAAAGAGAACTTCCTATCTGTGGCCACCACCTTTAGGTTAACAAGTCAAAAAAGTGTCTAGATATAAAACATCCAAGTGAAACGTGTAAAGGCAGTTTCACAGAGTACAGAACCACAGAATTTACACATGAGTGGAAACGTGAGGAGACACAAACCTCAGCCCCCACTTGCAAACTGGACCATTGCTTCACGGATGGGGAGCTCACATGAAAATAGCTCCGGTACTTGCATGTTAAACTGGAATCCAAGGCTACATCTCCAAACACGCTTCTGAAGGACTGAGGCGGAAGCTGCAGTTGCAGAAAAATGTCTAAAAACACCTGCAGCACTTTGACAAACTGATTATACAAACAAGCTCTTAGGAATCTGTTCTTTAAACCCTGGGTAAAACAACTAGCATTTCCGTCTTGCTCTCCTACTGCATATTTCTATACATTCAGAAACACGGTGAGTGATACAAAGAATAAGCAGAAAACTGGTAATTGCATGTAAGTCATATAAAGAGAGGGGGGAAAAAAACACACCAGTAAAAACAGGTCCAAAAAGGCTGAGTAATAATCGCAAATCTAAACAAAGACGATTTAGTTAAAGAGGAGAAGGGAAAAAACACATCTCTAGCCCAGATCACACATCTTTTGTGCCAACTGCCAGCTCTTTAAGCTTAATTGGTACAGACTGCTGAAAGCCCTGCCTAGTCCACGTACTGAGTCCGCTCCAGAGCTCTCTGGCACCCTCATTTCACAGCAAAGATGATTTATAACTTTGCTTTGCAATATCGCACCCTTGGAGCACCGGGTATTTTGAAAAGCCTTCGTAACAAGCTTATTTTGGGGTGAAATTCTCATCGTGCCACTTGGCAAAAGTTTAAACTGAAAATCTTTAAAGGTATTCAACTTTGAAAAGATTGACTATGAACATAATAGCAAATACGTTTGCTATCAGGAGCCAAAGACCTTTTTTTTCAGGCTGGAGAGAGTAAGTAGTCTGTTGTTTCTTACATCTGGGAACAGTAGTAATCTATTCCTTAAGCCTGAGCAATCAAATTACTCTAATTTTCTGTTGTCTTGGCTTGAATAAATATTTTCAAGACAAGTTATGTTAAAAATATGCACAGGCCGACTGCACAGTTAAATGTGCTTAACATCTGTGCTGCAGCTCAGTGTGGCGAGTTGGGAAGGTATCCCAATGGAAAGGGACTTGAAAAAAAAAATCACTGGGTTTCCATTTGAATTAATAACCTACTAAAGAATAACTGTTGTAAAAAAAATAATTAAAAAAAAAAAGGAGGGGGGAATTTAAATTAAAAATACAGAAATAGAGGGGAAATTAAGAAAAAAAAAAAAGAGAAATAATAAAAGGGAGGCTGGAATTCCAGCTTGCACAGGAATAAATCTCAAAGGGAGAGGAGGCTGCAAGAAACACAACCTTGTGCCATTCCACAGGATTCAGAGCTGCCCTGGCCGGGCTGAGTGGGCAACTGGGGAAAAAAGCAAAGAAAGTGAGAAAAATATTAGGGGTTTTCTGCCTCTAGAATCCCCTAACAGCCCTTGCAAGTCTTGCGCAGGAAGAAGCGATCTGGATTGTGGTTATTCACTAGTTTGCTAGAAAAAAATGGAAAAATGGCCCCTCTCTTTTCACTATCAAGTATTGCAAACTTCTGACATGTTGAGTGAAAAAAACAGGGGCAATGAGTATAATTATTCCTGGCAAAATGCACTGCGGAAACGCTCCCACTTCTACACGCGGATTCACTAAATAATCTAATGGGTGATGAAGGAAAAGCACGGTTTGTATTGTTGGAAACCCACACTAATGAAACCAAACACATTCTGCAAGATGGCAGGAATGAGTCTGCCAACCTGGGAGTTGGATTAGATGATCTCTATGGTCCCTTCCAACTCTAAAAATTCAGTGAAATTCAGTGAAACCTACAAACACAGTGGATGCGGGTAAAACTGCAAAATTTTGGATCAAAGTCTCATGTCCTTCTGATTTTTTCCCTTAACGCATCAGTGACAGGGGCTGACAAGCACTTAAACTATAACGGCACTCATGGTTTTAAAAACCCCGTCTAAAAGAGAAGTTATTTTATTATTAACAAGGCACCACTTATATTCCAGCCCAACGCAAGGAAGAAAACGAAATTGCTTAATTCTTTTTCACGAAAGCAGTTTTTCCTTTCCATTGCCTTTTCCCCCCCAAGCACTGCAACAGTAGGACATGAAGCGTAGGTCTGGTACAAAGGTCTTTTTCAAATAACTGGCATTTTTCATTTTAGGAAATAAACCCTTGGTATTGTTTTCCCCAAAGGGGGCAACGTTTGCTGTAGTGGGAAGCTCTGGGTACAAATGAAGATGTGCATGTCTGTAGACATTTATTGCAGCTGTTCAGTTCAAAAGAAACAAAATATTACTGTTTTTCCCTCTCCAAACTGATTTCACGTCTACAGACATTTATTCCAGCTGTTCAGTTCAAAAGAAAAAAATTTACTGTTTTTCCCTCTCCAAACTGATTTCAAATTACCACATTTAGAAAGCAAACACCCTTTTTTTGCTCTCCGAATCAGAAATTCAAACTCCCATCAGAATTTCAGGCTCCTTCCTACAAATGCAAAGGTGGTGGGTTTGCTTTCAGGGGAAACCTCCTTCCGTACGAGCCAGGCATTTAAGCAAAATATCAGAAAACCCAAAATAGGAGGAAATGCTGCGGCAGCGATGCTTCTCATCCCTCCCTTTGGTGCAGGATCCCAGTGCCTGAAAGCCCGGCTGAGCCCAGCAAAGGGAGGGGATGGGATGGGAAAAATCCAAGAGCTGCTCGACTTCCCCTCTCCTTTGAAGAGAGAATTATGTCTGTTGAGATAGAGCGTAATTGATGTTGAAAATGCACGCGTACTAATAAATTAATATCACAGCAAACTCGAACTACAGGATTTATGGGAATGCAATATAGTCCGTTTGGTAAACAGATCTGAAGTACAGACGATTTGGGAGGATAAGAAATACAGAAGCTTGGTTCGCTTCCAACTCTGGAGATTAATGTCAATATTTAAGAAAGCACCAATTCGCCTGCATAGGAAAAGGGGGGAAAAATTCAGCCATCAGAAACAAAACATGGGATTGCCCCAGTGCTAGAGGATTATCCAAATATCGTAAAAATTCACCCCACTTCTTTGTCTATCTTTGAGTCCACCAGATATCACAAAACTGTCCCTTCCAGCGCTGTTGTTTGGGAAAAGCGTAACATTGGAAGTGCTGGAGAAGCCAGTTCTTATTTTTTAGATAAAAGACAGTTCTGTGTCAAAGCTGCCTGGATCTGCCACAGAGCGTCCCCACTCCCACATGCCCAGAGCTCCTAACTCAGCTGGATGGCTACGAGCCAGGGTTGGGTGACCACTTAAAATGCTTCATGCTGCAGAGAAATGCCATTCTTCCTCAAACGCTATTTAAGGCTGGAGCCCCTCTGCTGGGAGGACAGCCTGAGGGAGTTGGGAGGGTTCAGCCTGGAGAAGAGAAGGCTCCAGGGAGAACTTCCAGCCCCTTCCAGTCCCTAAAGAAGGGGGGCTCCAGGAAAGCTGGGGAGGGACTCTGGATGAGGGAGGGGAGCCCCAGGAGGAGGGGGAAGGGTTGGACACTGAAATAGGGGAGATGGAGCTGAGATGTGGGGAAGAACTTGTTTGGTGGGAGGGTGGTGAGAGCCTGGAACAAGTTGGCCAGAGAAGCTGTGGTTGCCCCATCCCTGGAGGGGTTCAAGGGCAGGTTGGAGGGGGCTTGGAGCAACCTGCTCTGGTGGACAATGAGGTGTGAGGTTTTTTCTAGAAGAACCCTTGCATAATTTTGTGTATTCACTGAAGTACAAAACAGAGCCAGGTGAAGAGGAAGGTCTTCCACCATCCTTTCCCTTCTCCAGCAGGAAAGTACTCACCACAAAAAACCTGCCTGGAGCCTTTTACCAGTCATCACGGTCCCTTTTTATGCTCTCTCTCCCCAAAAACAGACTCTCTGGGCCACTCAGATCAAGACAACACATTTTACTTTTGAAGAAGCAACTCAGAATAGTTTAAACATACCCGTCTTTGTAATTCTTTCGAAATATTCTGAGAGGTCAAAGGTTTAAAGCCAGTCCTCTGAAAAGAGTCCCATATTGCTGAACTTTTAAAGGAACCTGAACAGGAATGTTAATTACTGGGAGTCGCGCATGACATACATTCAACGTGCCAAGCGCCCGGTAAAACTTCAACAAAAAAGCCTCAAATCCATTTTTCCTGAACGCGTCTCAGGGCCCAGTTGAGCAGAGTGCTTAAGCACATGAGCAACTTTAATAGACTTAAGCACGTGCTTAAACACTCAACTGCAAGAGGGGCTCGTGGTCCATGTCATAAAGGGACCTGCACCAGAAAAAAAACAGCGCAAAACGCCAAGGATACAATGTGATCCTGAGTCCCTGAGCTCTAAAAAAGAGTTATTGTGAATTACTGTCTGCCTGTATCTGTTTTATTAACATCTCACAGTATATTTGTTATGAAAATGTACCATGCTAATTGAAAACGTTAATAGACAGTCCTTTTCCCTATCTGATAAAAAAAGTACTACTCATCCATCAACAAGAACTGTTGGTGAGAAGAGGCAAAATTCCGCATCAAGGCTTTGAAAGCACATTGTAATCTGATCCAAGTCATTACTTACAAAGGATGGCAAAAGGCATGATTTATTTTGAGTATCATTAAACTCTAACATACTGGAATAGCGCACTAATATTTTCTGGTTTTACCCACACACTAGATTTTTATTAAGCCCATGTGTGAATGCATGAGCGTTGCTCCTCAGCGCTCACGGACCGTCTCAATTTGTAACCGTCTGCAGTGACACAAATGCTGAATGCATTTCTTCCAAAATTTTTCATATTTATAAATTTGGGTTATTCCTAGGTTCTTGTTTATATAAAAAAATAGTGATTAGAGAAGAACTTAAGACAATTTGTCCAAAAAGTTCCAATTTAAATTCCTTTTCCATTAATAATGCAAATACGGAGCCCTCTTATGGAGAAAAAAAACATGTCTATCTAAGGAATGTTTTCACCATGTAATTAATATATCACCACCTTGAAAAGGTTCAAAGTTTCCTCAAGGTATATTTCTAGGTTCTTGTTTATGTAAAAAAATATTGATTATAGAAGAAATTAAGACAGTCTGTCCAAAAAGTTCCAATTTCAATTCTTTTTCCATTAATAATGCAAATACTGACCACTTTTTTGGAGAAAGAAACCACGTATATCTAAAGAAGGTTTCCACCACGTAACTATTATATCACCACCTTGAAAAGGCTGAAAGTTTCCCCAAGGTGTATCAGTAAAAACAGACAAATAGTTATTTTCCCAAAAGATGGCCTGAAATTTGCATTGCAGTAAATCCCAAAAGCCAGTGTAGTCGTGCTTATCCTCCTTTTCAACTGAAGTCAACACGGAAACTTGGAAGACCTTTTGGCTAGACAGTCCTTGCCATCTGCTTCCCTCCCCTGGCTTTGAACATAGGGATTATCTGGATGTGTCCAGTGAATTAATGACATGATGGCACAAGCGAAAACAGTGTCTCCAGTTGAAAAATAACTTGCAAAAATTAAAGGGAAACAGTGACATAAGGTGAAAGCCTTGGTATGTGCTGTACTTGACGAGAGGCTGGGAATCAGATTACCCACTTAATTTTAAACTTTTTTGGTTGTAAATGCTGCTGGTGGGACGTTGGCTCCCCTGTGAACACCAGGTGAAGCTGGAAACCTGGGATTTCCTCCAAGGCGCCCCAGCAGTACCCCATCTAGGAGCACAGAGCAAGGCAGCACAGAAGCAGAAACCCTTTTTTCGACTAGAAAGAGGCCCCCGATGAAATCACTGCTCTTAAAGTAGGAAAATGGGGGAGGAGGTTGATGTTGGGCCCCTCACCATATTGCTTTGGTTCACCCTTAGTAGGTGGAAATCGCCCACCTCAGGGCCATGGCATATCACTTGTTATGGACACCAGGACTGCATCCATGTGGACAAAAGGCATATTTAGATTCCTGCTTCCATGAGCTGACGACCACACAGGATTACAAGAAAATTTGTCAGGCACTAATATCTCATTGCTTTGGCCTCACTTCCCAACCGCCCCAGCTCCACCACGTTATCGCCACCCAATAAATACTCCACGGGTCTTCTGTGATACCTACTCCCCTTCAGATCCCCAAACTATATCCCTCTCTCTCCCTTCTGGGCTTACTTCTGACACTTCCAACCCAAGTGAACATGGAAACCCTCAGATTTTCACTCTATTCTTTATTGGATCTCCTGTACTTAAAGCTCTTATTCTCAGACACAAAGCAGCAAGAATCAAGTAAAGGACATTTTACAGGTTTTCTCCAGGTAGGTTTCTAAAGAACTTGGCTGTCTACACCAAACAAGTGAGTTGGCTGAACAGTAAATACTACTATAAATGCCACAAATTAAATGGTAACTGAAAAGCAAAGATGCACTGATTACTTATTTCCATTTATTTCACTATTCCTGCAATCTTCTGTTACTTTTCCCTTTCATATCACTTCATCAGGATGTTCATATTCACAGGCTCAACAATCTTCTGATACATTTCCATCAGTTATATTTCTGCTACCCCAGCAAACAGTCAGTGAAGTACTTTGAATTGCATCACTCTCAAATTTATGATTAGAAATATTTTAATTGCTCTCTCCCATGGAAAGGAAGATAACTTATCTTTCAGAAAAATAAACAAATCCAAATGGAAAGAATTCATTCATAATTAAATCATTTTCTCCAGAAAACCTACAAGCAAGACTGACGATTCATGGAATAGATAAGAAGATTAGAAATATAATTTTAAAATTGTCTTAAGGGTGAAAGTTTACACCCACATCAGTTAAATGATATCTCTATCAGTTACAGGGAACGAGTTTAGCTCAGTCCCAGTAAAAAAAATAAATAGCAAAATAAAACTATAAAAATAAAATGAAAAAGCAGCATCTTTCAAAATTGCAGTATGTTCTAAAGCGCAGAAGAGCTTAAGAAGGGAGAAATATTTAAACACATTTAAAAGGTTTTAAAGTGGAGTGTAAATATTGTACAAACAGCTTCATGTAGAATTTTTTAAAGCTTTAATACAACGCTTTGGTTGTATTAAAATAAAATATTCCAGGGTGAAAAGATGAAGGCAATCTGAAAACACCAGTGAATGAAAGAAACGTAGGGTACAGGCAGGAATCTGCCCGAGAGCCACTCACAAACGGGGATGCCTCAGCCAGTTTTAATAAAGAGCTGACTTTGGCTTTCATCAAAAACTTGAAACACGCCCAAGCCATACCCAACATTGAAGAAATTTGGTTAAGTGCTCTTTGCTCTTCTTTCCCATATCTATCAGCACAACTTGATTTCAGGCAATAATCTTCGGGATGGAAACTCAAATCTCAAAAAAATTTCAAAGGCTTCATGGTATTCCAGCCTTGCTGGAAACAGGAATTACTGTCCTCCACCAGACGAAAAAGAGCCTAATCCTGAAAGATTCACAGTCCAAATTCCAGCCCAAAAGCATTTGATATGCTTGGATAGGCTTCCCATAAGCAGCTGAACTTTGTGTGCTGGCGTGAACTCCCTTCTCTGAATCTTTTGAAGTTTGCCCTACCAGATTATTGATGTGCATCAAGGCTGCAGCAGAGGAAGGCCAGCCAGCTGCTCACAGTGCCGTCATTATCTCTGAAATAGCTCACATATTTCCCTAAAATCGAGTGAGCGAGCATCTCCAGAACTGGAAGGGCATTAACAGCCCCATATGCCAAGAGAAGCGGAGGAAGCCCAGCATCTCCCAGCACAAGGCAGTGTCTGGCGTTACCGATCTCCCCCATCGCTCTGCTCCTGACACTGGTACCTAATTAAATTAAACATGGAAACTCTGCTTCAGAGGAACTGAACTGAGCGCTGGATCCAATCTGACCACGCAACAATAAACCAAGGCTTCTCAGCCATTGGCCCTTGACTGCGACGCAGGATTTGGGTAAGACACAAAATGAGCTGCAACCGCTCACCAGGCACATCCGAGAGTCCTTCCCTTCCTTCCTCAAGTTCACGAAAGCACAAGAGACCCACCATTCAAGAGGCAACTCGCCCATAAAAACACATGAGGAATCTTCTCCTTTTCCCTGCTGTCAAAAAGCAGTATCAGAAAAAGATTCAAATAATTATAAGAAGCGAACACATGGATATGGATTACAGGCTGCCCAGAGAAGCTGTGGCTGCCCCATCCCTGGAGGACTTCAAGGCCAGGTTGTACAGGGCTTGGAGCAACCTGGTCTGGTGGGAGGTGTCCACCATGGGTTGGAATTCAATGATCTTTAAGGTCCCTTCCAACCCAAACCATTCTACGATTGACTTTCTCAGAAATGTCACATTTTTCTTGTTGTGAAATCTACTTGCTCAGAAATGTCACATTTTTCTTGTTGTGAAATCTACTGTGCGATACATTTATGGAGAGCACCACAGCCCTTTCACCAAGGGACAGATATTTAAAGGAGTGTGACATGGTTTTAAACATTTACCACTTATCGCGCTGCAATATTATTGGAGCAATAATAAGCCAGTTGGTCCTTCTCCACCTCTGCCCTTCACTCTTTGTCTGATCTCTTTTGGAAAGTTTTTAGTGCACCTTGGTGAATACTGTGATTTCAGTAAGGCTGGTATATGAATTACATTTTATTAAATGTCATGGTAAAGTGCTCAGGCACTGATGCACAGCCTATTAGTAGCTTTAAGATTTCAGTGTTTTGGTGGGAATGCTTCAAAACTGAAGTATGTTTTCTTTGGCGAAAGCACCACCATTAGATGCAGTTTCTCCTGACATTTTAAGAATTGTTTTATGACTGTTTCCATGGAGGTCAAAAAGGAAATTACTGTTCCAGGAATGCTTAGATAGCATCCACGGCAACACAAAAGCCTAAGTTCTATAGCTGCCTTCTGGCCGGTCTGATGGTGTGATGATTAACAAGTTGTGCTGCCGCGGAGGGCCCTGAGCTGGGAATGCTGCTGGGAATACCGCTTCCTCCCCCGAATGGTGGGCTCCAGTGACCGATCCAGCATCTTCCAGGTCATACATTTTTTCCTGCCCACCCAATTATCAACTTTTCTTCCTATACATTTCATCAGTCACAATGATTATTTGTATTGTTTCCCTACCAACTGCCAGACATCAGAGACATCAAACGTTGAAGCCCCCTCCCTTTTGGGGTTTTATTTTTTTAAAGAAAGTGACTCTGCTTAAGACTTCCATGAGAATGGCGATTGTAAATTTATTAGCTTCACTTGCTACGAGGAAGCTGTTAAAGGCATCAGGAAGCAGCCAGATAACCAAGGCCATAAAATACTTTAGAAATTAATGAATGAAAGATGGGCTGAAGCCACAAAGTGTGGGTCTGGTTCTGGTTTTTGAACTTGCACAGAGTTCACAGATGCTCACAGGCAGGGCTTTTATTCCAGAAAGCAAAGCATCGGTGCTCAGGTTTAGAGCAGAATCAAACTTTTTCCAAAGCTCAGAGTTATTCCAAATCCTTGGGTTTTGTTCTGATACATTGTTAAAATGATTCCAAAATCCTATGAGCTGGAAAACCGATACAGCTGGCTTTCCTCAAGCATTTCCTGAGACAAAGCTCGAGAAGATATCACCACTGCTGCTACCATCAGTGATTGAGTGCTCCAGAGACCACATTGATAAAGACGAAGGTTCATCCCTGCTTAGAAGAATTCATGACATGAATAGGTAACACAGAGGAAGGGGAAGGGATGGAAGCAACTATTGCCCCAGGCCAACGTGTGCTGCACTGCATTGGCCCTCTGACCCGTGCTCTCCAACAGTGCAGAGAGAAGTTGATCTTCCTCAGTTGTCTTCCTCAAAAACAAAGAGAATCTGAAGTCCTACCCAAGTTCTGCGGCAATCAGGGATTTCTCTACTGATTTAAACAGATTCACTGAAATGGAAGTTCATACTATGCATGCTGGCGCCTCTATCAACATCTTTTGTTTGGGTAGGGAGAATTCAAATAGAGACATTAATAATGTCTCTATCCCTGTTTTGTCACTCAAAAGGGAAAAACCCTGGAGAAAAGGATGCTGAGCCCTGAGACACACACACCCGCACAGCCTTACACAACCTGTTGGATACATCACACCCTGCATACGCTATCATCTACTGAAGGTACCTTCTCTCCTTAAAAATCAAAATTTCCTTTTTAAAATATAAACCTTATTTCTTTCTTTCCCTTCTACACCACCCCTTTAGACATTGGCACTAGCACAACAAGACCAGTAGCAGCTGCTGAGACTCACTATTCTTTTTTTTCTCTTGTACAGTTCCTCTGTCTCTAAATTATCCTTGCTAACGGGAAAAGTAGCCACTCCTGAGTCTTCTGCTTTCTTTACAGCATTAACTGCAGTATGGACAGACAGGGTCAGGGACCACCCACAAGACAAAATGGCAACTAAGACCGTTGCTTACATGGAAAAAATAATGTTAGAAAACTATTTGATGTATTTTTAGCCTCTTTTAATGCACTTTAGCAGCTGGAAACAAGGTGGGAAGCCAGGACTGTGGGCCAAGATCCAAAAGCCATTGAAGGCAGAGGAGCTTTTCCATGGACTTTGAATCAGGATCCCTCCAGCCAGGGCTGCCTCCGCCACACGGCGCAGAGCTACCCCCTTAAACTGGTTCCTGGGATTACATTCACGGTTTCCATCACACTTCATACACGGGCTCTGACGAATCGCACGCAACAAACATTCTAGGAAATGAAAGATTTACAGGGGGGGGAAAAAACCTCCACATACAAAATAAAAAACCTCATCCCTGAGAAACGTGCGTAGCTGAGGATAGAAATGAGAAGAATTCTTTTCACGCTTTTTAGCGCTGAGGGCTGTGACGTTATTTACAGCATCTATTTTAACTGAGATTGTAGCAGAGAGGGAAAAGGACACCTTAGCTACAATTTTAAATGACAGGTTAGGCTCTGCAAATACTATCTGCAACTTCTCTGAATAAAAGTAAACACTAGTGGCCAATTTGACTTTCTATACTCTTTAAGCATAATTAGAGATCAAAGACTCTTCATTTTAAATACACTCATCTTTGGGATACAAACGCGTCAAAGAATTATAAAGCTAAATAATTAAGAACTATGATTAAATTAAAAATCACATTTTTAATTAAGCTTGTGGATTGGGCTGCAAAATTAGAGTGTCATTTTGCTCTGCCTGTTCTGCGCCTCTGCCACTTATGGCAATACAAGGAACGTACCTCATAAAGTAGATTATGGGCTTTCTGCAATTATTCAGATTTGTTTAATGGCCATATTGACACAGGGCATTCTCAGGAATTCCACTATCACAGCATCAGGTCATTATTCTGAGTGCTTCCTAGATCTGGAGTAATTGCACAGCCAAAGAACAGTCCCAGTGTTAACCCAAGCAATTGTGCAAAACTTCCAGAAAAAGTGGTATCATAATTTTTTTTAAAAGTCAAAAATCACTAAAATTAGTGAGGTTGTTCATTTCCGCCCTGAAAGAGATTTCCAGGCTGTCCACAATGGCGATACAATAATTCATATTTAGGGAAAAAAAAATTCTCCTTAGTTAAGGAGAAGTTAAGAATGCTTACTTTTCCATCTGAGAAAGTTTGCTGTGAGACCTGAATCAAGTGGTCAAATGTTTTAGCAAAAGTTGTTACAAGAAACCACCGCATTTAGCTAATTCCATAATGTGGCAGAAGCTATTCTAGCACTTGAACAATTAGCTTTTTGGCAGCACATACTCTGGAAATAACTGCATAACTGTCCACTCTCCTGACAACTTTCTTCCTGGATTTTTTCCTTAAATCCCATGAATGAAGGATTACCAGGATTTATGTAGCAATTTAATACCTTCAGGAAAGAAAAAGCACATGGTACAGGAAGAGAAACAACAGGAATAGAATGGATCTATCATAATTTAAGTTAAACTCGCAAATAAATTTATCCTGACATTGACTGATAAATATCTAGACTACTTGAACTGGTTTCCTGGATTGTGAAAACTATCCTGCAGCTGCTTCCTCTGACGGCTCCAACTTGCTGGGTTTTAGGGAGCACGGCTCTGCTGCGGAGGGAGCTGAGTCAACAAGAAGGACAAGTCACAGCAATTGATAACAAGTCAGCCCTTTCACATCAAGAGTAATTTTGGTTTGGTTTTTCGAGAAGTCCATCGGAAACGCCACTTGTCCCTCAGGCTGTTCAAACCACCTGCCCAAATCAAAGAACCATGGAACCATCTAAGTTGGAAGGGACCTTCAATATCATCAAGTCCAACCATTAACCTAGATCTGCCAACCCACCACTAAACCATGTCCCTGAGATGATCAGGTCTGGATATTTTTTAAAATTCTTTTTTAAAATGCATTTATATTATTTTTAAAATGAGTGCTTAGTCTTCAAATATCTTGTTGAGTCGACCCAAACTAGAAAAATTAAGATGTTTCACACTGAGACTTCAGGATTGGATCCATATAGTGTTATTTCCCCACAAAGTGTCCCAGACAGTGAATATTTCTTCATCACGTGATTTAAATTCCCCATTTACTCAGACTAACTGGTCCCTGAGTGCACCCCAACACACGTCCAAACGAGGTGGTCACTTTCTCCTCCCTGCCCACCATGAACATCTCAGGATGGAGCACCTCTGCTCCGAGGACAGGCTGAGGGAGCTGGGGTTGTTCAGCCTGGAGAAAAGGAGGCTCCAGGGAGACCTAATAGCGGCCTTCCAGTACCTGAAGGGAGCCTACAGGAAGGCTGGGGAGAGCCTGTTTAGAAAGGCCTGCAGTGACAGGACGAGGGAATGGCTTCAAGCTGAAGGGGAACAGATTTTGACTGGATATTAGGAGATGGTTCTTCACTGTGAGGGTGGTGGAGCACTGGAACAGGTTGCCCAGGGAGGTGGTTGAGGCCCCTTCCCTGGAGATATTCAAGGAGAGGCTCGACGAGGCCCTGGGCAACCTGGTCTAGTTGGGGGTGTCCCTGCTGACTGCAGGGAGGTCGGACTAGATGACCTTTGGAGGTCCCTTCCAGCCTGGGCAATTCTATGATCCTATGATTCTATGTTACAATCCACCACCATTGCTCTTGCCTCCCAACGCCTTATCAAAATGGGGATGGGGTTAAGCAGCTTGAATTCATCACGTTCTCTGCCGGCAAGAATTAGAAAACCTCCGCGACCCGGAGCGAGGGAGACTGAAGGGAACAGTAGGGTCAGTGTGACCGGCAGCAGCCTCAGCGCCTTCACAAGCCCCACTGATAACAAGGCTTTTTTTGTCAGCATCTCAGCAGAGGAAAGCTTTAGGGAAGGATTTCTGAAGCGGCTGTAATGAAACAGCTTTGCAGATACCGAAGGGGAACTCCTTCCACGCATGAGGGGAGAGGTACGGGAAAACACAAAGTCATTTGTTTGAACGATTAATGAGTAGATGATGAAGGCTGAGCCAGCAAAAGGCAGGGGCTCCCCTCCTCAGCCCGAGGAAATATGATAGAGAACAGGCTGGGATGGACTTTGAAAATGAAGGGAAGCAGCTTGTGTTCGACACGGCAGAGGAAGAAGAGGCCGTTGAAAGCACCCGGAGAAAATGGAGCTAGGCAGAGAGACAGAATGAAGAATTTATCTTTACTATACTGCAGCATACAGCCCTATTTAACCCCCTTTGGGCTGGCTCTTTATCGGGTGAACACTCCCCTATGAGCATAAGGGCTTTACAATTAAATTCCTGTGTGTTAATATAAATGGGTGGATAAAGGAGAGAAACCCTCCCTGCCCTGACGGAGGGGAAGCAGAACTGTGAGCTCAGCCCTTACAACCACCACAGTCTACAAGGCAAAGAGCGCTTTTTAAATGCTCCAGATGTGAAAAGGTCTTTCCATTCGAGCTGGCAGTGAACCCCATAAGGCATAAATCCCCAGGAAACGAGGTTTCTCCAGTTCATGTGCTCATACTCAGTTCTATTTCACTTTGCTCATGTTGCACAATTCCTGGGGGAAGGGAATAGTTAAATCCGGGCAGAGGCTGCAAGGGAAGAGCCGTTTGCTCTGGCCATTCCCACTGGCTGCATGGATCCAGCTGAAACCCAGCAAGAGCTCGGGGATGCTGCCTCTGACAGCACCGGTGGCCTCTTGCCACACGAGGCCACTTCCCAGACACAGGGGACACTGCAGGGTCTCGGCCATTTCAGTTTTCACAGAGCTTGCCTCTTCTTCCAAAATTGCCCCATGACAATTCTTCTCTTCAGCTCTTTATAGGCTTTTTTAAGTGTTAATAGATGCTTATACGCTTGTCCTGTCTAACAGTGAAGAGAGGAATGATGGCAAATGTGCCTCTGAATGTCATCTTCGCACAGAAATTATAAATATAATGATCAAACGCTTTGATCAAAGCAAACAGAAAAACCACTGGATGCAGATTTAGCGATGGATGTTTTGATTCATTTCCCTACAATGGAGACGCTGTTCTACAAAAGCTGGGGGAGGAACGGAGCACGCGTCCTGCTTTCCTACTGTGGCTTTTGGAGGAGGCACGGCGTAGGTGAGGAGTTTTGATTTCCCAGAGGGGCATGGAGAAAGGGTTCAACCAGCCTTTGATCTGCGGGTCAGGAGGCTCTCCAGCCCCCCCAACACCACATGGGTTTAGATGCTCCACAGTATGACTCCCAGCATCTTTGATGATTGTTTTTTGCTCCCTAAAGGGCTCATCTGCTTTTGAATGGTGATTCTCAGGCTGAAGCCACTCTACCTTCAGATGACAGTGTGTGTTTTTTAACCTAAAAACAACAAATCACTGGAGCAGGCATTGTGTGGATTCTTCCCTCTTCACTTTTGGAAAGTAAGAGGTTAAATCCCTTTCCATTTTAACAAAAACATATTTTAACTAAATCCAACACTCTTTTATTTAACTTAAAAAAAGAAACGGGCATGCTGTACTCTAATAAATTTTTCCTTGGCACTCTCCCTTCTCTTTGAATCTTAGAGGTGGGGGAAGAGAGAGAAAGAGAGACAGAGAGATTAACTATTTGGGCTAGGCTGACTGCCCTTTAAATTGTCAAAAAGCTTGAAAGATATACGAGCTTGCTGCACTGACAGTACCAGTAATGTAGGTCAGACCCTCAGGGTCTCCAAGGCTTTCAGATCAGCCTATCTGTAGATACTAGACACAGGATGTCAGCGTCTCATTTAACAGCTTATAAA
The DNA here is from genome assembly GCF_001431845.1 of Calidris pugnax. Lineage (NCBI taxonomy): Eukaryota > Metazoa > Chordata > Aves > Charadriiformes > Scolopacidae > Calidris > Calidris pugnax. The sequence goes on from NW_015090812.1 coordinate 174,769, forward strand.
ACGTCCCAAAATTGCAACACGGTCAGGCCTGGCCAGAAAAATGTTTTATATTTTGTTTAATCAACAATTGCTAAGTCAACCTGGCAACACGCATGAAGTTAAATCATGTTGAGCCTGCCATAGAGCGTTCCGAGTCTCTAACTTTCCCCTCCGTGTTGGGAAATCACATTAGCATTTGCATCTACTCTCTTACCTCGGCGATATTATTCCCTGTTGCACTCTCTGAAAAGTTTATTTCACGTTACTGCCGCTGACCCAAGCGACAAGAGTTCCCACCATTCACTTTCATAGTTAATCCTGGAGGCTAAAAAATCCTGCAATGAGGACTTCATTCCTGACGCTTGCTCTGTATTTTCCATTTCTCAGTTTCACCCATCATTCCCTTGGACTACGTTAAAACAGTTCCTCTCTTTTCTTGCTTTTTTTTTTCCCTTTACTATCCAATACCGCCCACTTCAAGGGAGTCAGCGTTTCCCACAGAGCTATTTGCCATTCTAAACTTGGGAGGGGAGAATGTGGCATCTGAAACGACATTGTGTGGTAACTATTAGCAAAGGCTGAATCGGAATAATTACAAATGTACTTTGAGATAATACATTCCTTCCCTCTCTTCGAGCCCTTGCTCTTTAGGCAAGCTGCGTGTACTTGAGGCTGAGTGATAGGTGTTGATTTTTGGGTTTTTACTTTCTCCATTCAAATGAGATTCTCAGGGATTTTCTGAAGTCTCTTAAGTGATTTTAAGGAGAAAGAGGAAAAGATGTTTTCTGTAGCCAGTTTCAGGACATTTTACATATAGTTTATATGCGTGACTTTTAGGCATTTCTAAAGGCATTAGAGAGATTACAATATAATCTCCTTTTTCCTTCCCTCCTCTGTAACTTAGTTTGGGAATTTTTGTGTCCTCCTGCGTGACAGACCCCTGTGCTCACCACCTACCTGCTAATACGACTCCCAAATCAACACCTGAAACCTTACCAAAGGGATGCATTTTAACACCCTCTTCCTTTGCCATGTGATTCAGGAGGAGGGGGCGAAAAAAAGAAGATTAAACTGGTTGGAATCCAAAACTCTCCAGCCCAAGTGGCTGAAGTTCAAGCAGCCAGAATAAATTTTCCTACAGAACCGCCCTCTCACCCTAGCAGAGAAGAGACCCCGTCGCAACGTTTCCTGGAGAAGCAAACACAAAAGGATACGCTGAACTCATCTTGTTCTAACTTAGGAATTCAGAGAGTTAACAACAACCCGCTGGGGCAATATAAGCCCTCATTCCTGGTTTCTCAAATAGCGCATCGCAGTGGCCCAGAATACAAAAAGATCATTCACCTACACATTTCTCAACAGAGTCTAATCTCGTGGGACTGCGGAGCGGCACATGCTTGCTGAGAGAATTTCAAGGGGGGGTGGACGGCAGCAAGAGGAGGGCTGAATAACATTTAATAACTTTGAAACTTGATAGCTACCTCCAAAATAATGTCGTGGCTGGGAACAATGGCATTTCAGAAGCCACTCACAGAATGACTGACCTCATTGTTTAAATCTACGTATCGGTGGTACTTAATAATGTAAAGATTTGAAAAGTTTCTGTTTCAGCTCGGTAGAGTGATATTTTTGAAATATTTATCTTACAATAAAATCTGAAGAAAGGTAAAAATTTGCCTAGAAATCTCTTGCTCGCAGTTCAATTTTAATACCATCTTTAAAAGTCCTTGATGACAAATGAGATTTGAGGTTTACAGGGTAAGTAGAGTGATCTTGCGCGTTCACTGCAGAGCTTTACTTTCACAGGTTGAACTTTGCGAGGCAGCTGGAGTTCTCCCTTTGCAGAATCTGCTAGGGATGTAGGAAAAACAAATATGGGAACCCCTGGAGCTAACAGCCACCTCAGCCATCCTGTCTTTATCAAGACGGCGCATTTTTGGCTATGCCAAGTGTCAAAGAAAACAAATGTATACCTACGAGCTCTCTTTAAACGTGAAGTTTAACAGCAAAAGTAAACCACAGCCACTTAGTGTTATCTCCACTGTGCCACACGGGGCATTTGAAATAATTAGAATGTAACCTGAAAGATCTTAAAGAGGTAAAATTGTCTAAATCTAGTCCAACAAAGTTAAATTACTGCATGAGATTGTTTGAAAAGCCTTTACGTCACTGCCCATTTGAGTCTTGTGCGTGACAGCATCTCCACGCTGAGGTTCCCTGGCCTGGAACCCTCTCCCTAAAAGTACTAAAGCCTTTCCAATCCGCGATTGCGTTACGGGTTGTATAACGTCGGTCGGGACATGCCAAGAAAATGTCTTCAGCCTTACTTTTACAAATATGGCAATGATCAACCCAAAGCATGATGTGAAGGGTTGATTGTATTTAAAGCAATTTAACATGTTGCAACAGCGCTGTTCTTAACGCCGCCCCATTAAATGAAACTGCAATCTAACAGCAACGCAAACACCAGGTCTGTGGACCTGGTCCTACCAACCCGATTCCCATCAGTAACATTTACCTACATGAGTAATCTCCCCGAGGTAAAGATAATGGATGAAAGGGGGAAAACGGAGAAGCCGGTTACAAAACTTGGCGGCCGCGGTGCAATTCAGCAGTTGGGTTTTGAGACGAGAACGGCTGAAAGTGACGCCTCATCTCGGCAGCCACTCGAGTCTCCCTCATCCCTTCCCCTCCGCTTCCATCCAGATGGCTGGAGGACACCAAAAACCAACTCTTAGTACATTCCATCAGAGCAACCTCCCTCTTCCGAACATCTCTCCGCAGACACTGGGTAGAGCCACACACAGCCTTTTGGTGGCCCTAAGGCTGGTGGGGGTTCAGGAGCTGGAGAAACCATCCCAAACCACTTCCACTCAACCAACCACCGCTGTGGAGCAGGATACACAGAGTCACAGATACCACGTCTTTTGTGAGGACAGCCCCAAGAGTACTGGGTTAGGAATCCCATCAGCTGTGACGTGTTTTTTAAGTTGCATCCTTTGATTACTATTCACTGCCATTTTTTTTTAACATATGGGATACATTAAAATCGCATAAATCACACATAAATCTAGTTTACAAAAGTATTGAGGAATGCAGCGTGGCAATACAATAGCAAAGATAATACCTCCATCATAATTTGTAGATCAGCGACCACAAAAACTCTACAAATAACACCTGCCTTTATTTATATGTCAACAGATTTCATATTCCCCAACGATCAAGATAAACAACTACGCGTCTTTGAGGAATAAAGAGACCCACGAGATGGGAAGCAAACAAAACCACAACAGACCCAAGGATGCCAAAGCGAGCTACCAAGGCATTCCCTGAGCTGCCAAAACAGGTATTACAAAGGGAATTCTATCGTTACCACAGCAGCCTTTAGAGTTAGCACAGATGTAACTGCTTCAAAGTACTGTAATTATTTACTTTTCTCCAACTCCATTTACACAGAAATGTTCTGAAATCACCTGGTAAGTTTTAGTGACAGCAGAGGACTTTCCCTCATATTCTGCAATATTATAATAAGCAGCACAGCAGTAAAGTATTTGCACTGGTAATGAGGAAAATGACTTTACCAGCCCTACTGGTAAATAGCTCCTACAGAACTGAGGACGACACGTCTATTGATGAAAGCAACACAGAAGTCCTGCAGGAATGCTCAGGAAGTCTGACGTCCATCAAACACATTAATGCCTTAATAGAGCTCACTAATTATCTACTCATTTTACCGCCCAAGACTTGCAGGACCATCCTGGAAGGGCAATTTTCCCATCCTTAAATGGGTCCTCATAGTTTTATTGTTCAAGAGTCCGTACGTAAGGATTTTAAAAGCCAATGGATATGGATACGGCGCTCAAAGGCTGGAGTCCTCTGACCCTCCCTGGTAGAACTTAGGTCCTTGCAAGACAAGTAAGACAATATTTTAAAAGTAGGTGCCAGTTAAATGCTCCTGCACAGGGGACATACTTAGTACTGGGTAAGTGCCTTAGAATCATAGAATCGTCTAGGCTAGAAGGGACCTTAAAGATCATCTAGACCAACCACCAACCTAACTCTGACAAAAAAGTAAATAAGAGGTAGGAAATAAAAATTACTAAACCATATTCCTGAGGACGATGTCTACTCGTCTTTTGAACACCTCCACAGATGGTGCCTCAACCACTCCCCTGGGCAGCCTATTCCAATGCTTGATAACCCTTTTTGGTGAAGAAATGTCTCTTAATATCCAATCTAAACCTCCCCTGGCACAACTTGAGGCCATTTCCCCTTGTCCTATCTCCTTGATACACAATAAAAAAGAAAAGTAATTATCCTGTATTATTAAAGACACTACACTGCCATGGTAGTCAGATACAGAATTTCCGTTACGAGCTCAAGACACGATAGAGCTCAAGGAAGCTGAGACAGCCTGGAGCATCCAGAAAGGAAAAACACAACTGTCTTTTTGCCCCAAAGCCCATGAAAAGCTACTGATTTCTTTTTCTTACCGCTCCCTGCCAGTGACCAGCGTGGGCTCAGAAGAGGGCATGGAAATCCACAGCTCTGTGCCACCACTGCTGAAGGTGCCACCAATGACGTAGTCCTTCTCAGCAATGCAAAGACCAAGGATGTCGTGCCCTCCTGGCTGTCCCCTCAGCGTTTTCAGAGAAGCTCATCCTATTTCAGCTCTAATGCTTTCAAAAGTGAGCAGCCATTTAAGAAACAACCTTTAAAATACAACCGCAGACATCTTCAAGTCATTTAAACACATAAACGTCTCTGTTCAGTGTTTGAATTAAACAAGAATATAGAGAAAAAATGTAATTCCTCAGTTAAAAGGAGATCTATGTAAGACGCTCAGCACATTGGTAATTTAGCTGACATTCAAATGCAGACCAAATGTAATTACAAAAGCTATGAAGATTTGTAGGGAAACCATAAGCACAGTCACTATTTTATTTTGTCCACCTTGACTTTGCAAATTGACTTTTCTTAAGGAGTTAAACATCTCTTTGTAGATATAAAAGCTATTTTTTGGGGAGGAAAAAACATAAAAGCATAGCCTGAGAGCTATCAAAGTTGAAGTTTAGCTTTGTACTGCAAGTATCTGACCTATTCACTCAGTAATAGGCCTAATCAATCTTATTATCTCCTGCAATAGTGATTCATTAGAGCACAGGCCTTATCTTTGTATCAAAGTCAAGAAGAAAGGCAGACACAGATATAAGGAAATACTTTCCTTCTCTCTGATACGCTCTACATAGTTTAAATACCAGCACTGATAATCTGCTGGACACTCGTGAGTCCCATGTACACTTAATCACTCATTTCCTTCATTGACTAAGAATAATACCGGCATAATTTACTGCGCTTTTACCCCCTGCTTCTCCCGAGACATCTGGCCCCCATCCAAGGAGTGGCACTCCTGAAGCAGGAGGGCCACAGTGAGGCTTTGAGGGATGGAGAAGGAGGTCTGAAGGCTGAGTAACTGATGGGAAGATTTTTGTTGCCTGCGTTAACTGATGGCAAGAAAATCTCCTTCAGCCACAGAGGTATTTCAGAGCTGGGGAGGACTTGGAGAACTCTGCATGACCAAGACCGCTTGACCTCTCCGGAGCTAGCCAAGGCACTGTCTCCACCTTCTGCTGCAGGCAGGCTGCCTCTGGTACTCTAAGTTATGCAGAGCCTAATTCACAGTCCCCTGTGAATCCCTGCAGAACTTGGATAACCAGATAGAGGAATGGGGATAAAAAACCCCACACTTTCATCTCCAACTTGGCTAGGAAACCTCATCCCTCCCCTTCCAGCGAGAATTTCGCAAGGAACAAGGGTGTCAGCACATGGGCTCAGTGATGGTCTTGCTCCCCCACGCTCAGCCTGGCCAAGCTGGGTGGCCACCACCACCAGCTCTTGCACGCACAGCTGGGCAGCCTTCTTCTGCCAGACAGATGTGAGGTGCTGGAAAGACCCTTCCTCATCATCTGGCTAAATCTGGAGTTGCATCCCTAATTACTATTCTGCTGGTGACATCATTTCTCCATAGCTATATAGTGGGGGGTATATCTGAACCAGAACCAAGGATTTGCACTGCCCAGAAGCAGCACATGGTTTGTGAAGGTTTTCGCCCCAAAACCATTTTCCCATCATACAAAGCATCGTTTAGTTCTAATTTACCAGATGCAAAGGGACTGATGTAAAAGAACACATAGATATTTGTCATCTAGAGAATGCTCATCACTTCACACCCCTTTTCTAACAGCATTCTCTTTCCATCTGAGCCTAAGACACTTGACCATGTCACTTCAAGACCATAAATCGCCATGTGCTGCTGCAAGCCACTCCACTTAAAACCACTAAAACCCCACTTAAAACCGTGTCCCTTTCACAGTGCTCCAGTAAACACAGTGGGAGGGGCTCAATATCTCTAAAAACAATGTTTTATATACAAAACCAGCACCTTCAGGGTCTACCTCAGAAAAACCTGAAGGTTAAATCTAGGCACTAAAAATGGTTTATTTGTAACCTCACTCTGTTGTGTTTTTCAGAAATGCTGCCCTTTATGATATCATTTCAAAGGAGGTAGGTCATCTTTGGCATGGCAGTTTCCATACGTGAAAAAAACGTAATTGATCCGGATGAAACAAAAGCATTTGTGTGTTTTATTGCTTTTACTACTGTGTGCACCTGCACAAGTCCAGGAGTGCAGTCCCTCCAGGCCCAATACGCAAATTTATATACTCTTAACACATCTTAAAAGTTAAGGAAATTATGCGTTTTTCTCTCGGAGGGATTTGATTTCTAAAAATTTCACTGTCCTTCCTGTAATTTATGCAAGCAAAAAAGGTACAAACTACGAGTTTCCTCTATTTAAAACAACAGGCTCTTTCCACCTCTGTGGGTAGAAAACATTGACACCGTAGTTTATGTTGTGAGCTGGACCCAGGCAGGATGGGGAACAGCTTTTCCAAGCAGAACTTCCACTGTGCCCCTCTCCTGGGAATGATGGTTCACTGGGATCCAACTCACGAGCGAAACTGGGTGCTACAGGCAGACACACATAGATCTAGCTCCTTCTGGAAAACATCCACAATAAATATTTTTGGTTTTCTAAGATGCAGTACACACTGTGTTTTGTATTCTGCTGGTACAAGCTTGCAGGAAACATATTTCAACTTGCTGGCTGTCTGAAAACAACAGAGGGAACGGGAACCTGGATTTGGGTCTGGCCACACGCAAATTAAATCTATGCCATTTCAGAATTTGTCCTGCTATTTTCAAGCTGAGCACTTACAACTAGTTTCGAAACCGTGAGGATGTCAGAACTGCTGTTTAAATTACAGAACTGAGAATTACTGGAGCACAAACACCCAAACAACTGGTCTTTCTGGTTTTTTCTTAACCTTTTCCCTAGAGTGACATGAAAACTTTCTTTTCTCCCTAGAGACTTTATACAAGTGTCAGCTCCAGTCATTGCAGTTTTACAAGACTATAAAGTTAGCAGCCTCTAACATCCAATTAGCAGTTCCCTATATAAAGCAAAACCAGTTCCATACTATTGTATTCCTATTAACCTGAAGCTGACTGCATCTTTTCCCTTCCTTGCCTTAACACTAGCTTCCAAGGCATTTTCCTTAGAAAACTGAAAGCAGAAATAAGGATTAACACTCCTAACAATCACCAAAGAGTTGAAACTTCAGAGATCTGCCATATTAAAAACAAAAAAGAGAAAAAGATTCAGATGTATGCAGCTGGACCAACTTGGTTCTATTACAGGCATGCTAACTGATGCAACAGGCATTTGACTTTTACCTTGCTAACAACTCAGCATATCATCTCAGAAATATTTGCATAGCTTTTTGTCTTGTGGTCTCCTTCTTGCTGTCATTTCAGATCAGCGTCATACCTGAGGATCCCCAGCCAAGCCCTGGCCACTGTCTAAACACATTAAGAGGCAATTCCCAATCTCACAGGCTTGTAGCTTAACAGATGGGATAAAAAAAAGGAACCAAGCGTTATCATCAGCTTTGCGGATGCATGAAAGAGGCACAGGAAAATCAAGAATTTTACCCAGTCACACAGCATATGTGTTCACACGAGGAATGATGTGATGTCCATGTAGTTGTAGTCCTGCATTTAAACCAAAAGGCCATTTTTCCTCACCAGCTAAACATTTTTTTTCTCTCCTAGACCTGGTGGACTACCAGCTGAACCCATGGCAGCCGCACATCCTTGGAGGCCACTCATCTATGGGATTGCCACCAGCAGCAGCTTAGCCAGCTGGCCATGGGAAGCCACCATTCCCCTTGGCTTGGGACCTACAAGGCCACATCTGGAGTCCAGGTTCACCTCACACCCTTCACAGGAGAGATAACAGCAGACTAGAGAGAGTTTAGCAGCTGAGATGGTCAGAGGATGGAGTTACATGATGTAGGAGGCACGTCCCAGGGATGTGCCACCTGTAGAAGAGAAAGCAGAGGAGACAGAGCCAGGCTCCTCTTGGAAGAGCACAGAAAAAGGACAAGATACAACACCCACAAGCTGCAGAAAGAGACACTACAGTGTGAAACAAAATCCCTGATGAGAACAACTGAGCACTGAAGAAGGGCCCAGCATGGCTGGACCACCTCCACCTTTGCATAATTTCCATACCAAGGTCTTGGGCAACTTGAGGCCACTTTGAAGTTAGCCTTGTCTTGACAGGAGGTTAGATGAGTGGCTCCTTCCCACCCACTTTTTTGTATGATTTCTAACTTCTGTGCTCCGTTTTGTTACACTCACACAGGTATCAGCAACAAAGTATGTGTGAAAGGCAGGTCCATGAGCAACGTGACACTTCTGCTGTCACTTGTCCTTAATCCTCTAACATTTTCACGGGCAGCATCAAGATTTGTTGGGTCTCAGACACTGCAGAATCATTGAGATTCTGGAGCGAGTCCAGGGAAGAGCAACAAAGCTGGTGAGGGGTCTGGAGCACAAGCCTTGTGGGGAGCAGCTGAGGGAGCTGGGGGGGTTCAGCCTGGAGAAAAGGAGGCTGAGGGGAGACCGTCTCACTCTCTCCAACTCCCTGAAAGGAGGGGGTAGCCAGGGGGGGTCAGTCTCTTCTCCCAAGGAACAAGCGATGGGACATGAGGAAATGGCCTCCAGTTGCACCACGGGAGGTTTAGGATGGAGATTGGGAACAACTTCTTCACTGAAAGGGTTATCAACCCTTGGAAGAGGCTGCCCAGGGAAGCGGTGGAATCACCATCTCTGGAGGGATTTCAAAGCTGGGCAGACAGGGTGCTGAGGGACATGGGTTAGTGGTGGACTTGGCATGGTTGGGTTGATGGTTTAACTCAGTGATCTTAAAAGTCCCTCCCAACCTAAGTGATTCAATGATTCTTTAAGTTCCTAAGTAAAGACACTGCTCACAACAAACAGATTTTTGATACATGTTCATGCGAAAAAGCGTTATCCCCATCCCACACATCTCTTCCAGAAGTCCTGGTTTTTGAGATGAAAATATGTCCAAAAATACATTTTAGTGAGCAATGTTGCTCTGGCAACGTATGAGAACATCAGCTTTCAGAGAGCTCCAGGGCTAAGATCCCACCCGGCTTTCAACAGGAGCAGCTGGCCAAAAACTCCGTGCCCAGTTCATCTGAGGGAGGGGAAAGGGATCCATCTACCTCCCTCCCCTCCAAACATCCTTCTCTGGCACGGGCCTCCGCCAGGTTGGCTGTCATACCACATCATGTCATGGGGGTGATGACACTACAGGACTGAAAACAGCCCAGAGCTGCTGATGTTGGACAGATTGCGTTTGACACCCAAGGGAAGAAGGTTCCAGTCCATGTGTTTTGCTATCCCCAACCTTTTGTGTTTAATTACTGGAACACCAGATCAGCAGAATGCTGTGAGCAGGTTACGGAGTCATTATTCCCCGAATCAGCAGCCTGGGCAGGAAGATCTTCTCCTTTCACAATCCGCACGCTACGAGCTGAGACATCACACTAAAATATCAGCAAGAAAAGAGGGGGCCAAATCCCACCTCCCTGGAAGTCGAGGCTACAGCTGGACCCCTCATTCCATCTTGCCAAGGTCCAGAAAACCATCCTAAGGAAAACACATGCTGTATATGCACCAAAAAGCACAACTCCCTGCCTCTAACTTAAAAGCAACAGACAAGCAGAAATACAATGTATATAATAAGCTCTATTCTACCCAAGAGCATGATGTAAGTCAGTTGTTTTAACTAAGAAACACCTCCTAGTACTACACTGATTTTTTAAGAAGATAGAACTTGGAGCCAGACTACAAACCTATATGACTTATTTAAAACAATAATCTAAACCAAATCAATCTTTCTCGTAACTTTAATTTTTTTTAAATTTTCAAGAAGGAAACACACTCATTTAAATGGTCCTATTTTGTTAAAAAAAAAAAAAAAAAAAAGGTTTATATTTATTTTGTTAAAAAAAAAAAAAGTTTGAATTATCTATCCCTAAGTGCAGGGATTTACCCAACACTTTCTTTTCCCTCGCACTGTTCTGTTGTGGTTTTGCCAGGCTCCCTTTTTCCAGACATCTTTCAGCGCTAGGAGGAGTTTCCTAGGCAGGTGTAAGCCACAGCCCAGCCTCCTGGGGACTCTCAGGGCTGGGGTTTTGGCTGTAGAACACAATTCCGTGTACTTTCCCCCTGTAAAGAGCGTCCACTGGGTTTCATCAGAGAAAAAGAGGGAAGAAGGAGGGGAGATAAAAATGGGAATTTCGTACTATTCCGGGTGACAATTGCTCTGACACATGTGGCTATAAAAAGTGACTCCCCTGAGTTCACGCTGTCTCTCGTCCCACCCCCACAAGTGAAAGACCCTGCCTGAGCTGCAGCCCCAGCCCCACGTTTAAGAGACCAATTAGATGATTTCTCCCCTCCAGCAAAATTTATTTCACACTTGGCGTGCCATACCTCGGCCCCACCTATGCCATTGTTCATAACTAAAAACGCCTTTCTAAAGTTAACCAACTTCAAATGCTTTTCACTGGCAAGGTTCAGATAGATCTGCATAATTCTCCAGTTACTGAGTCATCTACCAAAATAATTAAAAAAAAAAAAAGTCACCTTTATTTTTATTCTGACCTCAGAGATTCAATGGAGAGGCAGATTTTGCCACCTGGGCTAAAGAATGAGAAGCTGGAGGAAAGATAAGAAGTCATCTGGGGAAAATAAAACTAGTTTAACTGGAGAAAAAAAAAAAAAAAAGACATTTTGAAAAAGCTGAAGTAAGGTTTTATTCCCAGGCAATATGACATCCCCAGGAAGGGGAGACAGATCAGGTAGAAAACACTCAGGAAGTTCCCCATTTCAGTCTGTGGGTGCGAACTCCTTTCTCACCCATTGAGTTCTGGCCAGGATAGGAGCATCAATCATGTTTCCACCAAAGGAGAGCCCCACCAAGTACTTTTTACTCTCCACATAATTCAGGCATAGAGGTGACCACACCATCGTTGGCCCTCCTTTGTTAGTAGAGAGAAAAATCAATTCCTTTGCTGCCTTTTAGACCTTTGCATATGAAACTAAATCTAATACTGATCTGCTGTTGGTCTTGGGCGTGCTTTTGGCTTCCAGGATCCTCTGTCCCCTAACCTGTGTTCGACTCAAGTAACATTGTCCTTGGACCTGTGACAAGTTTTGGTCAAGAAGAGGGGCAGGAGGGAAGAAAGTAAAGATATTTTACTGTCTTATGAGATTTATGAGATGAAATTTGTGCCAGCTTTAAGTCTGTGTGAAGAGTCAGGAAGAGTTCACAGATATCTTTTTTATTTTTTTTTTTATATATATATATATATAAACCAGAATGAACTTCAAAAACTTTTGCACATCCTAGGAGTCAAAAAGAGCTTCTGGGAATACCTGTATTAGCCTGACAAAATTATGCCACAAGTCCCCATGGTTTCTGCGTTTAAGTGTGTAAAACCTACACAGCTTGCTAACAAAACCTTTTTAGAAAAACATAGGTGCTGTAACAATGGGTATTGTTTTGTAGGTCAGCTCCAGTAAGCACTAGGAATGAAAACTTGGTTGAAAGAAATGTATTCCTGATTTTTAGGATTCTTCAAAACTAAAATTAAACATCAAATCTAGAATAAACACTAGAAACATCAACCTCAAGGAAATAATGACTGCACATAAAAGCTAAAAAACTTTAAAAGGAAAAGCACCAGTAGTCATCTATAAAAGAAAAATACTAGACTTTTCTCTGAATTTTTCACTTCATTATTTAAAAAAAAAAAATAACCAACTCTAATCTCTTTGGCTATGTGAACAAATGTTACAGAAATGAGAAATAACTTAGACATAATATATTGTGTGTTACCATGCACATTTTTAAAGCAATAAAACGTATCTTCCCACAGCATCTGTGCATTAGATTTACCGTGAGCGTTATCCAAAACAAAAATAAGCAAAACTCTATAGATTAAAATGTGGTGTTTCTTCCACACACATTTGGATTGCATATTCAAGTTAGTAATAACAGATTGCCTTCGTACAGATATAGTTATTTTATTTCTGCCTGCAAAGAAAGTCATTCGGGGGGGGGGCATAAGGAATTAGGTGGGAAGAGCAGTTTAGGGGCAAGCAGTTTAGGAGCCACCACATGAATTTCTAAAGCTTTTGTACCCCAAAACAAGCCCAGTATGTAATCACACCATCAGACAAGTTTAGCTGGTACCAGCAGGAGAAATTATTTTTTTCATAGACAAAAGTTTTTTAAAAAATCTACAAGTGCAAAGCTGGGGAGGAGGGAATTTTTTTGGGAGTCTAGACAGGACTCCAAACAAACTTCAAAGAGTGACCCAGGCCCAGCACAGCTCATCAAGGGACCAGATGGGCTGCAAGGGGGGAAAAAGCCCTCAGAAACCCTCTCAGACATCCTGGCTACCGCTCGGAGGAGGTGAAGCCCCGAGACAGACTAGATAATATCCTGCTACTTAAGACCTAGAAAAATAACTGACAACGGTTATTAATTAATTCTCAGCAGAAAGGCTGCGCAGGCAATGAATCAAAAGAGGCCACATTTCTCACCATTTGCACTGTTTTCATTAAATAAAGTTAAAAACCTACAAAAGCCCTCTTTTGGGTTATATCAGACCATTGCCATCTCCAAAGGGAACTAAGCTCATTAATTTCTTCGTTACCCATGTCAGATATATGCCCGAGCAGATTTCAGCCTGGTCTCTCCTACATAACCAGTTGCTCGCAACAAACCCTCCCCTCAACCAGGTTTCCTATCTAAATAATAAAAAAAAGGTGAACAAGAGCAGTATTATCACTACTTTACAACTTGGGAGGGGGAAGCTGATTTACAGCCACCCATAAATCTGGGCTGGTGCAAAATAATCAACCCAGATCTCTTGCCTTTTTTTTTTTTTCTTTTTTTTTTAACCAAAAACACAGTTTGATTGAGTAAACTTTTTTTTTTTTTTTAAGCAAAAACCCATGGTTATTGATGGCCCTTTTTTTTTTTTTCTTTTTTTTTTAACCAAAAACACAGTTTGATTGAGTAAACTTTTTTTTTTTTTTTAAGCAAAAACCCATGGTTATTGATGGCCCTTTTTTTTTTTTTCTTTTTTTTTTAACCAAAAACACAGTTTGATTGAGTAAACTTTTTTTTTTTTTTTAAGCAAAAACCCATGGTTATTGATGGCCCTTTTTTTTTTTTTCTTTTTTTTTTAAGCAAAAACACATGTTGATTGATGACACTTTTTTTTTTTTTTGCAGGTTCATGTTGATCTTAATGAATTGTTTATGTAAAAACAAAAGCTTCATACCATTCTGAATCCTCTTTAGATGGCTCCGGGGAAGGAGTAATTATTTCATTTGAAATGACCTTTCATTTCAGATTGTTGCTGAACACAACTGAAAACTCAAAACAGTCAAAACCAAGTAAGATGGTTTGATTTTCTCTAATAAAATACTTTGACTCAAAGCGAATCTTTTAAAATTTATTTTTTATAAAATTTTCCATTTGTTTCACACTAAACGCTTTGCTTCTCAAAAAATCTACTCTACGCCAATTCTCAGCCGCGTACTTTGCTCGAAGGAAAAAACAGAACGGAGTGATCCAACTTCAGGTCCAAACCTCAAACTCCAGAAGTGGTTTGTTATTGTAGCTGTGTCCCACTGTAGCATCCTTTCTAGCTGGGAAACAGTAGAGGAACAAAGGTGAATGGAGATAAGCAAGACAGAGGGAAGGGAGAGCAGCCAGGTGAAGGTCCCCCAGTAAGACAACAGCTACCCTAAAAGCTGGAAAAGGCAACTTTCCTCCATGGACCATCTTAAGTATCATTCTGGAAGCAGAAGGTGGTGGAACCCTACGCCAGGTTTGACTGAGAACATAAACTTCAGCACTTGAGGAATACTCAGCTTCATCGGGTGGTTTTGTGTGATGAACACCTGGGCCACAACCACCAAAAATCATCCCTTGCTCTCGCTGGTACCATGTTCCTCCTTCTCAAGAAGAAATCAGGCATTTTAAAACAAAAAGGAACATCTCACATTTGGCTATTCAGAAAAATAATAATATTATATTTATTATTTTATTTAGTTCCATTTTAAAAGAGAAATGCAAGTAATAGGCAAGTACTTGTAGAGTCGTAGAACTGCCTGGGTTGGAAGGGACCTTTCAGATCATGGAGTCCAACCATCAACCTAACACTGACAAAAACCATCACTAAACCATACCTCTGAGCACTACATCTACCCGTCTTTTAAATATCTCTGGGGATGATGACTCAACCACTTCCCTGGGAAGGAACATCTGCACTGCACAGTTATAAATCCTTGTTAACACCCAAGCAAAGAATAGAAAAATAATAGGGTCAAATTCGAATAGAAGTCACCCAGGAGTTGTATTTTGTGTCTTAGACTTGGTTCAGCTAAGAACATTCCTAACTCAAAAAATCTCCTTTATATGTTATGGAGAAAAGAGGGTCAGAAGAAATGCAGAGAGAGGTGACCACCACAGGAGCGACTCTTAACTGCAAACTCCAGAAGGGTCATTGCCAAGAGCAGAAGCTGGGGGTTTTAAACCACATCTTCTCGAGAAGGTCTGCAAAGCCGCTCTGGCAAGGAGAGCCAAAATCTGCTAAAGGTGCCAGGGGGGGTGGTTTCCAGCCCCACATCTGCCATGGGGGGCTCCTGAAAGCGGTGGGATTTCAGGCCTCGGGTCAGAGAATGCAGGTGATTTGTCACAACGGGGAAGCCTGGTTTTAATAACGCAGCAAACATCTTACTGTTTCTTTTGATTAACATGGCATTCGTTTGGGATTTCTTGCTATTTAGTCTATGCAGGAAAATGATAAAAAACAGACCTGACAAGCTTTGAGTTAAGAGTGGACTTTACCTCATTTTAAAAAAGGGCAGCTGCAGATGCCATAACCCCTTTACCCCAGTACAACGTTGTATTTACCTGCGCTTTCTAAAGCTACCACAGGGAATTCCAATCTTTATTGATCTTTTAAATGTACAAGTCATTTTCTCCTGCAGCAGACACGATCGTTTGAAGGAATATCAGATATTTCATTATATTTTGAAAATTACTCAACTTCCAAGCTTCAGCAGTGTCTAAAGCCCTCCGCACTTCTTAGTATTTATTTGTATCACAGACAATAAAGTACCTTCTATTTGTGGAAGCCCATTAAAAATAAACAGTCTGAGATAACTTGGCTTTTCAAACCTTCTTGTACATTGGGTTTATTATTGGCCTTTCCCTAGCTCTTATCCAAACAGTCCTGACAGCTTGTTTATTGAGAGCTCTGCAGAGGTCTACCTACACAAAGTGCGCCGGTGACAGCATCACGGAAAATCTCTAACTAAAGCCTGGACTTAAAAATAATATATATTTTAAAAAATAAATCACAAGAGCAAACTGTTTAATTTGTGGACAATCACGGAAAACATCTCTAGCGGCTCACTGCCAATTAAGTTAGAATTTCCACCTGAAATGTTACATGAGCCATCTTTCATTTTGATATTATATCACCAAATATATCAGGCAATATAAAATCCACCCGTAAAACCCTCTGCTCGTGGGATTTTCAAGTAGAACTCATTATTCCTTCTGCTGAAGTTCCATTAAAGCAGATACACAAATGCTCATATTCAGTGAAGCTATTCAGTGAAGTTTTATGTACATTAATAAATCACATCTAACAGTCTATACGTTATAACAACATATATACGTTGTTTTCTAGAATGTTAATATTTTTTTTAAAGTTTGATTCTGGGAAAATGTTACGTCCTGACCAAAAAAAAGGCACATTTTTATCCACGACACATTAAAAGCACACGTTGCAGCTCTTTAGCTTTCTTAAGTACTATTCCATTAACACCCTCCTCCTTTCCCCAGAAGGAGCACTGGGAAGATGAAAGGTAGCTTAGTTTCCAGACCTTCTCGACGAGGTAGCCTGGTCAATGCCACGTGGCCATGGGAACGCATTTAACGAAGACACTGAATTAAGACAGCCCCAAACTTACTTTAGATGTGTCATCAGTCATCCAGAGGAGCTCTGATTTACTGACAGCTCCAAACCAGACTCCACGGTTCCTTCCCAAAGCACCACGGCAGCACCTCTGGCATGGCCACAGCAGGTATCGCTCGGGGGCAACTCACTTGGCCACTTGCCTTCAACAACGCTTTTAAAATGCACTTGTAAACACCGAGCAAAATCCTCACCCCCTTGAAGTTCCTCAATCAGATTAGATTTGCGTTGATAGAGCTTAACACGGATAACACGGTTATTAAAAGCAATAATTAAAAATAGCTTTTTAAGACAATTTAGGGGCTTTTAAAAACTGCATATAAAGTGTAGCCTTTTAAATGAGATCATAAAAGGTTTTATAGCTAAGTGCTACGATAGCAAGCACACGCTGAGATGCTGAAATTTCGTACTGAATCCACATTTAAACACAGCGCTAGAGCATCGCTGCAGGACACCAAGAAACTAAACAAGCCAGGGAATTTCTACTGAGAACTAAAACTATCATTAATTCCCCAGGAATGTGCTTCACCTTTGCTTCACGCTCGTTACCCAACACTGAAGAGTCTGCAGGTCAAACACTGACCTTCACTTCATTCATCCTTCAGGCCTGCAACAGTAAACCTATTGCTACCCATGAGGATGCACAATCACAGCTGAGGACATCACCTGAAAATAATCACAGAATCATGGAATCATCTAGGTTGGAAGGGACCTTGAAGATCATCGAGTCCGACCATCAACCTAACACTGCCAAATCCACCAGTCCCTCAAGACCATGCCTACGCCTCTTTGAAATCCCTCCAGGGATGGTGGTTCTGTGATGCTAGAAATGGAACCTGTGTTGTTCACACAATGCAGGGGAGCTATGAAGAAATCAATTTTCCTTTTGCAGTGCTATGGTGCTTTCGTTCAGCTCAAAGAAGTTCAACCTTTCATAAGTCTTTAAAATTTTAAAATAGGATTAAGCAAATGTAACTCTGCACGCAGTCATGGAGAAGAGTGCTAGAAAAGAGATCTTTCTACCAACAGTTGGATAATAATTGGATATAGGCAAAAAGGATTTCTCATCCCCTGGAGATCTTGGCTGTGGTTGTAGGAAGTTTACTACCTCTTCTGCATGTAAAAATTGGGATAAAGAAAACAAATGGTGAGAGGCAGCTGAGCAGGCTCTTGCCAGAGGGAAGAGAAGAGAGAGAGGACAGCAGTGATGCCTTCTCCTGGGCTGGTCCCTCTTAGGTCTAAGCCAGACGGGGTCAGGCAACAAACCGTGACTCCTCCAAGGCAGCTCCTTCCCAAGGCTGCTCTTCAGGGAAAGCATTTACAGCAACTTCGCCAGCCGTAACTCAGGGCTGATACACAAAAACGCTGTCTGGGCCAGCTGCGTTAGGAGATCTTTCCCAACAGGTAATATTTAGCCAGGAGACATTAACAACTCAGAATTGTAAACCTGCATTTGGGGACTTTCCTAAAGGCCATTCTTGACCCTCAGGTTTCGCAGCCCTGGAGGAGTTACGGTCTATCGTGCCAATGAGCATTCAGGGAGTCTTAAATCCAGAGACTATTTGGCTGTTGTGCACACGTGCAACTCCCAGGAGTCATGAATCCTGATTAAATATTTGCTGAAAAGCAGGAATGCCATGTGACTCCCCCAAAAATGAGCATCTTAGTCTCGTATCGTTTTCCCTGTCCAAATTCTCCAACGGGCATTAGTCCATATAGTGAGCTAACTGCCTGGAAAACTTCTAACTTACTAAAAACAAAGCCGTTTTTATATGACTTACAAAACTTCTTTTTTTTTAAAAAAAAAAAAAAAAGACAATCCCTCATAAAGCCAGAAAATAATTTCTGCTTTTGCCACACATGCAACACAAGAAGCCCTAAAAACAGAATTTAAACTGGAAAAGCTGATAGGAATGTAGCAGAAATTTTCTATACAAAAAGAAAGCCACACGGTAAGTAGAAAGGCACCATCCTATCTACTCCTTTCACTGCAGCAGGGAAAAAAAATCAAGACACATTTAAAAACCTTAAATGAAAACTGCTAAACTACCCAAATAATCAGATATTCTTATTAAGCTTAAAGAATAACCAACAATGCATGTCCTTCTGATGCATGCTTGCAGAGCATCAGAGGGGCTATGACCTTAGCACTTCGTGATTGCATTATATGGGAGACAAAAGAAAGCATCACTTTGCCCAGTAGCCAACGCTGCCTTCGAAAAACACAAGTCAAATTCAACAGGACATCATCTTTATCCTTCTCACCTCCCCAAACATTCCCCTAATTACAATTATTTCTTTCGAAATAGTAAAATAAATGTCAGAACAATAAATCTGCAAGTCCAGGACCATCCACTTACATGTCAAAAATTTTCCTGAGGAATCTTGCATACTTTTCCCTTGTTCTCATTTATTTTTTTTTTCCACAAGATGCAAAGCAATATTTACTCTGTTGCTAATATAGGAAGAATTGTTATTTATCCAGCCAAAGAAGCTATCTGCATTATGTTTTTTGGCTGAAGTACCCTAAGTTTAATTGCTGAAATACCCTTAAACTTTGATAAAAAGGAAAAATAACATTCTGTATTGCTAGAGGAATTCCAAAGCATAAAAAAGGCTGTAAAACAACATTAGCAGCTCAATTTCAGAAGTGTCTTTCAAAAATGTAACCCCAAACGTCAGCTACAGTGAGCCCTGCCATTAATCAGCTTCTGCCACTGCTTTACATCACTTGTAAGACTGGAATACTCTTGGTAGGTACAGAAAGAGGGCACTTCTCCTCCAGAGACAAGGGAAAAGGGGGATGAGTTTCGTATTCCCAACAAAAAAAACCCAAACAGTTTCATACATTTCATTACAAGTATCCTCCATCTTAGCCCTGCTAGGAAACAAAGCACACTGTGACCTTAATTGAGGTGGTAACACCAACCACCATGTGGGAATAAGAGCAGTCTTTGCTGAGGTCCATGAAGTACAACCCCAAAAAGCTGTTAGACCTGCCCAGCCAAGGAGTTGGGAGGTTGGGGGCAACTCTCGATGCCGTTCCAACTGGGAAGTATTGAGGATTTTCCTAAGGACACTCTATAGCTCCTCAAATGCTAGCAGCTGGCAGAATATAGAGTAACAGCTAAGACGACGCTGGTAAATAAAAGCTGGATAGCATCTGTCCCATGAAACGAGGGCCTAATCACACATCACAGGCACTTTCACTTGCCATTTACTTCAACAGGCTGAAATGTATTCAAGCCCCCCCAGGAGGACCACCTTCCACAGAATGGGGTACTGATTCTCGGTTATGAAATATATTAAATAAATAAATAAATCACAACCTACATCTGGAATAAATATCAATCAACGAGCTAAAAAAAAACCCCATACTATTCAAGAGGCACTTGTATCGACCTTTTAAATTCTCACTTGGTAGTAGAGTAATGCATAGACTGAAGCAATGCAATAAAAATGTCTAGTCCCAGATATGGTACTTAAGGGTTAAGTGTACAACCTGTTGATTGCTTAACCTTACCTAAAACATATGGCTTTGCACTTAAGGGTAAACCCATGGAAAGAAACCCAGTGCCCAGAGTGTGTGTGAAATTCTTTGAAAGGTCACTCTAAGGCAAAATGTATCTAAACACTTTGCCTGCACACATTGGTTTCCAGAGACTTCGCTGCTCCCGGCGTGCAAAGATTTCCGAGCTCCCTACAGCCCTACCAAAACAAGAGCCTGTTTAATAAATTAAGTAAGTAATTCATTCATGAGCAAGGGAACAGTTAGTAAAAGTGGTTGACAAGCATAAGAAATAGCCAAACGTTCTATTTTACCGTTCTTTGCGTCGCCTAATTCTGGATGGATGCTTGGGGTTTCCAGCATCTTGTCATCTTTTCATTGAACAACAATGAGTCAAATACAAAAAAAATTTCTAATGCCTCTTGCTCAGGGAGAGCCCAAAGGGGCTGAAGAAAAAGCACAGAGTAACTCCTGACTCGTCTTACGTGGACAAGGTGAGACTCGGCCCCAAGAACAGAGAGTCATGGTCTGTAGAAGCAATTTGGAGAAGGAAACACGACTTCAGGCCTTGGTCCTTTCCTTCGTTGGCTTCCTCCAGTGTCCAAAGCGTACGGCGCCCTTCCATGATCTACAGCGTCATGCAAAGACACACGAGGCACTACAATATGTTCCTAATAGCTCTTATTTACCCTCTTTGTGCCTTCCCCTGAGCAAAATTACGACAAAAAAAGATGTGGGAGTTTTGGTGTCCTAAAGGCAGCCACTCCTTTGCATCCTCTGCACGTTTAGATGCCTGAATTGATGGGTTTTGCCTGTGCGCTTATTTCATATCATCTAGAAAATCTGCATAAGGAAAATCTGTGTAAGGATCTGTGGATGTTTAACAACAAGCAACCTGTGGATTCAATACAGTAATGAAGCAGATGCTTAAATTCTTCCCTATACTAGAGCAGGAGATGATATCTAATAAAGGGCTCAACATGATCAGATCAGTATTAAGTCAATACAGAAAGTATGAAGTACCATGAATATTCCCCAGCACACGTTTCCTCCCATAGAAAACACAAACGAGCTCATTCTAAGAGCAGCACTCTGATTAATTCCCTTAAAAAACATACAAGGAAGAGCAGGAAGGAACAAGAACTTCAAAATCTGCATTTAGAAGGAAGCTATTAATGACTAAAGCATAAAAACGGAGTTAAAAACCTTTAAGAAATGAATCTCTTAAGGTTACTAGGCAAATATGAGAAAATTTTAAAAAATATCCCTTTGTCATGTAAGAAGTAGCATAGTGCATTATAAATAAGGTTATCAATTTTCTTTAGTTTGTACATTTTTGTATAAACTCTTGAGAAATCACTCTGCTGACCCAGAGGATAATTAGCAAGTGGCAGGACACCAGTTTGTGCAACTTGGGAACATTAAACTTGTGCTCTGAAGCCGCCAGCTATTTTGCTGAACCCTCATCTGCCCAAAGCAAGTAACAGCTGAATGTTTGGAAAAGTCACAAACCAGACTTTTCTCATCACTGTAGAAACTGGTGCCAATGCAGGAAACTTTTTAAAAATTAATATACTCACATAACTGGGCACAGAATATGAACTATTGATTTAGGCACTGATCCTGGGCTCATTGAACTTCTCCGGTAAAGAAAAAAGGCTTTGATTTTAAGCTAAATCAAAGAATCCCAAGTCTACTGTGCTATTATTCATACTATTTTAAATTGTACTGTCCTGCATGGTATGAAATACTAACATAAAGCCTTGCTCCTTAGGGTTGTACCATAAAGAACCACATTGAAGGACACTCATTTTCTCTTCTTCATCATGCTAAGCCTATATTACTGGTAAAACTACAAGTCAATTTGTTAACCAGTCCAGCAAAATGATCCCTGGTAATACTAAGTCCAGGTTAAACATTGTGTGAATATAAATCTGGTCAGTGGGTTCATGTCTGCAGGCACCACTGCATGTGTTAAGCATTTGTTTATAAGCCAAAAGTAGTACTAAGGAGATAAACAACAAGAGGAGATAAATATTAAACATCTCTCTTTGACGAAGGAAAAAAATAAAAGTAATTTTCAAATGCCACACAGACACCAGAGCTGAGAGGTTAAAAGTTAAAAAATCTATAACCCACCAGCAATAGTGGTTCTAATTCATAATAAATACTTTCATTAATAATTATCTTTTGTAGATAATACCTCAGGCACCAAAGCATAAATTTTTCATGTATTGCACAGAGAATTGAGAAAACAGCTCCAGTTCGCTGAAGCCAAATGTCTCATTCTGAAATTCACATTCCCAAATACATGAAGTCACTAGTACCTCACTGTAGAAACACTATTTAAAATACCATTTTCTGGAAAAATTTCTGATTAATCAAAACAGGGTTTGTGAAGGTTAAGGCCAATACGATGCTGCATTTTACTCCTCAGGTGACATAAAATGATCCATATGTGAGTAAGAAATAAGAGATGTCCTATTTCTGTACAAATTGAGAAATGGACAACCCCATTTTTACAACTTCTAATTCATATTCTTGCCTTTTTTTGACTACCTTTAATACAATACCACTTGCTAGAGCTAAATCTTATAGCATAATATAAGAAGGTGGGTAGTAAGGGAAGGCAGACAAAGGAACTTAATCACTGAGACTGACTAGAAGCTTGTTGGCAGGACTATTAAACACAGCCTGATGTAAAAGTCATCAGATTGCCACATCGCTGGCAATGCAACATGTACCTGCAAACTTCTTGTTATTTCAGTTCCACCTCTGTGTGTCACCACATAAACACAGTTACTAGAACACGCTGTAGCAGTAGGAATTGCTGGGAATTGCTTTTCTCACGCTGGAGGATCCCCTTTCCTCCCCATTCACAAAATGCATCTATTTGGGCTTGAAGTGGTGATCCCACCTTATACAGCGGTCTGCATAACAGAAACTTCATATGTAATAATTTAGCAGTTCCTACTAGTCCCGTTCATTAGCATTTGGCTTGTTTGAAAGCAGCACTGGGGCCAAGCAGCATCACAGGCTGCAAGATTCTGCCCCTGGTGTTGCAATCGGCCATTCCCAAGCCTGCAAGGAATCAGCCTGGGCATTAAGAAGGTCTTCCAGTTCTCTACCAAAATATAAGGATTCTAGAGATTCAGGCGACTTCAGAAATCACTATGGCTTCAGGTCTACTCTAATTAGAAAGAACTCCGCCCCCTTCTTCCCTGTTAAGCAGCAGCATGAATTGTTTCCATGGTGGATGTTTTGATGCAGAAGAATTTTAGAGGCTCGTGGATCTGTACTTTCTTGTACTCCGTGTGTGATACAGAACAAAAATAACCAGGTGGCACAGAATAGAAATGACTGCATCATTCCTTCAGAGCTTCAACAAAAATGAACCAGTAATGACTAACACGCACTGAAATATAACCTTACAAAAATAAAACAAAGAAATACATTTTTCCCATGTAACCACTAAAGGTTCTTTTGAAAGTGTATAATATGCATCTTCACACCAAAATGAACTTAAAAAACCCTTTCAAGAAAAGCCAGTTTTTAAAGTATAACATTAAGCCAATTTGCACAAACACGCTAAATTCAGAAGAGTTAAATTCATGCGAACTCCATCCCACATTCCTCAATGCTGTTCTCCACACTAGATGATGTGGTGACAGACATGAAGCGGTGAAATCACATCACTATCTTTTGAAAATTGCCAAAAAAGTGATTTTTCACCATATGGGATCTGTAACAGCCCTGAAGTGTTTCAGCCCTCTTACATTTGATTGCTTTTTCCCTTCCCTCGTGTGACACAGTCACCCACCTAAAATTCACCATCTCAGCAGTTTCATGGTGATACAAATCCAAATGGGCTTTATCTACTCTGACATGTAAATTAAAAGTTACGTTAATAACACCACATATCTAGACGATATTAAAAAAAAAAAAAAAAAAAGATGTATACTTAAGCTTGTTTAATGTTAGTACTGGCGAAGTCTTAAAGCAGAAATCATGTCTGGAAACCTTATCTGAAAATTACTGCCCCAACAGCATGATACCATGCTCCATCATAAAAAGACTGAGTTAAGCATTATGAGTACATTCTAAGTGAAACATGGCTTTGTAGTGTCCTTCAACCACACTCTCACAGCACACAGGCTTAAGCTTGTTTAATGTTAGTACTGGCGAAGTCTTAAAGCAGAAATCATGTCTGGAAACCTTATCTGAAAATTACTGCCCCAACAGCATGATACCATGCTCCATCATAAAAAGACTGAGTTAAGCATTATGAGTACATTCTAAGTGAAACATGGCTTTGTAGTGTCCTTCAACCACACTCTCACAGCACACAGGCATCAGAAAACCCCCCAAAAATGCCAAGACTTACAGTGCTTCAGTGGAACTGGATTGCAATTGCTGTGGTGAGGTTGTAGGTCATTATCTACAGCGTGAGGATATCTACAGGCTCAAAGGAAACACAACCACGCTACAAATTAAAAGATGCACTCTTGGAGAGTTACAGGCTAGAGTGAAGATGGGAAAGGACATTATCCCTATTTCAGAGGAGCCCAGGAAACCGCAGGGTAGCCCACTCCAAGTGGTGCAACTCCCAAAAGATCCCCAAAGACTTGGCCTTCTTCAGAGTGCAGGTTATTTTTGAGTTCACATATTCGTAGATACGCAACTATTTTCAAGAGGCTTGTTTTCTCCTTATTTTTCTCCTCAAACAGCTCTTCGCTATCCTGTAGCAAATGTCCTTTACACATATTGGGGTTTTTAAACTTTTTTTTTCCTCCCTTAAATTGATTAATACTCAATAGGAAACCATTGTCATATGGTGCCATTTTCCATTCTACATCTCCTCTATGTCCTAGTCTGATGTTTCAACCTTTCCACAAAAGGAAATTATCCAACTTGACTTCCTTCTCCTGGAGAGACCCAGAAAGTATGTCAGGTCAAGAAGACCTGTTTTTACAGCCCAGTTGTCTCCTTACAGGAGGACAGGGGGACCATGCTTCATTGATGTTATCAGAAGGAGCATGCTCACAGAGACTGACAGCACGGCGGGGGACAGGGGGAGATGTTTCTGAAAGAAAAGAGTGTTTTTCAGTAAGAAAAGCACCTTGTGATTCCACTATTTATTGCATACCCACTAAATTAATAATTTCTAGCATTGCATTAAAATGACTTTATCTAATCTGTGTTTAAAGACTCTGCTATTTAATGTGGGAAGACCTCGGTGTTACCAGTTTCACCACAAGCGAGTTCACCGAAGTTTATTTCTCCACACAACTGGTAACAAGAAAAAAAAAGAAAAATGGGGTTTAGGACAGGACAGTAATGAAAATGTTGCCTATATCAACATTAACTGGCAAGTTAAATTTTTGAGGTCAGTAATTACCATTACGCATAAATTTATATCCTTAAGTGATTTGTTGGAGTGTTTGTATACATCTCTTCTTGGAAGGCAGTCAATCACTACAAACTGGTTTTGAAGACGACCTCTTAGACTATATGTCATCTATTTTTCCAAAGCTAAATTGTCTGAATTTTGCCAGCTGCAAAAATGATTTTTACACTTAACCCTCAGTTTCTGGGTTTTTCCCCCACTTTTTCTGGGATACTTAGATCCGACCTCTCTTTATGCAAAGCCACTATTTATTATTGTCCTGAAACACACACATTCAGACATTCCCTGATTGTGAAGGACAAATACACCAGTGATTTAGACTAGAAGAGGAAAACGAGGAGTCGTTTGAGGTTTTCTCAGTGTATGTGCTCAGTTAGTCATCTTTTCCTGCTACTTATTTTTCATGGCAAGCACTGAATTTTCACCGGGGGTTCATCAAAGACGTGTTCAGTTTTGCGTGTACGAAGCAAAAGAGAAGATGATGAGGTTATTCTGCTTACTGCACCCGCTCCGGAGGTAGCTTGTGGGGTGGTCTGGTTAGGTCCAAAAAATTTTTCTTAAAGGAATAACAGCATCATTGGAACTAGCCTGAACTGACGACTCCTCCCTCGCAGAGTCTGATGGCAACAGCTAGAGCTGTGATGGGAAGGGATGAATTTCTCACCAGGTCAAGGCTGAGGCACGTTGGCTTAGGCAGCACCTGAAGGGAGCCTGCACTGCAGCCTTCCCGTGCTGTGCTTATTCTCTGGGTAAACAGAAGACTTCAGTCTCCAGGGTTGTCAATCTAGCACCTTTAACGAGCGAGAAGTTCATTTTTATTAAAGGAGGAAAAATGTAGATTTCCATCACTCCTTATAAAAGAGCTAGAAAATGTCAAACATGTAGGTAAAAGTAATATTTCAAAACGGCTCAAGCCTAAACTCCCTTTCCCCTCGCACCTGCACGGTGATGAACATGTGCTGTATGTCTCTGTACTGGCTCAGTGTTCAACATTTGAACTGGACCTGCTCCAGCTTTTGAATAAATATCTCTTTTGGGGGAGAGGGAATTACATTCCTTAGTCAAAATACAGTTTTTCTTCTCTTAAATTTTGAAAGAAATGTGTACTTGTGAAACATTAGGAACCAGTCATGAGAAGCACTGAAATCCTTTCTATCTCCAGCCTGGGCAAAGAGCCCTGCTCCTTCTGCAACGCATCCGTGACCTCCAACCTAACCACACGTACAATTGAGATGAGAGGGTCTGCAGTCAGAAGGTTATTTCTGGGTTTTTCTTTCTAAGTAAGGCTTATTTCCAGTAGGGGCACTTTTGGGGAACCACATGAGGCACTATTCAGAGGGATACGATAGCCCATTTGGGATCAAGACTGCAACAACCCACTTTGTTTCACATGGGATGCTGAATTACAAACCATTTAAGTATCTTGGGAGTCCTCTTGCTTAATGGTGAGGGAACTGCCACCACAATTAAAACAATAATAATAAAAAGAATTTCCTTCTGTTCCAAATAGGTCTTTCAACAAACAGTTGAGCTCATGATTCGTAGAATCATCGTAGAATTTAGGTTTAGGCTGGAAGGGACCTTAAAGAGCATCTAGTTCCAACACCCCTGCCACGGATTACGCAGTATCTGTATTTATTAGGGAATATCACAGTGTCTCATCATTTGTGCCAAGGCTGAGCGAGTTACTCCCACAAGCTCGGTTTGTACCTGTATGACCGGTGGTAGAATTTGCTTTCAGAATAATAAAAGCAACTTTAAATTCTAAAGAACTCTTTAGAATCCACATTTTAGGTATGTGGTATAAACAACCCAAGAAATTAACATATTCGAGAACAAAGAGACCTGTGAAAAAGCATAACGAAGGAAGCTGAACAGAAAAGAAGAAAGGAACAGATGTTAGATTATACTTAAAGCAAAGTTACTAGTTTATTTTCCCACTGATTTGAATATCTAAAATATACGTTTTTGCCAAGGCAAACAGGTGATTAAAATATATTAAAAATCCCAGTAAGCAAAGGGCTACATTTATGTTTGCTTGACATTTGTTAGCCGTTCCCAAAGTTATAGCACAGGCATAGCATAGCAATAATAATATTAATTTTACAAAGGCTGACTGTTTAATTGCAATTAACTGTGGCCTTACAAAAGGAAAGATGCACTCTCTGGAGTACTCACAAGCCTCATTTATCCTGCAAGGACGGCAAGATGAACCTGGCATGAAATATTAAGATCACAATTGCTATTGGCAAGCCATCTGAGGGGAAAGCTGTTAGCTTGAAAGAGCAGGGATTATACAAAGGAGCAAAGAGTAAAAACACAGCAGTGAATCAGCTCCACAAAATGTCCTTTCATTGAGGAGCATCGGGAACGGGTGGGCAGGATGCTGAGGAGACGAGAGCCGAATGCCGGGGTGGCAGGAGGTGTGGGATAACCTCCAGAGGGAAGGCAGGGACACAGGGAGCCACGACAGCTTAAAATAGGGTGATTTGGTGGAGTTTCCCTTTATTGCAGGCACGCTGTGCTGCCTGTGAACTGAACGGGTGCCATCTTCCAACTAATTAAGTTTCTTGCCCAAACTGCTCCTGCTGGAAAGCTACGCCAGTGCCTCACAGCTTTTCCACTTTGAAAACATTAACTAAAATTTACTGATGGCCAGTTTAGACAAATTTAATTTTGCATCAGCATTAATCTCTGCCTCAGTTACGTTCCCTGTCTTTCTGGCATTTATGAGGGTAAATGCTTTATTCACATGGAGCAGTAACATTCACTGTTGCAAACACTTGGCTTGACTCAACAAGGCATATCTGCAGTCCCACCAAGGAGCTCGTCCGTATTAGTGATGGTCTTCAGAGCCATAAACCAAAGTGGTGCAGAGAATTCCAGACAGGGTTTTTCCAGAACTTTTCACTTTTACACTGAAACTTCCCCAGGCCCACTACTAATAGCAGTTACCTGATACACCCTAGGACGTCATTTGCCTTTTCACCTGCCTGCCCACATTGATGATTCCCAGTCAACATTCCTTCTGCTTTTTTCCATGTTCTCCACATGCTTCAAAATGGAAAAAACACAGCAGACTGAATGTTACCTTAGAGAAATCAGGCACAAAATTCCTATTTACCTGGAACAATAAGGAGGCAAAGGAAAAGAGTTTTTAGGAAACCCAACTGTGAGATACAAAAAGCTTCTTTCAAAGGGACAGAACTTGGGATGGACCAGGAATTTCCATCAAGAAACACCAACCTACATGGTGGGCACAAATGGGATTTAGATCTCGGTTATGAGAAAACAAAAATCAGGATGGGTATGAGAAAAACAGCATAAAAAGGAAAAGAGGGACCGTGCCACTAAATGAGAACATGTGAGATGAACTGGACAGGAGCACAACAGAAGCAGATGAAGAAAAAAGCCAAGATTGTAATTTTGATGATGGGAAAGGAAACCCACAACCCTGGGAAGACCATGTGTCCAAGAAACCAGGGCACACGCATTCTACACGTAAGCACACGGGGGGTTTCCTACCTCCTCCTCTCTCTCCTCCCTGCAGAGCTGTGAAGGGGCTGGAAGAGCCAGCGAAATCCCAGAGAACACATTAGCAGCCCCTGCGGTGTGATCCGCTCTGAGAAATATTGTAAGTATGTGTTTATGTATTTTGCTAACAGTATAGCTGTTGTGCAACATGTTTATGCAATAACTGCAAATAATGTAAGGAGGTCTTTGAATATGAGCTTAGAGCGGTTTGTAAAGGTAGTGGGTTTTCCCTGGATCCTTGGGGTTTGGTTTTTTTGTTTTGTTTTGGGGTTGGTTTTGTTTTGCTCTCCCCACTTCAGGTGCAATTGTTTTGCTCTCCACACTTCAGGTGCAATATACGATTTCTTGATATAAGGACAGCTGATTACAAGCAGTGTTTCTAATACACCTTCCAACCAAAGATGCATCTTCTCTAAGATCCAATCAACCCATTTTAAAGGACTAAATTTCATGACGATGCCACAAAAGTCAACCTGATGACATGACCAGGGCCTAAATTTCCAGTCCTAGCATGGTGCAGTAAAGTTCATTCCTCTCAAATTTGTACTGACTTGTGTGGGAACCAGATTTTCCTCATGTTGTGTGTGCATGAATTTATACTCTGGTTTAGATTGAACATTAGGAAAGAATTTTTCACCGAAAGAGTGATAGGGCATTGGAACAGGCTGCCCAGGGAGGTGGTGGAGTCCCCATCCCTGGCTGTGTTTAAGGGCCGTTTAGACGCAGTGCTAAGGGACATGGTGTAGGGGAGGACTTTGTAGAGTAGGGTAGATGGTTGGAATCAATGATCCCAAGGGTCTCTTCCAACCTAGATGATTCTATGATATGAAAGATGTATCGATCACCCTCCTGGACATTTGATATGGAAAGTTAACCAGAAATACTGAATAACAAGCAGCCACAATGGCACAAAATAAATAAAATATAAAAATTTTAAAAAGAAGTTACCTTATTGCTACAAAAGCAAGACTCGAAACAACAAAATTAATTTGTTCAAAAAGGAGAAAATCCTTGTGTTCTAAAAACGCTGGTCAGAAATTCTTTAAGAGAGTGAGTTTCCACTGGAGAATGCCAAACCTGCACAATCCAAACACTACCTGGAGCCGGTTCAGTTCTGAAATACTTATGATGGTTACGATGGGACCCTCACCGCTGCCTCGCTAGGTTAACGAGGAGTCTGCCCTTCCAGCTCTCAGCCCTTTGGCAACGTGCCTCCCAGTTCCCACAGCTCCCAGTTGCCGGCATGCCCCCCACCCCGTTCCAGTGTGGTTCCCCCGGGGGGGCCGCTGGGAAGCGGGGCTCGCTGGCTCCCCATCAGCGACTGACGTGGAGCCAGAGCCTGCAACCATGGCTGAGCCAGACACTTTGGAGCCGTGGCTCCCAAGACTTCCAGTTTCCTGGCTTCCCTTCAGCCCACCTGGCAGATTAAAGGGCAGCCCAGAGCTTGGAAACGTCGTTCCCAGGACTGTGTCTCCTAAGGAGCCCCGGCCGATGGCTCCACACGCCCCCCCAGGCAGCTCGCCCTGAGTTCGGGCCCCTTTACAGAGAATTTCACAGTTTTGGCTTCCACTGCAACCCCCCGAACAAAACCACAGCTTTTTAAATGCTCTAGTCCTCCATGAGCGGTAATCACCTCCCTCTCCACACAACTCCAATTTTAATCCTTTAAAAACACAAACAAGTTAATTCACGGGGGAGAAACGGGAGCAAACAGTTCCTGGGTTTTGTAGATGAGAGAGATTCTCCGCTTGCCTTTGTGCCCCTCTGGCTTTCAGGGAGCTGCCTCCAAAACCTAGTTACGGCGCTGCCTGCTTTTCTTGCCCTCCCCTGCCAAACCCCCCGACGTGTGCCAATTGAGGTGCCGGAGAAATCGGGGCGATATTGTGCCCCTACACACCAACCCAAGCTGCAAAACAGCCCTGGGAGTGACAATTCCCCTTAAAAGTTCTCAGGAGTGGAAAAAGATCCGGGGATGGAAAACAGCGTATGGAATTTTACAGCTTTTTAAAATAGGTATGTACGAATCAAGGCATGAAATTAAGAATAGTATTCGTCCTTTGAAATAAAACGTACCCTCAAAATGAGGAACTAGCCCTGAAGGTTAAGAAATGCTTTAAAACTTCATCACGCAAAACCCCCCTTGACCTTTTGTATCAGCCCTGAGGTCTCCTCTCCGGGATGGATGCCTGGTTAAAGCAGTTTAACCGCAGCCTTATTAGCTTCGTCACGAGATCTCACTCTCTCTAATTTATTTAAATTATCAGCCAGAGCCCTGGGCACACCTCTGGAAGCCAATGTATGCAGATGGGGGGCTCTAACACAGTTCCTTTCAAAACAATAGGGCACATCAACCGTCCCTTCTAATACTTAAAGAAAAACACAGGTGTCCCCCTGGCCCGCAGAAGAGGAAATACCACACTGATTAAAACTTGAACCCCGCTCGCCCGGTCCTCTCCTTTTTTGTGCCTCCCCTCCCCAGTTCTTCTACTCAAAGGAATGGGCAAACATCGTTTGTAACTCATCTCGGGGTTTGCAAATCTCATTTGGTGACCTCTAATGAGAGTCAGGGAGCGCGGGCAGAAGCGGTGCTGGCCCACGGGGATGGGGTGAGTGTTGGGCATCCATAAAAATTGCAACGTTCTCCATTTTATGCAAGAAAAAAACCACCTTAATTACATTTAAAGTCGCCTTGAGAAACACACCGCAGATTCCCGAGTTAAGACACCATTTCTTATTCCTAGAAGTTCTTCCAAAACACCCTTTCACAAGTCCTTCCTCTTCCGATGAGCGATGTGAGATTCCATTCCTCGCCTTCCCTCCCCATGCTTCATTTGCCACATCTCGGCCGAAACACACCCCTGAGCACTTAAGCAGCTACACACCCTGGTTTACATTAAAATATAGACAGACATTAAAAAAAAATATATCCCAGCTCACTGTTTCCAAACGTCTTCCCTCCTCTGTGTGAGCCTCCCGGTGCCACCACCACCGCCATAGAGTTGTGTTGGGGAGCCCAGTCATGATGGACCTGCACGATGAATAACCCAGGGACATCCTCAGCCCCCGGAGCGTGTGGCTCCAAAGCTTCTGCTGAGGGCTATCACCTTGCAGAGCCCAGGAGCCAAGAGCCAAAGAACCTCCTTTGGGAGAGGAGTCAAATTTTCTTTTCCTGGTACAGCAACGCCTTTCGGAGCGGGAGGAAACGCCGGTCCTCTCCAGAAACTAACAGCTGATGGCTCCCAAATGCCTTCGTGGTGTGCAGGGAAAGTGTTAAATAATGAGTTCTTTTACACACACAATGCTTAAGTTTCACTGAAATCACATTGGCTTGGGTGTTTTTTTTTTTCCCCCTTTTCCCAAAAATCAGGCCCACCAATGCTCACTTTCTTTAAGAGCCAAACAACATTCTTGGAGAGCAGTTCAATATCTCCAGAGGTGTAAATCACCACACTCTATCTTATTAGAAACATTTGAAAGAGGGCAAGTGCTTTCAAAGCCATAAACTTCAGATTCCATACATGTTCCAAAGCTGTAGTGAATACACATTCCTGACTCAAACTGGTTTTAATTTGCAGTCCCTTTAAAGCACAAACGCAAAAGCCTAAATACTAAATCAACTTAAACAACAATAACAAACCATTTAAAAAATTACCCGTTCGCAACTTTTTTAAATAAACTGAAAATGGGAATCACTCAAATGCCCCAAGCAAGGCAGCGGGTGTATGTCCAGCGCAAAGGTAGCCTGCAGCTCCTGGGGAAATGCAGTGTAATCACTGCTCCACCGTGGATTATTTATGGTCACAAGCCTGACGGAGCGTTATAAACTAAAGCAGCAATTCACGCTGCCTGCTGCAAGAGGCTAAAAAATCCCTAGACACAATGAGAACAGCAGAATGAAAACCACATGACACTTAAAGGGAAAAAAAAAAAAAAAAAAAAAATTTGCCACATCCTTTGTGAACACAAACAATTAAGTCATGAGGAGATAAAAAAAAAACATACCTGAAAGCACGGGGGTGGGCGGGCAAAGGCCATTTTTGCCAAAGCATGCAGTTATAATTTCTCAGCAGCAAGAGTTGGTATGGGGACTGGCAGAGTGCCCTCTGCTCTCCAGCAAGCCTTTTAATTAAAAGATATTGCCAGTTATCTCTAACCGCAATCGCTGTCCCGGCGATCAGATGGGCCCGAGCGCCGCAGCGCATCTCCCTTAGGAAACTATGGCGCCAGCGCTCAAAAGGCAGCTTTGGGAAGAGAAAAGTTTTCAAACAGGCGTTAAATACACATATATACATACCCACAAAAATCCAGTCCATACCCACAAAATCCAAAATACCCACGCCTGTTCAAAGGCGTGCACCTGAAGCGGCTAAAATGCACTCGCGGATGCAAACGGACGTGTGCTTGCCACTGCCTCGTTAAAAAAAAATGAGCTCTTTATGAGAATTCTCAGGGAAAAAGGACTACTGAGACCCACCGGCGTTGGGAATTGGGGGAGAGTGAGTTAACACCGTAGCCAGGTGGAAAACACTGGTCTTCCCACATATCATCTCCAACGGTGGAAATCTTTCCGTAAGAATTTTCAATATTTCATTAGAATTTAAAATCAAACCAACTAAGGAAAAATGGAAATAAACCCTGAAATGTATTATTGTCTACAAAACTTTGCTTTCGATAAAAAAAAGTAGGTGTTTTTTTTCCTGAATGCAATGTTTGGGCTAAGCTTAGTTGCAAGGCATCTGGAATTTACAGTATGTTACTAACACAGAGGAGATGGTTTGCTGCTCTGCATTCAGAGAAAGCACCTTTTGTCAGCAGCTGGGGAACAGTGGAATAAAGAACAGAAGAGTAAGTGTCATTTAATCACTGAGAAGCCGCCTTCTTTCCCTCTACTCCATTGTTAGGAGAAAAAGCTGTATTATTGAAAGCCTCTGAGTGACAATATGGACTTGTACTGAAAACAGGGGACACAGCCAGAAGGTTTACTTCAAGGACATAAGTGTTCAAGAAATATTATTAACCTCAAGTATCATCACTTAGCAAATTGATTTTAACCCCTCAAAATCCATGAGACATAAACCGTTCAACCTCTGAGGAACCTGATCTAACACCAAAGCTGGATCTCACTTCAAAGTAGGTGCTTGGACCTGACGACCTACTTTTCAGCCTAAGTTGCCCTGTAATTGTATGTTTATCCACTAGAAATCTTTAAAGAGGTTGAATATATCAGATATGCAAATCACAGGCCTTTAATAACAAACCTTCCAAACATTGCTCATCGCTTTGCTTTGGTTTTAATACAGGAAAATATTGAGCAAGAAGAGGAACTATAAATAAGCTGCCAGGGTTAATAATAACTTCCAACCACACATGGCCTACATATATATTACACCCAAAGTACAACCATCTCCCACTGCCCAGCAAACATCAAGAGGCAAGAACAACAAGAAGAATGCCTAAGTGGGCTTTAAAATCCTGAGTTTCCCAACAAGTTCCAACAAGGATAAAACATGCTATGACCTTACACAGGCACATGCCCTGTGCTTCTTGGAGTACACAGGGAATTATACTTCTATTTTTCTCCACAATCCTAAAAAAAAAACTGATGATGAGGCAGTAAATTCTGTCAAGTTAGCCTTCATTAAATCCTGATTGCTGTCCTTGGAAGCAAAATTAAGTAATTGTAAATCATTACCTCTGGAATGACGAAAATACGGTGCTTAGATGGAATTAGTGTGAAAGAAAAATTCACAGTTTTTTTTCCAGTAGGAAAAAAAAAAAAGCACATCACAGGTGTTCCTGCAATAACACCACCTCAGGCTGTGATGTTTTTGGGTCAAAGAAGGTGACAGAGGTCAGATCAGGTCAGTAGCTTGATGTGAGACCTCCAAGTGATGGCAAAATGCTGTGGGGAATGCTGAGGGTGATTCCCCAAAGGTGCCACGCAGCCCTCAGAGCTGCAGAGGTTCCTGGCTCCAGGAGGCAGCAGAAAAAGCAAGTCGACAGCGGTGGGAGTTACTGTGGTTTTGCATGTGCTGCTCACCAGAGGAGACAGGTCTTAACCACTTGTGGTTATTCAAAAAGAAAGTGTTATTAACTCCAGTGAAACGGAGCGATTCATTCAAAAAACAACCCAAACTGGAAAAAAAGAAAAAAACCAAACCCAAAAACCTAAGCAGAACAAACAAAAAACACAAAACCCCAAGGAACCCTCAGGAAAAACAGCTATGAGAAAGCAGCAGAAAGAAGGAAAACCCCTTCAGGAAAGGGACATAAACCCAAGTTGCTGGAAGGCAAGCGGGGAGCATGATGCTTTCTAAGAGGAACTGTTCTGCTCATGCTCTTCTTATCCGGCAGCTCCCCCAGAACCATGGGTTCACGTGGACCTCACCTCTCCAGACCGAGCTCTGCACATCACCAGGGGCTCAGATCAAAGGGGTTCTTATCTGAAACACAGGCCTCTGGAGAACAAAGGAGGTTTTCATGATGCTTTCCATCTCTACTCTTCAGTCGAAATGCGGAGAAAACTAACTCAAGGCAGAAATAAAATCCACCTACAGAACTGTGCCCTTCAAATTCTTCTCCCCCCCCCACATTCTTCTGTATTATGTACCAGTTTGCGTGTTTTAGTCATGGGATAAGTCTCCCAAACCTATGGATTAGCGGAGGGATGAAAGGCAATGGTATACAGGAATAAAGACATGTTTTTACCTTTGAAGTGCGTCAGTAAAGGCTGCCAGCTTGGAAAAAAAAAGGAAAAATGCCTTACCCTCGCGTGCCAACACAGGTACTGGGGATTCTCTCTCATAAATCACTTTGCATGCAGTGTAGGTACTGGTATAAATGGACATTCTCTGGTCACACACCAGTAGCCCACACCTGCCATTATTATACAACCTGGCCACTGGCCTTCTTCCCTGAACACCACAAAAAGAGACAACGTTACTATTAATAATTGCTGTAATAAATAGGGAGTTACCTTGAAACAGGACACAAAATTCGCGAAAATTTGCAAGTTATTAAGTAATATGACTTTTCATGCTTTTCCCAGCCACTAGCTCAAGCTTTTACTCAGTTGCCTTATTTTATTTTGTAAATAAGACATTTAGACAAGTCTTGAAGAAGAAACACAAAGACGCGCTACCACACAACAGACACACAGGGAGCTCGAGCTAAGAGAAATCAAAGACAGGAGTTCTTTTGACGTGTTTCTGCCCTGTATGCAGGCAGATTTCACTGAATATTCTGGATTATGCCAGAACCTGCCCCTGCCTGTGACTTTGGCAAAGGGTTCCAGTCTGTGAGCCAAGGACCAAAAGACGGCGCAAGACAACGGGCAGCAGAAAGGCAGGGTTTCTCTATTCGTTTGCTTGGTTGGTAATGTGCTTGCCAAACATTCTTCCCATCAGTTTATACGTTAGAAAACGACAGAGATAGGAAAAATAAGCCCCGTTTTCACCCGACGGCAGGTTGGGTGTCTCAGGTAGGCAGGTGTGCAGGGCTGGGGCTGACCCCCTGCGCAGAGCACACAATGGGGACCGGCAAAATCTCGTGTAAAATCAGCGCCGCGGCTGATCTTACAAGATAGCAAGACCCACACCTGCATCGCTGAAAGCAGGAGCAAGCCCTCAGTGTCTGCATACTTTTTCCCCCCCAGCCTCCATTCATCTTTCAGATTTATTCTTGTCACTAACAAAAACCTATTTCCTCTGTGAACCTTCCAGAAAAGAAAAAGAATCGCATGGAAATAACTTGATAAATTGGACGTTACTTACAGCCTGATCAAAGCCCGCGAAAATTCAGTGCGAGTCTTTTTGTTGACCCAACAGACTCTGGGTCAAGCTTTTAAGCACTTACCTAATTTCAACCTTGGCATTTAGAGTGCCTAAGTTTTTAGTAAGAAAATACCAAATTTCTGATGTTTGGTGGAATCTATCGGTTTGACCCAGTTGCATTATGGATTTTAAATTTGCAAGAGATCAAAACTGAGAATAAAAAGGGTAAAGAAAATATATCTTTATTTCCAAAGAAAAAGTGTAAAGCAATCCAAGAATACCATTGTACTGAGAAGTGAAATCTGGAAATTTGATTCAGGGCTGGATTATCAGCTGGTCCCAGTGCACCACTTTAATACCATTTGCTCTCCTTGTTTTGGAGTTTAAAGCCAGGCCTGCACTGCGTCGGACCTGGCAGGTCCTTTTCGTTTCTTTCTGCCTGGTTACATATAACAGCTTTCTTCAGGCAATCAGGTAGATCTTTAGAGCCCATTTCACTAATGGTTGTACAGACAGAAACCAAATAATGAATTATTAACTTGTTCAGAAATTAAAACGACCTTTCTTTTAAGCAGGAAGGTGCTTTCTCTTACTATTTTTCCAGTATTTCCACAAAAAACGGAAATAAACCACAACACAACAAGCCCTACCTGCCTTGGCACTATACTAAAGATGATTAAAATCTCCAAACTATTCTAATTCTGCTCTACAGAAAGAGTGTGGAGTCAGGTACAAATCACCAGAGGCCATAAAGATTCACCAGTTTACATCTAGAGCAACTGTGGCCCTATCAAAGCAAACACAGCGTCAAAGACAAGAATTACAAGACCAAAACTGATAAAAGTTAAAATCCATCACCACTGCTCATGTACTATGCACCCAGCAACTAGATCACATACCTAGAAATCATACCCCCTGTCCCTTGAGAAAAATTATTCCCTCCAGCTACGACAGATTGTCATAGCAGTCAAAGAGTGAATTATTACAATTCCTCCTGTTTCTCACATACTATAATTTTCAATATAAAATTAGTGTCAAGCAGACCCATTTTTGGGTATCTAGTTTGAAAATGAATCCTTACAATTTTCTGCTTAAAAATTACTGGGATCAAATTAGAATTTCAATCTTCCTACTTAGGTCAATATTATAGAAGTAGTAAATAAAGACTTAAAAAATACAAGTTTTCCAACAGTTTCATGCCCAGAAAAAAATGCAGCAGCTGAGACCCAATGCAGAGAACGGAGCGATATAGGAATTGCCTCTCGAACCCTGCAACCTGACTCTCTCAGTCATCAACATGGGAGCTCAGGAAGGAAAAATAAACCTCAAAAACCTCCCCACATTTAGCCAGGAAAGAGAAATGTGCCTTCGATCCATATCCAGTCAAGGCTGTGGAAGGTGTAAGGGTTAGAGTCTTATTTTTTTTTAATGTTATCTACAGTTTTAGGCCAACTGTAATCATTTCAAGGTGCTTTAGCTTGCAAGGCATGGCTTAAAGTCATCATTTCTAAACAAACTCAAATTAAAGTCTCATCTTAAGTGCAGAAAACACAAAAAAGCTATTCTGGTCTCCTTTCTGTGCAGGTTCTGTGCATGTCCCCAGCTCTTTTCTGTCTTATTTGTTTCACGTTTGGGAGAATATAATCTCTAAAAAGAAACTGGCAACATATCCATTCAGTCAGATGGTTGTAAAATCACCTCAACCTATGACTCTCCCTCCGGCCAGAAGTACAAGTTTTCTGTCCAAATGATTATTTCACTTTTGGAAAAACTCTGGTGAAGGATCATGTTTATACTATATGGGTCGAGTGAAGCAAAAAACTAATGAAAACTAGGGATGAAATTAAAAATGAATGAAAATTAGGCTGAGTGCTATTCCAGTCTTGCAACTGCCCCATGTTATTCTGAATTGGATTTCCACGTGCCTCAGTTTCTCCAATAAGAAAGCTGAGAAATCTCCTGCATGCTTGGAAGCACTTTGAAATTAGCAGATAAAAGGAGCTCTACAATGCAAGCCTACTACTCTTTTATTTGTAACACAACTCTTTGTCATTTATGGAAGAAAAATAAAAGACATTTATATACATCTCAACCAATCTCAATATTCACAGCACAGACCTAGTCCACCACTTCCCTGAGCCAGTGGAAAGATTGAGCAGGCTTTGGTTCACGCTCTGATAGGGAAGATACAGTTAAAGCTTCTGTCCTACGAGCAGAGTTCATGCTGCTTCAGCAGCCTTTGAACCTTAAAAAGTTGCAGGACAGACAAATAAGTAGCCATAGGTAGTAAATACATTAGGTCTGACTTTTATTAAAAAGACAGATTTTTCTTGTGTGTGTTCTGCACAATGAGAATGGTGTCGTAATGGAGAATAGGTTCCATTTCTCTCTGCAAAATCCTCTGGGAGATAAGCAAATTGAATGTAAAACACCACACTGAATTTTCATCTCTCATATTTAAAGCCCACTGATAAAACAGCGAGGGAAATAAGCAATTAATGCAATGTTTACTCAAGATTTGTTTGGACAATGGGCTGGGGGAAAAGTTGGAAAGGAAATAATCGGGGCCTCCTTGGAGCATCCTTGGGCATCTGCTGCAACTGGATTTCCCCGTGAAATGGTGTGGGTACAAACTCACCCCACCAAGCTCTTGCATCCTTAATCTTTGCCTGTTTCCAGCAATTCCAACAGAAATATTCCCACTTTACTCCAACACCCTCAGCATCTGCCTGCTGGGGCCTCAACGCTGCTGATTTTTTCCTTGGCTGGCCTGGTACCGGCTGCACAGTTCGTTAGTAAAATAAAGTAAGTAAAGTAAGTTAGTTAAGTAAATAAAATGAAAGACAAATAATATAAATAACCCACGCTTCTGGCTGTGGAATGACGGAAGATGTTCAGCTCAGCCATGCATGGAGCAGGTCTGCTCTTTAGGCAAATCCATTACAGTACATGACAACCAAAAAAATGAAATCTGTATAAATATCTCAAAAATATAGCCAAAACTATACACTAAAAGCAAACCAAGCACAGAATAGAGTTCAGTGGCTCTCCTGCTGTCTAGAACTTTTTCATTAGGGAGCAGCTAAAAGCAGCTAATGGACAGGAGAACACAACTGGAAGTTGAATCAGTTTATATGGTCTGGTTTTCTCTAAGCACTACAAGTATTCTCACCGCATTTTCACCTTTCCTGAAGAAACTACTGAAAACTAAAACCCCATATATAGCTGTGTTAAAGCTGAAAAATGAGAACAAGCTGCTGTTCAGAAAGTAAATAATTTATAATAGATTCAAACAATTAGGATTAACCAGCTTCTTTTTTTTTTTAAAAAAAAAAAGAATGTTTGATTATTCTGGGCTGTGTTTTGGAAACCATTTCTACCTTATTTTTCTTGGTAACACAATTTCATGCTACAGAAAAGGCATCAAACGATGAAAAGCATTTGTTTCTTTCTTGTTCTTAAGTAAAACCAGCAATGTTAAACAGGTCAGATATAATAAATACAGCTATTTCAAGGGAAAAAAAAATGTTTTCCTGTCCTAACTTTGAGTGACAAGAGAAAATTTTTACCAGCTTGCAACTCCACTTTATTAAAAGTGTTCAATTTTATTTAATTGGATATATATGTACATGTTATATTGGGCTGCTTTGTTGCATTTTTCAAATTAATCATATACCATAGAAGCAACATTTTAAAGTGAGTGATGTTCTAGACACCTTTAAAAGTTCTCGTCTGTGGCAGCCACAGTCTCCTACCCCATATTTTTAAATTTTTGATACTTGGATTACCCCGGCAGGAAGGCGATAGTCCTTGAATAGAGCTTTTTGTTCTGCATTCTAATAGCTTCCAGCACTTGCCCCAGCCCACAAGATACATACCAAATTTAGTTAGACATCTAGGCCAGACGTGAAGAATTTCTCTGTCAGATCTAGTAAACTCCACCGGTTTAACATTTTGGCTTCTTGAGGGCAAGGAGGAGACAGCGAGGCAGACACCGTGCCTTGCAGCAGCCCAGGGACACATGGCGGTTCTTAAAAGGAAGTTAATGAATCAGGCTACTAACCTTTGCAACCCCTGAAACTTTCCTATTTCAGATTTTAAAAAAAAAAAAAAAAAAAAAAAAGAATCATCCATCCTTAACTCTATTCAACCCTATATCCTGAAAGTGAGGGCTGCTAAGAGAGAGATATAGAAATATAAATACTTTTTAAATCCAGCTTGCCGTGTAATAATCCCAGAGCTCAAATCCACTATGTATTTCCTCGTGAAGACAATGAAGAGAAATTTCAGTCATCTTGAAGCAACTCTTCTCTTTGCAATTTGTTTTAGATTTGTTACCAAGAGTTTAAACCTAATAGAAGGAACTGGTAGGCAATTTGTACTCTTGCATTAAATTATTGTGGTTTCAACCCATTTACTCTGATTTTCTACTGATCATACTGATCTTCTCCCACACAGAACTGGTACAAAGGGAATACATTTTTATTACCCAAAATGTTTACCAGTTTGGAAAGGGGAGAGAGCGATGGGGAACCCCACAACCAGAGCTGTAAGAGCCTGGCCCTGCCTCCTGCCGAATGGGCAGGATGGATGCTCTGGACGGGAATCTCCTCCAAGATGTTTTCCTTCCCCACAGTCCACTCTCAAGAGCTTTTGGAAGAAGTTTCTCCCTGGGCTGGGCAACGTTCTTGGGGGAGGAACCGTGGAGGCAAATGCTTGTGGAGCACTGGGAAACCGCAGGGCTGCGATGGGGGGATGGATGGGGGGATGGATGGGGGGATCGGGGCAGCACGGGGTCTGCTGGGAGCCCATGAGAACTCCCTGCCGAATTCCAGCCCCGGCGTTCCTCATTTGGAAGTAATTGCCCTGTGCAATCCATCAGGAGGGGCCGGAGAAGATATCTTTGTGAAGTGGAAAAAAATAAGTTCTTAATTTATATATGACAATTAAACCAAATTGGATTGATTTCTTTCTTTTTCTTTTTTTTTCATTTTCTTTTTTTTTTTTTTTCTTCGTTTTTTGGAAGACTTTAAAATGAACTACAAGTCAGGAGATCTGCCAAGGCTCCCTTCCCTAATTAAACACATAACTCGTATTAAAAACCTTTTTAGTCCAGCTGCTGAGAGACTGTGGAATTGCGGAGATGTATGGTTTGTGGGAAACATTGTGTTCCTTCTTGAATTCTTCAGCTTTCACAAAAGACAGCATGTGAACACTTTCCATAAATACAAACTGTGTTTTCTAATTAAACTACTGTCACTTCTATATAACGAGTTAGCAAACCAAACGAAAGCTTACACAAATATTTTCAAAGTTAAAGTAATCAGCTTCAAATGAAATACCCAACTTCTGGCTACAGCCGTACCTTTAGTATCTCAAGCAACAGGTTTTTTAAAAATAAGTAATAAAATATCCCCGATTTAGACAAGGCGTTGCCACTGAAAGACTTCAACACACCAAGGGCACAGGT
Source organism: Calidris pugnax (assembly GCF_001431845.1). Lineage (NCBI taxonomy): Eukaryota > Metazoa > Chordata > Aves > Charadriiformes > Scolopacidae > Calidris > Calidris pugnax. The sequence goes on from NW_015090812.1 coordinate 216,944, forward strand.
AATACACCAGAAGTCTTACACAACAACAGATTACACAGATTTTCTCTTTAAAAATTCTTTAAAAAGGTGAAATTCCACTTCAGAAACAAATTCCTTGGCAGCAGCTACATCAGTCTCAGAGCTCAGAAACAGATACAGACATTTCTTACAGAATACTACTTTTTCTTCCTGCAATTTAAGAGGCTGTTTTATCAGTGTTGATTATTAGAGACAAATTAAGTGTTTGGTCTTTAAATACCTCCATCCCACCAGAGGTGTACATGAAAGTTTTATGAAATATTATATACTTGCATGAGAAAATAAAGCGTTTCTTTTGATGCATTTGTTGTTTTATTACTATCACATTGGCCTTCTACAAAAAACCCAGCTCTGCAGGTATAACATACTCAAAGCTTTCTCCAGCTTAGCAAAACAAAAATAATTGAGAAATATCAAAGACCAAATAGCTCTTTCTTTGAAAAAAAAAAAAAAAAAAATCAAACTGTTGTCAAGACTAAAGTAGCCAATTTACTCGTACATTTGTAGAGTATAGCACGGGCCAGGACTTTCTACAGCCCAGTCTGGCCAACTCACACTTACATCACCTCCTTTCCAGTATCCCCCACATCAAACTGGAGGCGTGCTGTCAAACGTCGCCTTTGGAAGCCAGCCTGACCCAGTTAATGCCTTATGCAGAAAATCCTTCTTACCTAGTTGGAATCATTTAAAATGCCCAATTTAATGTATCAGAAAAGCTAACTGCTCTTACCATTCCCCAAATGAAACCATCTGCCCTCTTCTACACTCTTTTACAATAGGTTTATTATATCTCTACATCCTACGTTCATTTTTGTCGTTGCAGATTTTCTTACGGCGAAAGGCAAAACTAATAACCTGCTTCCAGCTCCAGAAGTTCCCTGTCTGATCCTGGGAGGATCTAATTCCTCCAGTTTTCTTACACTGTTTCCCCAGTGTGGTCTACTGGCAATCCATCACCAGAGCCAAGCTGCTGGCCTACTGGGGGCTTTGGTCCAGCCTAGTTGGCTGTGGCTGTCTTCTGAACCCAAGGACCATTAAGTGATCAAGCATCCTAAGGAAATCAAGAAAAGCATCTTGGTTCCACAAACAACAAATACACACTGAAGAACAGCTCTTTAGCTGGGAATTGGCTTTTGAACCCCCTGATGTGAATCAGCAGGTCTTCCATTGTCACAGACTACCCACATGAGTTTTCTTTCTTGGTTTTTCCATAACAGTTGGAGGCTCTGAACGACCCATTTCTGCTGTTGTTGCTCTCCTCCATGGCAGAGACGGGTGCTAAGGGGAAATGGGCTCTTCTATTCCCATTAACAAGCCTCAGCTCCACGGTTTTGTAATGCAAGAGCCTTGGCACTTCTCTATTCAGAAGCCCCTTGCACATAAGAGAGTGGCATTACCCTAAGTAAGAGCAGCAACAAAGGAGCAGGCTGTGAGGAGCTGAAGATAACATCAGACTTTGGAGATCCAACCCTGCTCTGCCCCATCAGAGCTAAGGAAATAAAAAAATAAATAAATAAAAAATCACATTACAGGTTTTCTGTTCTCAAAAAAAAATCACATTACAGGTTTTCTGTTCTCATCACGAAATTCTCCAAACCGTTTCCCAGCTCATCTCCTATTAGAGCAGCACCAGCTGCCCGAGAGCTGAAAAGAAAGATTTCACCCGATCCTTTCACGCTTAGGTCATTGCTACACAATCTGAAGCCTTTATCGCGGAGCATCGCAACCGGATTCCCCACGGTCTTCTCATGGTCTAAGAGCGACGCCAAAAAGACCATCACTAAATTCTCCAAACCGTTTCCCAGCTCATCTCCTATTAGAGCAGCACCAGCTGCCCGAGAGCTGAAAAGAAAGATTTCACCCGATCCTTTCACGCTTAGGTCATTGCTACACAATCTGAAGCCTTTATCGCGGAGCATCGCAACCGGATTCCCCACGGTCTTCTCATGGTCTAAGAGCGACGCCAAAAAGACGTAGCAAGGGCTAACGGAAAGCCACTTGTGCACGGGCTGCTATAACCATTTTGCAAACCTCGGTATTTGTTTTAAAGCCATCTCCCAATGTGAAAAATGGTTCTACTTTGTCGTTAAAAGAGAATGTCGCAGACAGTTAATCTCAACCATTTATTTTATATCATCCAAACCAAAATATTGATACATCTGGACAAACTCAGTCCAAGAAAAGAGCACCATTCCCAAAGCATCCATGAACACAACCAACAGATCATAAATCGTAACTATCCAGAACTGACCACAATTAAATAATCTGTCAAGGGAGGAGGTAGGCAGCCATTCTGGCGAGGTTCAGACCGCCGATAGAAATTCAGAAAAGGCTAAATTAGAAGTATCAACAGTCTGTTGGATTGGTGTCTCCCCAGTCGCTGAGTTAAGACAGTCTAAGCTACAATAAACCCTCCCTGGGTAGGTCAAGTATTTATTAAATTGTTGTGCCCAAGAGACTCTCACAAACTCAGGAAAAATCATTTAGATGCTTCAATCAGAGCCCATCCAGGAGAATGTTCTGTCTGCACAAACAGCACGTTCTCGGGGAGGCATCTTCTCGGGTTTGATGACAGGGAAATCCAGGGCAAGTGCACCCTGAATTATTTCTTGAGTCCAAGTCCACCTTGAGTTATTCCATCTCCGCAACCACCTTGCTGCTAATGGTGAAAAAGGTGACGTGATGCCCATCCTTGCAAAAGGAAATTTGTCCTATTAGACCCAGCACCGCCAGCTGTGACCGTGCTGTGCACTGGGGGACGTGTGATGATGTAAGATTGCTAACTCTTGTTTTAAAGAGAATTTTAAAAAACAGATTTTTTTAAAAACACAAAAATCCTCCAACACCTTCATTATTTTTTTTCCTCCTGTATCTTAAAGAAATCCAAGTAGAGTTGATGACTATGGGATTCCTGGCTCTGAAAGAAGGGGAGGATCAGGGTAGAAAGTGATCACCCCGAGTGCAAGACAATAGCTGCACCTGAATGCCATTACTATGTAAAAATATTACAGACAGAAGGAAAAATAAATTTCCAGAGAGAAACCTGAAGCTTGATTCCAGCTCTACTGAAATCAACAGTTTTGCCATGAACTTCAAAGGAATTGTGATTTCCCCCTCGCTATATTTTAGAGGTAACAAAACCAGCAGAACTAAAAAGGATTTTAAATATTACTAACTACGTGCTCCAATTAGCAGACTGCTTGTACCACTTAATAACTTCAAATCTGTGAGGAGGACTGAGCCTGCAGTACTCTATTTAAATTGCAAGATGGATTGCTAAAATGGAAACTGTTATTGCAAGCTTCTTCTGGATGCCACCACTTTTGCTGGGACCCTCAGAAAGCAGCTCGAGCCACCATCCACACAGTTGTTCGGTGGGTTTTTTTGTTGTAACAGCACCCTAAGACTCAGACTAATAAATCTAGACAAACTGTTGTTTCCTGCTTGATAATTTTTGCTTTACATCTCTGAACTGCAAAGAATCGGCGGGTTTTTTACCCATATAATCCACATGTACTCCCTTTATTTGGGCTTCTAGACTTGATGCCAACAGTGATCTCACATCGTCATACCAAGCACCAAGGAACCTACAGAGTTTTCACACGTTACAGTAATGAAGACGTACACATAGAGAGGCAGAAGAGAAGGATCTAAAGCATTTCTCTGCTTAAATCAATGCAACCAACCGCTGAGAGCAGCACACACTCCTTGCTCTTCAGTGAACGTACCCAGACACGTTCATTGTCTGGTATTTATTCAAGTTCATTTCTTAATCATAACATGGTCTACTTCAACACTAGGCAGGAACAAAAGCCACAGTTACAAAACCCAAAGTATTAAAATTATGTAGCCCTATAGACTAGTGTTTGATTAAAGGTCTCTTGCATGGCAAAAGACAACCACACAAGTAACACGGGATTTCAGTTTATCCTCCACATGCCTCTAAATTACATTAATTAACTGAAACCATGACCTTGATATTTCCATTACAGCACTATTTTCCAAGTGAACACAAAAGCATGAATTCATCTAGCTGTATCTTTATTTTTATGAAAGCACTTCTTTGCAATCAGTAACAAGATCTCACTGCTGTACTTCAGTCTGACCTCAAAAGAAAACTAAACAACCATTTCTGTACCACTGTGCAAATTATAAAAAAATGAAGTGGCATTCCTTCCCATCATGTCTTACTTTACAATAAAGAGGTACTTTCCTGGCATAAAAAACCCTTCAACATTTAACATTCCCTTTAAACCCTCTACAGTAAGTCATTGAACCTGAAAATAAAAGTTGGGCATTAACTGGCTTTATCCATTTTCTTTTTTGTACAAACGAAAAGAAACAATCTATAAGCAATGAAAAAACCCATCAAGCTGAACACAACACACTCAGATCCCGTGACTGTTGGATCATACAAAGCTGTGTGTGTTACACAGAGCTTATCTGTAATTAATAACAGATCTGCATTAGTTATGCTTATTTACACAAACAACCTACAAGCAAACCATAGGCAGTGGTTAATAATTAAATGTAAGCATCTGTAGTAACAAATTGATCAAGCGATATGGATAAAATCACATTCTTAAAAATTGAAATCTCAATTTGAATAATGTAAAGAAAGATTTCTCCATCTGAAAAAGTCTTAGCCTGTTTTATTTCAAGAAAGAGAGGCCTGTTCAAGTTATTTATTTTTTTTTTTACTTGAAAAAAATGAGAAAAATACAGATAGTAACCCTGCTATCATTGTCAGTACTATTTGGAGAAATATTAGGTTAAAAAGGTTTAAAACAATGTCATTCCTCATTTGAAGCCCCACTTTAAGGTACTGCCTTTAAAAACTAGTAGATTTTTTTTCAGTGATACAGCATCAACCAAAGCCCCACTGCGTGACGTTTCCTATCATTTGCATCTTTATATAGACAGGCAGAGAATTCTGCCACTCTAAAACTTCAAGCTTCACTGTTTAAGTCCATTGGAAAAAATATCAGACAATCACCGAAGAGGCTATGAGCACACACTTTATTTTTATTTGAAAGTCATTTGAATTACACGTGCTCACTAGTTCTTTTCGCAGCGCTGCGCTCCTGACGGGATTTATCAAATCAATGAGCTCCTTGGGAATGAATAAAGTTATGAATCAACGTGAGGAACACGGACTGTCCTAGTAGCTCCATAGATCCTATCACTGCAAAATACCCACCGGAACGCGCCTCATCCCGGTGCCCTTGTGGTTGTTATTTGTACATCTGGGCAGGAAGCACAACGCGGCCGCTCCTGACTCCCCGCGAGCATTAGAGCCCAGACGGAGCTGCAAAGATAAACAGCGCTTTCGAGCAGGCACTCACTTTGATGAAATAAGATTTATTCGCCAGAATTACTGGAGCTGCTCGCAGCTTTCAGGAAGAAAATAAAGGAAAGGAAAATACATAGGCTGCTGGAGTGAGACTAATGATGATATATGCTTGACATTAAAACTGCTAAAAACAGGCTGCATGTTGGTAAATTGTGTCATGTGCCTGGGAGTCTGGGCACCGGCTTTTGAGCCAGGAACCTCTAGTTTCTTGTGCTGCTTTTAACAATAACTGCTTTTGTTGCCCTTGCCAAGTCATTGCTCCGCTTCTTCTGCAGCAAGAGGAGGCCAGGGCTTACCTACCCTTTGGAGGCTGTGAGCTTCAACTAGTACTTGAACATGCTTTAAGAACTGCAGCCTCACCAGGCAAGTTCTTTGAATTATTATTTATGAAACCAGCACTGCAGACGGGCAAGTGACAGGGACGTCTGCCAACGGCAGGAAGAATAGACCCAAGTGCCATGACATTTTGCCCAACTTATCTGACACAAGCACAGTGAAAAACCCACCACTCCCTGCTCATGTAACTCAATGCTGATGTTCATGTTCTTGCTCATTTATCCACTATATCCATTGTTTTCTTCTGGAAAATAAATAGCAGAGGAAAAAGCTGTGGTAGGCAGGGAATGTGACACAACCTCCACTGTAACAATCCAGAAGACCACTTGAGTGAACAGGCAAAAGAGAATGAGTCTGCAGCTAAGTGACTTCACTCAAAGCAAAGAAGAGCCACCAGCTACCCTGCAGATACGGTCTTCAGCAGACAGTCCAACAAAAACAAGCAGGACAATCACTGGAAAAGAGATGAGGATCCTCACCTTTTTGATAAGGAAAATCTAACAAACTTGTATTTTCTGCAACCGTATTTCCACCCTTCTGACAACTCCTGCTCTCTAGATCTCAAGCGTGCTGCATAGAGCAGAGCTGAGGTCATGCTGGAGACATCACCTCTTCCCTCCGTTCAGCTCAAAGCATCATCAGCTGTACCACAAGTGGCTGAACATCCTTAAAGACTATGAGTTAACAGCAATTCCAAGGAAGTTACTTCATCATCTAACTAATGTTTTGGTCTGTGTCCCTTGCTGCTGTTTAAGACCATAGTTAGTCCTAATCTCAGTGAACAAGAACAATTACTCCCTCCCTTTTTGTGGCTGCTCCTTAACATATTGGAAGCACATTATCAAGCCTGTCCTCTCACGTCTGCATGTAATAAATTAAATTTAATAACAACCGTTTTGTTGTTCAGTTCTCTTACTTTTGCCCCCAGTCACAGCGATTGGGATTTATGAAGATCTGCCACAACAACAGAAAGCCACGTCCTGAGTGGTCGTTGCTTTTCTTCTCCAGGTGGCAATGCCAGACACTGAGCCTTCCTTCAATAAAACAAGACAGCAGAGTCTGGAAGCCCAGCACTAGAGCTGAAGCAAAGTCCAGATAATTCTGCCAGACCAAGAATCATAGCCAGAAACAGACACAGCACAATCCTGATGCCTACAGCCCACTGCCCTCCTAGGGGCGGGAAGAATCCCACCTTCAGCAGTAAACCCTTCAGTCTGATTTCAGCCCTCCTGCAGCATAACCACAGAATCACAGAATTGTTTGAGTTGGAAAGGAGCTTAAAAATCATCCAGTTGTCACCCCTTGCCCTGGGCAGGGACACCTCCCACCAGACCAGGTTGCTCCAAGCCCCATCCAACCTGGCCTTGAACCCCTCCAGGGATGGGGCAGCCACAGCTTCTCTGGGCAACCTGGTCCAGTGCCTCATCACACTCACAGCAAAGAATTTCTTCCTAAAATATTCCTCTAGCAAATCTTCCTTTCCTCCAGACTGAACATAACACCATGTGCACAGTGCTCACCGTGAAGGGGCTGTAGGGGTTGAAGACTTGGCAGAGCATCTTTAGCTATATACACTCTAGAGAAAGGTACAGGCTCCAAACATCTGAGAAAGCAGGGCCACACATTCATTATGCCCTGAATCACCTTAAAATCATGTGTATGTTTTTCTTAATCAAATTGCAATTATTTAAAAATATTTTCCATCTCTACCCTCTTATGACTCATTCTGAAGGACTCCAGCAGCAGCAGCTGCTTCGTCTTAACCTTATTGGAGAAACAAAACCCAAACGAAACAAAAAAAGCCTACCCCAAACACCCCCAAAACCCAGCATCGAGCAATTCCTCCAGCGGAAACTGTGGAGAAGAAGTGTGAAATCTCAGCCCTGCTGCACACCAGCGACATCCAGATCTCACCTCTCCTGGACTTACAGCTGTGCAACGTGTGCGTAACGTGTCACCGTGGATATTGGTCCAGATTCCACATGCTTCAAGCAGAAGATTTATAAGGTAAAACGGCATGTAAGCCAGCAAAGAGAAAACAGACTTCTCATTTGCTCGTTTTAATACCAACTTGAAGGAATTACAGTTTTTCCAAAGAGCAGCTGTGGGGAAACAGAACAAACTACGGATTATCTCAAAAAACCAAAGGCTTCCACCATGGAGGCCTTCAGTCAGGTGTCTCCCTATCTCCTGAGCAGAGAACACAACGGTTCTTCCCCAAATAACAGCAAAGGGAAATTACAACTAGAAAATAGAAGCCTGTATTAAATCATTTCCCAAATTAAACATGTTGTAATAAAAAAAAAAAAGAGAAAAGGGAGTAACTAGAGAAGGCCTCAGCCAGTTCACTGCGCAAAGACCAGCTGAATCCCTACTCCAGCCCCTGTCCTAAATGGGGTACCTCCTCGCTAGGACGTGACTACGATGCCAGGTCCCCACATTGGGTCCCTGGGTGTCATGGGCTGCAGAAACCAGTGCCCGAGTCGTGCTGGTGCAATGGGCTGAGAGACTCAAGATGGCAGTTTGATTTTTATGGCTGTCGTTACTCCTTTTTAATCATAATGCAGAAAGCATTCAAAAGTTCATACTTTTGAATACCTCAAGTTCATTCCCTAGGTAAACGCGTGTTTTCTGATTCCACCCCGATTTCTTATAGGTCCCTACCCTTGCACACAAAGAGAGAGAAACCCAAACAGTGCCCCATCGACACGACCGATTAATTAATATTAGCAAGGGAGAAAACTTTAGCTAATACTGTTATAATTACAAGACAAAAAGCGATGCCTCAGTGTTACCAGCCCACCAGAAACAGAACCACCACGTTAAAGCAACACTCTGCTACCTCCTGGAGGAGCCCGAACAATGGCCGCATTGTTCAGCGGCCTCATCTCCGCTGAAGGCCACCCACATCTTCCCCACTCCAGGGAGAAGTCAAAAAATCTTCCAGCTCAATAGTCATCCAGTCAGAGGAGAAAGCATCTTTACAAGGCTTGTTCATTTTTCTTGGACAAGAAGGGAGTTCAGCCTTTGCCTTCAAGCCAAGTCCCCGAAAGGAAGGGAATGAGTTTGAAGTTCCTGAAGATGGACATGCCTCCAATGCTCAGGCATTTTGTATCACACAAGATTGATTTCTTCCAACTACAAGAGGCCTCGGGTGAAAACGATCCTTCACAGCCTCGTGGCTGGGAGCCAGCGTCAGACTGAAACACAAAGAACGCATCGTGCTTGCCTCAAGATGTCAGGAGCTTTTGATAAATTAAAATTCATTTTGGTAAATGAAAAATTCCTGGAATCTTTTGTTCATGCTAACATGTGCAGTAATACTTCAAATCTAAATAAATTACACAAAAACAAGTAAAAAAATGAGTCAGCCCTTCCAAAATTTGTAAAAGCTCCCATTTTTTAAAAGTTTAAAACATTATGGTACTTTCTACCAGGCCTGTTATGAGAAGGGAAAACTAAATGCAACCAACCCTAAAAGTGCTGGAGAAACGGAAAGAGGGAGGAAAACAACAGAAATAAGCTATTTTGCCAATGAAGTCCAAACAAGCTCCGTCCAAAACCAGCTGTGTCTCTGGGTACACAGCACCAAATACTTGCCACGAGGTGGGGACAACACTGTGAAGAACAGAGTAGATCCCACAGTGTACAAGCACATCCTATGAATTTTTAAGAGTTCTCAGGATTCACCTACAAACCAGAAGATATTCTGGAAATAAGAGATGCCAGATGTCCCAATATAAATCAGGATTTTTTTAATATTTCTCCTGATATCCCATTAACCTTGTCAGTATTTCCACACATGTCATCTGGCAGCCTTCTCAAGATGACCAGTAAAACCAGGAGACACATGTTAATGGCAGAGAAGAACAAGGGAGAAACCCTCACAAGCCTGAATTTTACTCCTTCAGTTTGCCATGCTTGGAACAGGGGAAGGAGAAGACAAAGAAAAAAAGCTTGTGCATAAAATAAGCAGGGAAAGAGTGAAGGCAGCCCAGATCCTGCATATTGGTCTGGAAGAGACTCAGGGCTGGTCTAGGTGTGTATGGTGGGGAAAGGAACAAAAAAAGACATTCTTTTTTTGTGCTTACTTCAAGATAAAACTTTCTGTAGCCTAAAATAACCACTCCTGTTGACACACATTCAAACACACTGCAAAGCAATCTACTGATACTGCTCATCTGGAAGGGATGAGGTCTTGTCATGGATGTAGGGCCACACTTCATACAATACTGTGGGGCTGCCCCAGATCACAGCATGAGACCCAAACTGCCTTCATCACAGCAGGAGACACACAGGAATTGCTTGGGACCAGCTGTACACAAATATCTGCTGCCATCAAACAAATTAACTTTTCTTTATATTAAAAAAAAAAAAATCCACCTCCATCTAATCAGTAAGCACTTGCCCCTCAGGAGAAAGCTTCTTCCCTTTTTCCTTGTTGTTTTAATGAGAATATTTACAACAGGTATCAGGGAAACTTAATCAGCCTTTAGAAAGTATTTAGGTATAAAGAGGTGCATAGAGTCATTGCTGTTTCCAGCCCACAGCAGAAATGAGATATTTCTTGAGAGCTGAAAGGGCTATAGTTTATCATGTCCATTGAACACCTGCCTCCACTTAACCCTTTTGGGACTTTCTGCTTCAGCTGGTTTTTTCAATGGGGTTAGTAGATCAACAGGGCTCTAAATTCTTCAGAAAGTGTTTTCCCCCTGCCTCTTTTCAACAATATCTTACCAGACGGTCTTTCAACACAGGGTCTCCATCCTTATGATTTTCCAAAAGACTCCAACTGAGGGATCACAGAAAGTCAGGACAAGGCAGTTTTGTTTCTGCCAAGTATTTGAGCTCAGATACCCCCCGTTCATGATGTCAATCAGTTGTCTGGGCTAGGTCAAGAGTTACTCCTACATCCAGATGCAATATACATTTTTACAGAGTGGCTGTCTTCCTGCCCTGCTCACAGAGGCAAAAAAATGCTCCTGCGCCTTCGTGTTCCACACACTGTTCCATATCCAGGCACAGACATATAAAATTCTTGCATTATTTAAGCTTAGCAATCCCCCCAACAGTGTATTTCCAACACACAGACAATTCTTCCTCATCTCTGTATGTATGTTGAAATTCACAGCAAATTTCTTTGTGTACCTTTGTTTAAAAAACCAAAAATGTTCAAAAGCAAAGTGTATACAGAGAAAAAAGTAAGAGAAACATCACAAAGGGAAATGAGGTTAGGGCTTTGTTAACATGGAAGTCAAATTTTCTTCTCATTTATTGGGATGTTCATGTAAAATACCTGAAGAGCAGTGCTCAGACCACAGCCAGAAGCTGACAGCAGAAATTAGGTCCTCTCCCTTCACTGTTTACAGAGGGCACGGCAACACGATAGGTGCTTTAAAGAGAGATAAAAATGACATTCACCCTAATCAAACCTTCTAAAGAAAACTCGAGATAAGATTAACTCGGTAGCACTATCTCAGCAAACAGGCATAAGTGCGCTCTATTTATTTACATATGCTATTCTGAAACATATTGAATGTTCTGAGTTGTAAATAGCAAAGCTCCTTTCCCCCAAACAGTCTGTTTCAATAAGACCAGCATTGTTACAGATTTATTTTTTTTATTTTTTTTTCTTGAAGGCTAACTGCCATATAGTGGGAATTGGAAGAAGGATGGAGTTGCAAATGTTTGTCTTTTTCAGCGCCGAGCGCTACAGAAAGCTGGCATCAAAAGTACAATAGAAAACAGAGTTTGGTGGGAAGTTCAGATGCTTGACTACCCTGGCTCTGAATAGAGCAGAAAACTTCTATTAGTTCCCCGCTGTTTCAGCCAGGCGAGGGGTCAGTTCCCCGCCAGCAGCCAGGAGACTTTTCCAGCGTTATCAGCTTTAACCCCCTTCGTGCTGCTCCGCGGAGCAGCCGCCCCGAGAAAAGGGCTGCCAAGAAGCCCTGCCAAGAAGCCCTGCCGCCTTCCAAAATTAAGTTCCAAACCCTGTAACGTGTACACAGCAATTATTTTAAAATATGGGTTAATATGCATATTCCCAGTTCCGTGCCCAGAAAGCAGGCCATGATCTGGCAGCGCTTGCAATTACATTAACTGCAGAAAAGTGTGAAAATTTGTGTCACGGAGAAAGACGACCGGGATTTCTACTCTGTGTTGACAGAATAAGAGCAGCTTATAACTAGTTGGAAATAATTCATTGCTTTTTCATTGCAGAACAGGACATGTAAAACACCAAGTGCTCAAAACAGGGAACAGTTAACCTAAACTACATGAAAAAAACTGTTTCAAGCACAGCCTATGGAGGAACAGGGTGATCCTGTTGCACTTGGAGTATTGTGCAGCTGATTAAAAATGTAAAATATATTACAAACACTAACTCATGCATATGGTTATATTTTCCCGTATCTCATCGTTTTTCGCTGTGTCACACTGAAGTTGAATCAAGTACCTGGGATTTTAGCAACGATGTCAGGGAAAGTCCATGCTCAAAGTACTGCTGGGCTGGATTTTTTCAAGGCTACACACCTGTGACTGCTGGTGTGGGGTCACCTGTCCCACCCAGGACACATCTGAATGCTAAGCTACAATTAGAGCAGGTGAGAAAATTGGTTTCCTCACCTGAGGACATTCTTACTTCATTGTAGTGTTTCTTAAATAAATATGTTGCTGTAAATTCAAGATTTCCAACTGCAATTAGATGTATCCAAAAAAAACCAGGCAGTAAAAAGTAAACACAATTTGTCTACTAAACATGTGAATGAGGATTTCTTATCTAATTAGATACAGAAATCTGAACTGGGGTTCAGTTTGAAACCTACCCTGAAAGGGAATGGGGTCAAGCTCCGTGGCCCTTGCACAGTTTGGAGTAAGATGACAACGGGAAGAGGCAGCTTCACCTGGAGAAGAGATGGCAGGAGGCAAAACCACTCCTTTCTCCTCCTCACCTGCATCCACCACCACTGACAAACTGCTGTTCCTTGCCGAGTTAACCACTTGGAAAAAAACACAGGGAAGAAACCCCTGGGAAGAACCTTAGAGGAACACAAAAAAAGATGGTTTGATCATCACCTTGAGCACACCAGGCAGGAGTAACAAGCTCGAAGGAGACACACCAGATTAAATGGGAGCTGATGGTACTGGGCATCCATAGGTTCCCATAGAAGACCTATGAAAGAGCTGGACCTGGATCCAACTGCAATCAGATTTATCCAAAAAAAATCAGGCAGTAAAAAGTAAACACAATTTGTCTACTGAACATGTGAATGAGGATTTCTTATCTAATTAGATACAGAAATCTGAACTGGGGTTCAGGTTGAGCCCTACCCTGAAAGGGAATGGGGTCAAGCTCCGTGGCCCTTGCACAGTTTGGAGTAAGATGACAGCAGGAAGGGGCAGCTTCACCTGGAGAAGAGATGGCAGGAGGCAAAAACACTCCTTCCTCCTCCTCACCTGCATCCACCACCACTGACAAACTGCTGTTCAAGTGGCTTGGAGGTGACAGTACCCGCCTGAGAAAGGAGAGCTCATGGTTTGAACCTTAGATAATTATCTCTTTGTCCAGTGTCATCCTGGCCAAAGTTATTTAGCCCGTCTGTGTCTCCATTTCCCAGCTGTACAATGGGAATAGCAGTTCTTGCCTGCCTCAGAAGGCATTTAATGAGGAAAATGATGTCAAAGATCACAAGGCTTTGGGGTATCTGCAGTGATAAGAACTGTGTAAGTACCAGAGGGCAGGAAAAAACTGTCTTAGCCAAAAATCAATATGGAAATCACTTCACAGTGCTCTGAAGGGCATCACAGGTTCCACTCAGCAGCAGTATGTAATAGAACGGATAATTACTAACCCTTTTCATCCCTCCTCATGCCGTCAGTAAACAAATACCTGCACAGAAAGAGAACTGCCCCCAAACAGCGCTTCCTTTCCAGGCTGAAACATTGAACAACCCCTCACTTTGCTCACTTTAGTAAAATTTTTGGCATCCCAACGCACCACTACATGCTTCAGGGTAGAGCGTTTTTTTCTTCCCCTGAAGAAAAGAGCCCAAGTCCCAGCCGGGGGGATGCACACACAGAGCCCCCCAAGGAGGATGCTCTCCCCAGGGAGAGAAGAAACGAGTCTGCTGTGCCCATTTAAAATACTTTCTTCCTCCGCTTTATACTCAGTTAAGACACTCGAAGCACATGTTTAATGCCCAAATGCGTCTTTTCCAATGGAAAAACACATTTAGAAAGGCTTAAAGGGCTGTGGGAAAGAATTTGCATTCAGGAGAGGATCCAAAATGGTGGCCACAAATCTGCCCCGTGGATTTTGGGCAAGGCAGCAGAAGAGTTCAGGCCGTCTCCGTTCCTCTGCAGCTGCAGCCCGCTGTGCAGCGACTGAAAAAGTGTCTTCCCACTTACCGCAGAAATAAGTAGGAAAGCATCAGCGGTGCCAAAGCTCAGAGGATGACACAAAGAAACCAACCAAATAAAATAAATTAAAAAATCAGTCGCTATTTTTCCAAACAATTCTAGGAATACAAATGCAGTTTTATAGATTTAAGTGATTTTTCTTAATGGAAAAAAAAAAAAAAAAAGAAAAAAAAAGAATTCTCTAATAGCAAAGACTTATATAAACTTCAACAAAAGCTAAGTTCAAAGCAGAAAGCTTTAAATACCTAAGAAACAGATTTTTATGCCAACAAGCTAAGCAGCAGGCGGGCTGCCACGCGCCAGCAAAAGGGCCGTGCCCAGAAAGCAGGCCATGATCTGGCAGCGCTTGCAACTACATTAACTGCAGAAAAGTGTGAAAATTTGTGTCACGGAGAAAGACGACCGGGATTTCTACTCTGTGTTGACAGAATAAGAGCAGCTTATAACTAGTTGGAAATAATTCATTGCTTTTTCATTGCAGAACAGGACATGTAAAACACCAAGTGCTCAAAACAGGGAACAGTTAACCTAAACTACATGAAAAAAACTGTTTCAAGCACAGCCTATGGAGGAACAGGGTGATCCTGTTGCACTTGGAGTATTGTGCAGCTGATTAAAAATGTAAAATATATTACAAACACTAACTCATGCGTATGGTTATATTTTCCCGTATCTCATCGTTTTTCGCTGTGTCACACTGAAGTTGAATCAAGTACCTGGGATTTTAGCAACGATGTCAGGGAAAGTCCATGCTCAAAGTACTGCTGGGCTGGATTTTTTCAAGGCTACACACCTGTGACTGCTGGTGTGGGGTCACCTGTCCCACCCAGGACACATCTGAATGCTAAGCTACAATTAGAGCAGGTGAGAAAATTGGTTTCCTCACCTGAGGACATTCTTACTTCATTTCCAACTGCAATCAGATTTATCCAAAAAAAATCAGGCAGTAAAAAGTAAACACAATTTGTCTACTAAACATGTGAATGAGGATTTCTTATCTAATTAGATACAGAAATCTGAACTGGGGTTCAGGTTGAGCCCTACCCTGAAAGGGAATGGGGTCAAGCTCCGTGGCCCTTGCACAGTTTGGAGTAAGATGACAGCAGGAAGGGGCAGCTTCACCTGGAGAAGAGATGGCAGGAGGCAAAAACACTCCTTCCTCCTCCTCACCTGCATCCACCACCACTGACAAACTGCTGTTCCTTGCCGAGTTAACCACTTGGAAAAAAACACAGGGAAGAAACCCCTGGGAAGAACCTTAGAGGAACACAAAAAAAGATGGTTTGATCATCACCTTGAGCACACCAGGCAGGAGTAACAAGCTCGAAGGAGACACACCAGATTAAATGGGAGCTGATGGTACTGGGCATCCATAGGTTCCCATAGAAGACCTATGAAAGAGCTGGACCTGGAGAAGTACACTGCTCTGGACCTTTGGGGTTTTGTGTCCCCTTACATTTTTCTACCGTGCCAGAAACACCTCATGGCTTCAGACATTTTGACAGTAGAACACTGCATGGGGCAAAATCACGGTACAAGGCAAAAATAAGGGGTTGGACATACAGAACTGAGTGGAGAATGACAGCGGTGGGGATGCTGGGAGTCTGCACAGTCTTTGGGGTTTTGACACCCTGTGTACAAAACCATGATTCAGTACCTAGCATGAATCCAGTGTGACCAGCAGCTTCCACTATGGCAGTACAAATAAAAGTGCCCTGACAGTTCTGTCACCCCTCTAGGCTCTGTGCAAGTGGCTTGGAGGTGACAGTACCCGCCTGAGAAAGGAGAGCTCATGGTTTGAACCTTAGATGATTATCTCTTTGTCCAGTGTCATCCTGGACAAAGTTATTTAGCCTGTCTGTGTCTCCATTTCCCAACTGTACAATGGGAATAGCAGTTCTTGCCTGCCTCAGAAGGCATTTAATGAGGAAAATGATGTCAAAGATCACAAGGCTTTGGGGTATCTGCAGTGATAAGAACTGTGTAAGTACCAGAGGGCAGGAAAAAACTGTCTTAGCCAAAAATCAATATGGAAATCACTTCACAGTGCTCTGAAGGGCATCACAGGTTCCACTCAGCAGCAGTATGTAATAGAACGGATAATTACTAACCCTTTTCATCCCTCCTCATGCCGTCAGTAAACAAATACCTGCACAGAAAGAGAACTGCCCCCAAACAGCGCTTCCTTTCCAGGCTGAAACATTGAACAACCCCTCACTTTGCTCACTTTAGTAAAATTTTTGGCATCCCAACGCACCACTACATGCTTCAGGGTAGAGCGTTTTTTTCTTCCCCTGAAGAAAAGAGCCCAAGTCCCAGCCGGGGGGATGCACACACAGAGCCCCCCAAGGAGGATGCTCTCCCCAGGGAGAGAAGAAACGAGTCTGCTGTGCCCATTTAAAATACTTTCTTCCTCCGCTTTATACTCAGTTAAGACACTCGAAGCACATGTTTAATGCCCAAATGCGTCTTTTCCAATGGAAAAACACATTTAGAAAGGCTTAAAGGGCTGTGGGAAAGAATTTGCATTCAGGAGAGGATCCAAAATGGTGGCCACAAATCTGCCCCGTGGATTTTGGGCAAGGCAGCAGAAGAGTTCAGGCCGTCTCCGTTCCTCTGCAGCTGCAGCCCGCTGTGCAGCGACTGAAAAAGTGTCTTCCCACTTACCGCAGAAATAAGTAGGAAAGCATCAGCGGTGCCAAAGCTCAGAGGATGACACAAAGAAACCAACCAAATAAAATAAATTAAAAAATCAGTCGCTATTTTTCCAAACAATTCTAGGAATACAAATGCAGTTTTATAGATTTAAGTGATTTTTCTTAATGGAAAAAAAAAAAAAAAAGAAAAAAAAAGAATTCTCTAATAGCAAAGACTTATATAAACTTCAACAAAAGCTAAGTTCAAAGCAGAAAGCTTTAAATACCTAAGAAACAGATTTTTATGCCAACAAGCTAAGCAGCAGGCGGGCTGCCACGCGCCAGCAAAAGGGATCCACATATCTGTGAAGAACTTGCTCCATTGTTCAAGCCACTGATTTGCTGAGATAAGAGAACTGCGAGAGCCAAAAGCCCGGCAAACTTCTCCTCCCGTGTGGTAGCCACATCTAGGCCCAGGCACACCACCAGCTATTATTCTATTAACTACATATGGCAGGGAAGAAGGGAGGAAAAACACAATACACCACAGTTCTTTCCCACAGAGACCCAGCAATATCAGGGGATCATACTGTGCTATTTGAATTTGTGAGACTAAAAATACTGCTCTTTATTGCTCTGGAATGTAAAGACTAAGAGCAGTTACATGATCTGGGGTAACAAAGCTAAGGATATATCGCTGTTCCTTCCTGTGACCTGAATTTGGTATGCATTATTTTTTTCTGCAGACCTTTTTCTGTTAGTAAAACAAACAAACAAACAATCAAGCACATGCTACTAATTGTATTTAGATTACACATTATCAACCAAATCTATATTTGGTGTTCTTTCAAGACCACCAACAAGACTCATGTTACAGGGACTCTGCATTAAGTAGAGAAATATAAAAAAATAGGGGGGGGGGGGAAACCAAACAGAAAAATCTCGCAACTTTAATATTAATGAAATAGATGCAGGTTTAAATAATGGTAATGAAAATCCAGGAGGGAAAAAAGCCCATTCCCATCTGAAAAGGGGAATCTCTTTTAATTTCCTATTCAACAATACTCTTTAAGGCAGCGTTTACAGACAGCAGCCTGAGATAATTAAAGAATGATGGCGAATGTGGTCCCACCACACGTCCCCTCCTCCCGTCTACGAAACCTGAAAAGTCTGTGCAGGCTTTTACACACAACTGGGATCACAGAAAGAGAAGCGACATCTTCAGTCCGTCGAGGCCTGATCCAGAGGGAGCTGAAAGGCTCCCATTGACTCCCCAAGGCACGGGACCAACCTGCACATCCCCATCCGCTGCCAAGGAGGAACTGCTGCCAGAAATCCATTCCCCCCACAGTTCTGCCCGGTCCAACCTAAGCATCTCAAGCAATGTAGCTTCAATAACCTCCCTTGCAAGATTATTCAGTCCAACAGATTTTACTCTTAGGAAACTGCTGCCGAAATTTAGCTGAGGCTTCCTTGTCTGCATTTCCTTCCTCTTATTTATACTCCTGTCTTTGCGTTGCTGCAAATAATACCCCTTTCCCAGCTGGTAACACAAATCAAGTACGCGCACACCAAAGATCATCCCTCTTCACTTCAGCATGTTTTCATTTTCCCCTAAATAAAAACAAACCACAGAATCGATTTTGATGGTTTTCCTCTAAGGTTTCACCCCAATTTGTTGAAAACTTTTCTAGTATTAGCTTTCCCACAGCTGTGTATAATATTGTAGGTGTGCTCCCAGGACAGCTGTAGAGAAAGCCCACTAACCTCGCTGATCTTGTGTATACTCATTTTCAGGTTCCTTTCAGCTAAATATCAGAAATCAGGTTTGGGTGTGTTTTTTATGAACAAGTGTTGATTTACTGTTGACTAAGCCCCTTTTCCTTCACGACACCACCATGCAGAGGAGCCCAGCAAAGGCTACAGATAAATACTCAGTAAAACTGCAGCTGGTCAGACTCCACTCCTGCATTAGAAGTGGTTTACATCACATTCATGGGACACGGTGGGAGAACAAACTATATTTAAGCAGTATTTGAAAAACTGGGTACATTATACACCGATAGTAAAAGGGGAAGAAAAAACTAAACATTTTTTGCAGCACCCTTGGAACAACTATATACGCTGTAGACAAGCTGGTTCCTTCCATGGGCAGAAGAAAGAAAAATGTTCAGAATTAAGAGAAAAACTGAAAAACCTCTGCAATGCTGCACAGTATAGCATCTATATACGTACACACACACACATTTGAACGTACCAGGAGCAGTGCTTTGCATCATGTGCCTTTGCATCATGTGCAGCTCAACAAGGCCTTGAGGAACTTGCTTTGGCAAGGGGTTTATATACGTACACACACACACATTTGAACGTACCAGGAGCAGTGGCCTACAGAAAATGTCTTTGCATCATGTGCAGCTCAACAAGGCCTTGAGGAACTTGCTTTGGCAAGGGGTTGGACTAGATGATCTCCAGAGGTCCCTTCCAACCCCTTATCATTCTGTGATTCAGCATTCTGTGAACTACCATAAGAAAAATAACAAAAGCCACCGAGAGAAGTATAATTCTGTGATTCAGCATTCTGTGAACTACTGTAAGAAAAATAACAAAAGCCACCGAGAGAAGTAGAGCACACGTGCACAATACAACAGAAGGGAAACCAGTCCCACCCCAAGCTAGGGGTTGGACTGGGTGACCCCAAGTCCCTTCAAGCAGCCTTAAGAGGATTCTATAAAATTCAGACATTCTGCATCCTGGAAAACAGCATAATTCCAGCACAACTGACCGACACCATTACACATGACACAAAATGTCTTACCTAAAGTCTAATTAATAAATATTAAAAAGTTGAGTTTGATCCTTACAGAAGAGCGAGGAACAGACTGCACAAAGAGGGTGATGTTAGATGGAAAGCAAAAAAACACACTGGGGTTTCCAATGGAAGGAAGAAAAACTAAACATAGCACTCAGACTCATGAGATTACAGCTCAGTCCATTTGAATAAAAAATTAAGTATTAAAAAGGGGGGGGAATGTGTATATATGTATTTTGGGGGGAAGGAGGAAGGAGAAAGGGGAAAGTAATACTTGTTATTTGAGCAGGGCATGTCTTTTTTTCTTGGCAATCTCTGCCTTCTCTTTTCAACAGACACATCCTTTGGGGCCTAAATTGTGAGTTAGACACATACACAGAGAGAAACGGGCCTCTGTTTTCTGTATAACGACAGACTACTTATTTTTCAGCACAGACAACCCCTCATATCTGGTATTTAACTTATATGTAAACTAGTCCCAGCAGAGCTACCCCTCTTAATGGCTCACACAACTTTGGAAAACTGATTTTTATTTTTTTTCTGCTCTTGGACTAGACTCATCACTGATGTATTAACTCAAAACGACAGTGAACCTAAGTCTATTCAGTTTTGTGGGCTGGTGTTGAGTGATTAGGCTTCTTGGCAGACTTGAACTACTTGGGAAGTCAGAAGTGAATCAAAGACTATTACACAGATACAGAAAAAACAGAGATTCTGACATACTCAATCCTTTCAAAATGTTTGATGTTTTGCTGTTCTCCAGTGACTCATGTGATTAATAAAGTAGACATATTTGTCATCTCCTTGGACAGAGCTAAAAATGTACTTTGTTATGGGGAAAGACTAATAGGTTTGTAGAGAAGGGCCACAGGTGAATACCACCCACAGCACTGCTGTCCTCCCCCAGCACACCAGAGATGTGCAGTGCAGAAACACCCTTACTGTTAGAAGAAGTCCCACCAGCAAGGACAGAAGAGGATTTCAGGATCACGTACTACAATTCAGGTCTGAATAACGTTTGTTGTCTGCAAGCTTTCATATTAAGAAAAAATAAAAATATACTCTATCAGGTCTTAGGTGAGAAACAATTTAGGTGTCATGCTATTATTGCTTTAATTAACGTGTACATTTGTAAAGGCCTGAAGAAATAGGCGAGGTAAGTATTCACAAAGACTAATTGGAGCCTAAGTGAGCTTTAGAGTCACAAAGTTAACCAGGGTAAAATGGATGTGGCAGAGTCCTCTTGCCATCTCCCTCCCCAAACCCAGTCCAAACAGATGTAACCTATTCTCCTGTTAGAAGAGAAGCCTCCCAAGACCGTGAAGTGCTTTATCCTCCTTACCCTGGGAAGTTTTTTTCCTCATATCTAAATTAAATCTATTCTGCTGTAAATTAAGCCAAACATCTTTTGTCCCAGCAATCACTGCCGTTGGGAATAAGCTGTTCTCTTCCTCCCTGTAACAGCTTATGTACTAACAACTCACAGTTTCTGCTTTATTTTTTTTTTCTTCTCTCCTTTTTGGTGATGCAACCTCAGTTCATTCATCCTCACGGGTCATGTTTTCTTAGCTCCCCGATGATTCTTGCTGTTCTCGCTGGACTTTCTCCAGCTGATCCATACCTTTCCCAAGATAGGCTTCCCAAAAACCAGGCACAGTGTTCCTCCCCACTGAGGTCTCGCCCGTGCTGAGCAGAGGGACAGACGACTTCTTGTCCCCTGCTGGGTCTATTGCTGTTGACGCAGCCAAACACAACGTTTGCCTTCTCCTCACAGTACGCCACTGTTGACTCTGCTCAATCTCTGCGCCGCGAAAACTCCCAAACCATTTTAGAAGAGCTGCAACCCGACCACATTCCTCTTCGGCAATTTATACAGGTGATTGCTCCTTCAGAAGGTCTAATATATTGCACTTGTTCCATTTCATCACATTTCTTCTGACTATTTCTCCAGTAGTTTAGCAAGATCATTTTAAAACCTTGCAGTGCCTCTCACCTGCGTGTCCTCCAGCACAAGAGCTATTCCATTTCCCTGGTTTCTCCCAGAAGTATGAATCCACCGGGCTTATGGCTTTCCAGTTATTTAGAGCCTCTCCATTTTCCCCGCAAACCCCGAGAGCTACCCTTGGCCTGCAAATACTCCAGCTCTGTCTTTACACTTATCCTAGTTTCACTAAGACCCCGTGTCTGTAGATGACTTGTAGGAATGGCACGAGATGTGACATCGAAAGTTTACATGAACTCAAGATGCATCATCTCGTGTTCTCCACAAGACTCAATAAACTGCTGTAAGAGGGAAGGAGATTAGTGTGACAGGAGTTGCTCTTGACAAAACCATTTTAGCTTGCTGTTATCTCCTTGTTATCTTCCAGCTGCTTGCAAATAATTTATCTGTTGTTAAGCAGATTGATGTAGAATTCCTTAGCATTTCTCTTTTTAACAGGCTTTATGTTTGTCCTTTTTTTTTTTCCTCCTTCCCAATTTTCTCGACTGCCCCCATCAGTAGGCGATCTCTCTCACTCCTGAGACTGACTAAGACTGAACAACTTCCTCGGAGATTAAAGACTTGACAGGAGAAATCTGAAAACATTTAATTTATCCAAGTATTCCCTAACTGTTTTTTCTTATTCTACACTGAGATGACAGTCCTCACGTCTTTGCATTCATTGTGTCTGCTGGGTTTTTTCAGGGTAGAAAGCAGCACAATAAAAATTTAAAGATTTTAGCCTTTGGTTTCACCTATCAAGAATTTTTCCTGTGCACTGCATCACCAGTCAGCGTTTCTCTCGGCTTTCTCTTTTTCTGCTTCTTTTAGTGCTTTAGTGCTATTGTATGCCTTGGCTTTCTGATTTTGTTGCTGTGTTTATCCTAAGCTGTTGTACCCATCTCTGTAATCACATGCACAGATTTTAGATGCCTCTGTCTTGTGTTTGAGGCCATCACCTCTCTTTTATTGACATCTATTGACATCCCATATACCAAGAGGATGTCCTCACATCAGAAGTATAATCTCTGTAAGTAACTATAGATCTCCTTACATATTTTTTCCTCTTTACATTTGCTTTCCACAGGAACTTACAAACTTTAGTCTCCCAAATCACAGCATTTTTTATATCATCCCTGTTTGCTAAGGATTTTGAACTCCAGCATTCCAGACTGTTAATCAAAATACTTCTCAAAGACAAGATAGCAAATTTAAAAGCACTTTATCATTTTATATTTGACAGCTACACATTCAGCTAGAATTTGAACGTTACATGATAAATGGAAATACTCCTTGGAAAAATATATTCATCACCAAGTTATTTATCATGTAGATATATGTCAAGTTGGGGTTTTGGGGGGGAGTTGGTTTTTTTACATAGCGTCTCAGTTTTTACACTTTAAGAAGTATTTCGTGCTACTTACATGATGTTTTGAGTTCATCTTTGGAGCAGGATACATTAGCATGTTGATAAGTTATCACTGTTTGTTCTGTGGCTGCTTAGTGTTCTTTTATTCACCCTTTGATATATGTAAACCTGATTTTTGGATGTCTAAATAGAGATTTGGTTTTTACTCCAAATTTGCATTTAAAACAGATGACTAGGAAAAAAAAAATCAAATAGAGCTTTGACCTTGAAATTTTGATAAAACAGAGGTGTGTGAAAGAGAAGATCCCTGACATTTATTTCCAGACCTGCTATGGCTTCTCTTTTGGGATCTCAAACAAGCTATTTTACCTGTGCTCCTCTACATGTATCTTAAAGGAGAAAATACGTAACTAACTCAAAGCAAGACATAGTAAACAACTAAAAATTGTTTATAAACAGTTCTGAGATCCCTTAATCAAACTTGCTATAAAAAAAAATTGATAACTTCTGGATGCTATCACTAAGAGACAGCAAAGAAATAAAAATTGAGCGCGCTATATTTCTTTTAGATGGAACACTGAAAAGATTTGCTTTTTTCTGAAGCCTGCCAAACTGCAATAAGAACCATATTTTCTGCATGAAATTTAACACCCAGAAGAAACTGTAAAGGACCAGAGGGTCTCCTGTCCCTATACACTTATTACTGCTGTAACCTCCATGAACATATGGAAAGAACACTCTCTAGTTTGCCTTTCAGGATGTAAATACAGATAAGTGCATTCATCTGTATGCTTCAAAAAAAAAGAAAAAAGAAAGAAAAGAAAACCTACAGATAAGTTACCAAAAAAATATGAAAGTGGCAGAAGTACGTTATTGCAGTACATGAGTTCAGGCATTTTTATTTTTTTTTACATGCTTTGTTTTTTATGTGCATTTTCTATTAGCTGCACCAGTCACTTCTCAGGACCTGATGAAAAAAAAAAAGGACCTGATCTTTTGACACACAGAAGTTATTCCGATTCAATATCTATCAATGGCCTAAGCTACATATTATCACCAGCCAGGAATATCATTCAAGAAACAATACTGAAGTATGACAAGTGTTTAAAACATGCTTTTTATCTTTCTGCTTTCCATCATCCAGCTTTACCCACTGCAGCTTCAGTTAAGCCAGAAAAAGTGAGCAGAAATATTAACTACAACATCTAAATTGTGCGTGTTCTCTGCGAGCGCCTCCTCTTCCACACCCAAACCATTGAGAAAAAGCAGCTGCTCCAGTTCAGAACGGGGTAAATCCAAAGAGATTACACTGAAGTACTGCCTTGTGCGAGCTTTAGTAGAGACCACAGTGATGGTAAGTCTGATCCACGCACAACACATGCCACAACTTCCAACATCCAGCAGCTCTCGCACGGAGCCCACTGCGGCCGTGAGCATCTCGTTGAGAAACTCAGCCTTGATTTAAAGCTTTCCAAGTGATGGAGAGTCCACCACATCGCTTGACCATTTGTGTTCAACACACAGTTCCTTTCAAAGTGAAAAACTTGCGAAATAAAGTGGGAGTTGGCTCCCTTTACTTCCAGCTGTAGATGTTGTGAAGAGTCTATCTCCATTGCAAACCACAGCAAGATGGAGAATCCCATGAGGAAGTTGGGCTCCAGAAATGGTGCACCAGAAGGTCCACAGGAGCTAATAAGTCTGTTACACAGAGAAAATTAGCCTGCCTGAAGATCATGCAGCTGTAGATAGGCTACACCAGGCACTCAAGGTAAGTTATGTGTTTTTACACTAAACTAGTCTGATTCATTTTTGCAGAGTTGAGCCTGTGTATTTAAAACAAGCTCAGAATAAAAATATCTTTTTTGGTTGGAAGGGTTTTCTTTCCAAGCCATTTCTAAGCACTTGTCTCTCTAAAGATAGTGTTTTCCAAGCAGCTCAGCCCCCTGGATGCCGATGAATCCTTTGGAAAAGCACCTGGGGGACTTCATGGCTTTCAGTCACGTCACTGCGACTGTTAAGAGGTTCCAACCTTGGCACCCGTCCTCCCGCGGGGACCGTGCCCCTGGATCCCAGGGAAGGTAACTGTGTCAGGGAACATGTTTATACTGGAAGAGCCAACTTCAGGAGCAGACCTCAGCTTTCATTTTGTGGTGCTTTAATGGAAAACTACCAGGCGAGATTAAGTCTGCAGCAAAATG
Organism: Calidris pugnax; assembly: GCF_001431845.1. Classification (NCBI taxonomy): domain Eukaryota; kingdom Metazoa; phylum Chordata; class Aves; order Charadriiformes; family Scolopacidae; genus Calidris; species Calidris pugnax. Next base: position 242,062 of record NW_015090812.1, read on the forward strand.
AGGACTCCTCCAGCACAAGACTAAGTAAGGAAGAACACAAGCTATTTATATTATTTCTATTCTAGAAAATCCCCCTTTCACCCCTATCTCCCTGACTGCTTTTATGATGTTTAATCAAAAAAAATAAAAAAAATAAAAAAAAATATTTTCTTATAGCCCAGTCTCCAAGTTTGGATGAAACCAATAGCAATCTCGAATGGACTGTAGCACGTTAATGATACCGTGGCTCTCCTCTGGCTCCCTGCCAGCGAGTGAACAGTGCCAACATTTGCAGACTTCCAACAGGAAATTAAATAACTGCCCTGTTGGAAATATAAACCCATTTACAGTGGTCAGGCTCGCATTTTCCAAAACAATGATATAGTTTGTGCGCGTAAAACGCTAGGAAAATTTGTAAGGAGAAATATGAAACAAAGCCTTATGAAAAGGTGTTTTGCACAGGTCTACAAATTATAGCGTTGTCAGGTGTATTTCCTGACCTGAGGCTTACGTAGGAACAATTATAAAGGTCTTTACTGACTCTGCTGCACACACACACCCACGGCCGATGACTGAAGATTAACAGAAGAGCTGCTTATTTCACAATTTTCTATATTCTTTCATTTACTTCTTGAGACGTGTTTCGGGCAGCTTTAAAAGTCCCTGCTGTAGACTTGGGAGAGTCTGTGCTTTATTTTTAATCTGTTGTGTGACTTTTGGTCAAATCTCTGCTCTACTGCTACTGCTCCTCCTCACACACTTCATTATACATTGAAGAGAGAAGCAAACTCCTGTTTCTGCTGGAGTCAACGGGATTTCACCACTGACATCACCACCACTGAGATTTAGACTATAAAAGCACCAGAGAAAGGAGCCCATCCCTCACCAGGTGTTTGTACACACCCTGAACTGGGGCATTAATCTTGCCCATGCCCTGCAGATGCAATACACAATAAAAAACAAGTATTATTCTTTAACAAATCTAATTCTCATCTTCATTCCTCTTTATCACCCTGCTATGGCAACTGTTTTCCTCTGCAGCTCCTTCAAAGTACTATGCTGTTTAGAGTCAGAAATGACATGGACTTGCAAGCCAGGAGAGGAATAGGAGGTAGCCAGCATGTTAGCCAGACGCAGAATAGTTCAATAACCAGGAATAGCAGCAGCAGATTTTCCACACCTAAGGGATGAGAACGCTGCCCTTCACATAGCAAAGATTATGTGATAACCAAGATAGTGACAACCACAGAGTTATCTCCTAATACTCTTTTTAAAGCAACACCACGTACTTTACCAGTTTGTTAATGAAAACATCACTACAGTCACTGTAAATAATCTAAAGTTGCAGGTATAGAGTACTTCCCCCCCGCCTAATAGTGTTACCTAGTATTTTTGCACAGTAGGGCATGTATTACACAGGTGGGTAAACTTTATTATCCTACTTTACACAGCTTGGGACAGAGACAAATTGTTGCAGAGTAAGTCAATGGCCAACCTGAAGGGGGAGAGCAATCTCTGCAGGGCAGTCTCCTCAACTCAGCAGACAGCTCTCTCGAATAAAGACAACTTGCAGGAGAAACAGTTTGTGGGCTCAAGCCCACTAACAAGTTCCTCCCAGTAATCAAAATCACAGGGAAATAACTGCTTGAAAATAAAAATTCCTGTTTCCCTAAGAAGCACTTCCAGGATAGATTGAAGGTTTGCAAAAAGATAGTGATTATCTATATAGGACCTATATATTTTTAAACTTCACAAACAGTTTTATGTGTACTTATATAAAACTAAGAATTTTACATGTACTTATGTCAGCGAACAAGACAGACACCTCTACTTCACTACTTTTATTGCTCCCTCCCTTCTTTTTCTCCCACCACACAAGTTGGGTTGAGGCCCTTGAAAAATGTAATCAGTTACACCATTACCCTGGCATGTAATGAATTATTTGCATCTTTTAGATTTACATTCTGCCCAAGTCATTTGACTTGTGAGCAAAAAAATAAGGGAAGAAAAAGCAGCATATTTGCAAGTGGCAGGAAAAGCAGCAGCCGGGACACAGCCTTAAAAAGTCTCTCTGAGATCTCCGATGCCACAGGACATCAGTAACCACTGGTCAGGTCTCACTTTCAAGTCTCACTCTTGTTAAGTGAAAAACAACTCAAAACTCTCACTTACTTAGGCCCTGATCCAGAAAGGCACTCAAGCGAGTATCTAGCTTTAAACACAAAACTGGTCCCATTTAAATCAACTGGATGTCACGACTGTTTACAGTTACAATATATGTTTAAGTGCTTTGCTGGATGGGGGCCTTAAGGAGAGACTGTTACTTAACACTTTCTTCAAGTTATCTTGCCAGTTTTTTGTGCCTCAACAAACTTCATCTATTTTCCATCTACTGCATCTCCTGTTGTTTCTTGAACAAACACAGATGTCCCCAGTCTGAACACTTCAGATTCTGCCACCGCAGTAATCTAGGAACCGGCAGATATTAAATTAAAAGGCAAGTTAACTATTTTCAAAGTTTTCCTCAAGATGAGAATAAATTGGCAACATTTGCTGTCAACAGGAGAAAAAAGGCAAACTCAGGCAGCGGGGCAAAGGGAGATGATAGGAAAGGGGAAAACCAAACCAGCCCTGCGGAGGAGGTAACAGCTTGAGGCATTTTTCCTCACCGCAGCAATTGCCTCTGTAAGAAGATTAGCAGGAGTTCTCACTTCTTCCTGTAGCTGATAAAGCACCAGAACTCGCCATAGGACTTGCCTGCTGAGAAGGACCGGAGCCATCCTGCAGCAACGCCATGTGGAACAGCCTTCTTCAACAGCAGCAGAGCATTTCCAGCATGGATTTGCTTCTCCACCAGTCTCTCCATGCACTATCTGGTGCACGGAGACTCGTTTATACTGTCCCCAGCCCAGGGTGACAAACCAGGGATGCACAAAGACACATCCCGGTCGGATGAGGCATCTTCACAGCAGATGAAGCCAAGAAGCACTGGCAGCTCTTCGGCCTCTTCTCCTCCCAGCTCTTCCAACCGCAAAGAAACTAATCGCATGGACAGCAATGGTATTATTTATGTAATCAAAGGGAACATCTTCTTTTAAATCACAGCTGAAGAAACTGCTTAGACAGACCTCAAAACAGTCAGCAGGGGATCACTTTGAAAAAACAAGACTCCCAAGGACCGTGAAAAAAAAAAAACACACTGGAGAACAGAGATTAGAAAAGAGGAAAGAAACAGCATGAAGAGGAAGAAGTATCGTGTGCTCAGCTAACTGCACCTCTTAATTAAAAGAATACAACTCTGGCTCAGTGAATTAATGTTACTGCACATCCCTGCTATAACACACTTTTTTTTTTTTAAAAAGGGACACATTCCTGTTCTTCAAAACGCTGAAGGATTTGTATTCATCTGGCTACAGTATGTTACAGAACCAAAGACATTACAAAAAGATAATCTCTAGAAAGCCTGTGCTGTTATTCATATATTGAAACATAAGTAAGATATTATTGGTTTGGAAGCTGTCAAGACACTTCTCTTTGTGTGCTGCAACAGAAGTCAGGAGGAGACATTATCCAGCCCCTACGAAAGGCTTCCATTGGACACTGGGAAAATCAAAGGCCAGAAATCCTTTGGGGTGTTGACATTACTTTTTTAAACTGAATCATTGCAAGCGGAGTTCCCGTTCCCATAAAACTAATTTTATTTGAGATATAAAGCTTCTAACATAAACAAAGTTTCTGAAAGAAAAATAGGTCAATCACTTTTAGCTGCCATGGCCTACAGCACTGCAGCTTTGTCATGTACTAATACCATCATAGGGTTTGGGCACGTGAACATCTGTAATTCTGCTCCCCAGTACATTCTCCCCTGAAAAACTAAACTGGTACAGATGGATTTTTATTTTTTTTTTAATAAGCCCAGTCACTAAAAACTGGAAAATAAGAAAGAGCACTGGGAAGTGCTTTGTCATTAGTGTGACTGTATTGTATTAGACCAGACACGTCTCTGCTTGGAAACAAATTGATTGCATCTCTTGATAAATCAGTCACACTGTGGAGAATATACCAATTGCTCCCTAGATTAAAGAATAAGCATCTGCTTAGAAACACAAAACAACTGAAGAGCTGGCACCGCCGCATAACTTCATGGTACGTTACATTCCTCTGCTGTTCATCATGCACACGTAAGAATTGAACCACATTTCTAACACCAAATCAGGGTGTTTAAAACTATAACTGCTCTATGCTTTTGGCACGTATAGAAAAAAACTTGCACTTAAATAGCTTTTTGAAAACAACGCATGCAAAGTATGTCATGGAGCACTTACCAGTGACCACCGCTACCCATTCATGATTTCTAAGAACCACTCTTCCTTCAATCTACTCGGATGAACGGGGAAGCCTTGCAGCGTGCTTGGAAAGTCAAGAAATTTGGAGTCTTGCTGAACTCCAAAGGAACTGGAAACTTTCAAATTATGAACTCTTCAACAAAGACAATTTATTACCAGCGTGGCTCACAGTCTGCATTTATTCTGCATTTACGTAAGTGTAAGGAAGAACAGGTTTGGTCAAAATATCTTCCTGTGACTTCAAAGTTTCAATTAAGTAAAGCATATCCCCAAATTAAAGGGATGTTAATAGAAAACATCTAAGCAGTTATTCACTGAGACAAGAATACACTAACACCCAAAGAAAGCTCCAGGACTTTGAATTGCCAGTAGAAATGATTTGTCAGAGTAGTTCAATAGCGTAACCCCAAAGTGCGCTCTGCTCCTCGTAAAAGAATGTGAGTAAAAACGCAGCTGCACTCTGGATGAGATGATGCTTCCAAATACTCCTGGCATCTACCAAAGACAATAAAATAAAAAAAAAAAATAAATCACAAAGTTCAGTGTACACCAGTTCACCTCCAAATCTCAACAATCAACAGAGCTCCATTAAAAAAAACACAGAACAAAAAAAATAACATAAACCTCACCCCGGAAAGCAGGCACTAACACTGAATTTCCAAACCCTCAGTGTTTGTGCTCCACAGGGATGACCCTGCTGTATTTTGTATCTTCAGACATACCGGTCTCCGGAGACAAGGGAGATGGAAACCCTAGAAACGCCTCAGATTAAAATTGGCCCAGGACAGAACCTGTTGGTGCAGGCCAGAAAAGGGCTGCCAGAACCTCGCCTGCCAGGTGCACCCCTTTTCCAGCACATTTTCACCTGGGCTTATATCCAAAATAAACCACTGAAGTCCCAAATCCCAAACATCAAAGATGAATGAACATAAAATATCCAGAATGTTTCCTAGTTTGGCTCCAACTAGTAAATTCTGCAGAACTCAAGCAAGGATCAAATCTTGTGCAACAGGAAAAAGACACTTTAAGCTGTCTTCCCTTTTGCTTCATCTGAACAAATGTTTGATAGATTCAGGCAAAACAGAAAAATGCTGAAGATTATGAAATCCTTTTTTTACATACGCAAAAATCACTCATTTCAAAACTATAAAGCGATGAGAAAACTAGTAAAAGCAAAGCAGCCACAAAGGAGACTAAAACCAGAGTTGTTTCCCAATCAAGAGATCTAACTTAGAAGCACAGCATTAAACATTTCCTTTTTCATACCCTTATATTCCTGCAAAGTGTGAAAAGTAAGTTCACGGGCAGAAAATTCCTATTACTCTCCTTGAACTGCATATGCAATTACTAAATATAGGCTTCAAGAACAAATATTGTCTCAAATAGCAACAGCTCTCATTAAATACTGAAAATGCTTTCCTGACACACAAACGGATTTAAAATTTGGAAATGGAGCCACTTATTTTAAGTCATTCATTCAGTCTGTGAATATTTCTAGTAGAAATAAATAGCATCTTTTCATTAGGATTTCACTGAATTCTATACTATTTATTACTAGGCAAATGAGATGCCTTTTAATTTCCTAGTATATATTTCTTTAATTCTTAAGAAAAAAAGAAAGGCAGGATATTATGGTTAAGGTTGGTAGAGGGCATGAGAACGTATACATGGAACAAGAAGTGGAACCATTTGCATTTGGCTGTTCATTTTAACCCCATTACGGTATGAAAGTCATGCAAAAGAGGTTGGATAATATTTTGTTTAGCGAAATTAAATACCCCCTGAGCAGCTATTTTCCTGTATGCAAAGCATTTGCTTTCTCCCTCCCCCCAAAGGGCTATGCCAGAATAGATGCTGTTTTCTCATATGGCCAGCGCTTTAAATGACAAGTCGTCTTTCATCCCTGAAAGCTGAGACACCGAGACATCCCAGTATGGACGGCACAGATCAAAACTATCCTGTCTCCCATGGCATTTGGTGCAGGAAGCAAAAGCAACACTATATTCTGCTTAAAGACAAAATCCAAAGTATTCAAATTTCACACGTTCTGCAGAGGACACTTCACATCTCTGGGAAAAGGGGCACCGGCAGAACTCCAGACCGTCACCATTTGTCAATTAGTTTGCCTTGGCTGCACAAAACCATCTCAGTGGTACCACCCCACACTCAAACAACACCAAAACGGACAGGAAACGCTCAGGAGTTGTACCAGTGTAAGGGAGAAATGTGGCAAAACAAAACAGGACACCTCTTCCCTTGCCTTTAAAGCCCCACCTGTCCTTTAAATCCCAACATCAACAGGAAGAATTGCATTTCTCTGCTCTGCAGGATAAGATATTCTTGGATGCTTGGCAATGAAATTGCTTTCTGTGAAAGGACTTCCCTTGTTCACTCGTAGGCGAAGTGTGAGTGGAAACAAACATTATCACTCGGCACTGACTCCCCTTGTTCACTCATAGGCGAAGTGTGAGTGGAAACAAACATTATTTTCTATTAAAAAAAAAATAAAATAAGAAAAACATATCAAAGTAACCTTTCAATTCACTTTCTATGTTTATTAGTAGCAAGTACCATCATTAAGAGTAAGAAAAATATATCAAAGTAACCTTTCAATTCACTTTCTATGTTTATTAGTAGCAAGTACCATCATTAAGAGGAAGGAGCTCATGCTAATTGCTTAAAGATGCATCTTTTAGGGCGGTAACATCCCACTGATGGGATGGGCTTGCATCACACATCGTCATTTTCACATTGAAAGCAGCTCTATTTTATCCAAAAGTCCCAAGGAAAAGCTTAAAAAGTGATTCCACTGACACTAAAATTAAGACAGATAAATCTTTTCGAATGGTTAGTTAATTCACTTTTTACTCCTTATTTAAATAAAACTGATAATGCTGAATAGATTCAGATGCCCATATTACTCAATATGCCACAGTTCAGAAGAAACAACTTAGAACCTGGTGAATACTATAGAACAAAGACAAATCTGGTGCTGTTAACGTTATTTTTAACAGAAACACTGATCATTAGATACAGTTCAGAAGAAACAACCTAGAACCTGGGAATACTATAGAACGAAGACAAATCTGGTGCTGTTAATGTTATTTTTAACAGAAACACTGATCATTAGAAAAATATATATATATTTGTAAGGAAAAGATGCCATGAATCCAAGATATTTCTGACACGACTACTTCCCATCACCAGTCCTGCCCAGCAGGCATTCTTTTATACGGGAAATATTTCAGCTGACTGAAAGCAATCACCCGCTAAATTTCCTACATTACGTGTATCCTTTAAAGGACTCTGGCAGAAAATCTGCCAGGGTCTGTGGCTCTGATTGACTATTTTAATCAGCGTTACTGAATGACTGAGCCCCAGAAGATCACAACCACTTGTAGGATCTTTAAGACAGCAAAGCAAGTAGAGATCAAAAACTAGTATTTCCTTCCTGCGCCTCAGTCATCCTCACGATAATCACTAACCATCTCTGGTGTCAGTCATTTACAGTAAAAGTAAAGTAACAAATAGGAGGATAATATCAGGCCTTGATACCTGATGAAATGAAAGCTAAATTAGCACAATAATCCTTGAAGATCCTAAGCGCCTTCTCAAGGAGCCTGACACCAGCTTATACAGGCAAGGGGAAAAAAAAATTAGCTTCAATGGGATAATGCAACAAAAGCAAAAGAAAGTTGAGCCTCCGTATCAGCACACAGCTATCCTTTGCAGTATTTCAAATGATTTTACAGTTCTTCTGACAGGTATGTACATAGACACCTCTCAGCAAATGACACTGGATATACACACGCTTAATCCCCTACTTGCAACGTCGAGACAGAATTCTTCCCCTTAGGCCTTTTCAGTTATTACAATTAGTCCATGTGAAGTTACCTTTGATAATCTTAGGAGATAGTAACCGGCGGGGGGGAAAAAGTGTAACAGAACATCCGACAATTACAGGGTTTGGGTAGGGGATTTCTGTAGAGCTGACAAAAAAGAAAAGGTTAAAAAAAAAAAAACTTAATGTACAAAACGGTGATAGTGTTGCTCTCCCTGCTATGACCCTTGATGGATGGTCTCCAATGCCTGAGGCAACAGCTTCAGCCATTTACTGACACAACAGGACAAACCATGCCAGTAAAGACATTTTTCCCTTGAAAAAGGGGACTGCTCTTAGAGCTGCCCACAGATTTTCAAAGCTAGATGGGACCATTATACCAGAAGTAGCCCATGATAACATAAAGCCAAAAATTTGCCCAGTGCTTCAGAGCTCCAAATCCAGAGTCTTCAGAATGGCCTCAAATGAAAGAACTGAAGAGGCCCCATGAATGGACAACCTTAGCAACTAAGAGCAACCTTAGATGTTCAGGTTCCCTGAAATCCTTGTAAAGGTCCCACATTTACAGGAGCCTCTTCCACCTGCAGCCCTCCCACAAGAGTTTATATTACCTTACAACAAGGAAAAACTATGAGTTTTAAGGTAGTCTCTCTTTCTTTATTAAACAAATTCTCTGAAAATTAACTTTACCTGGTATCGACACCGAGGACCTTTTTCCCCTTCCCCCAATACCAACTATCAACTTGTAAAGTTTTCAAGGCAGATCAAAGAACTTCCCCAGAACTATTAGGACCTTCACAGATAAACAGATTTTGAAACCAGAGGGACAAGCGTGACCACTGCAAAATCTGGCTCCCCATTAAAACCAGTTCAGGAAGAAAGGCATGGGACGGTTAGCCTAATCTGTCTTGTCCTGAATAGCACAATCAACAATATAAAGCAAAAGCAAATCGGTCTGACTTTGACATTCCCTGTAGACTTTCAGGCTGAAATGAAAAGAGGTGATCACAGAGCTCCTCATATCTGGACCATGTTTGCTGCTATGAAAAGTAGGAGACCAAAGATCTGCACATAAAATATTCTCTAGTTTTGTGAGCCTTTTACTGCTGCTCAGGGTTCACTACACAACCAGTTGTAAGAGTCAGAAATATTTGGCAGGATTTAAAATATGATTGTGTGTTTTAAAAAAGAATTTAAAAAAAAAATAATCACAAGACCAGAATGTGAAAACATAAATCACATCCTACGAACTGACTCTCAAAGGAAAAGTGGCAAATGAGCTATCACCTACCCCTATATAATGAATGAAAATCAGAGGAACATCTTTTGATCCCTGATGAATTACAATTTTGCTAATGATTAAGATTCCTGTACAGCGAGAAGATGCCTTTACAGCTTCTCCCCTCACCTGGTCCTCTTTCTGGAGAGCTTACCAAGCAGGAGGTGCTAAAAGAAGCAGGAAAATCCCTTCACCAGTTCTCGTTAGCTGGGCATCCAAAGACCTTCCTAAAGCTCTTTGCTGTACTAAAAATCTGGTTTATACACATGTAATATACTGCGTATGTTGTGAAGAACATGTGTTTTTCAAAATATAGCAACACATCGTACACAGGAAAAATAAAGGGAGAGGATAAATAACGACAACATCCAACTTATGGCCCAGCAATGGAATGACCCAGAACTTAGGAGAAACAGAGTCCAGAGCCACAATGGGCCTGGGCTCGCTCTGCTGGGGAAGGCACCCTGCTCCACTACTGCATGCACGAGAATGCAGGCTGTTACCCCACACCAGGTTTCAATTATTCATCTCTTACCCAACTTCAGATTTACTTATTTAAAAGGATACAATTTTAACAATAAATCTCGTGGACAGTGTTAATTAAAAGCTAAATCTTTCCCTGATCTGGACTTCCAAAGTCTATGAGAATGTTCACAGCCCATTTATTTATTCCAGCATTGTGTCAGTTATTAAATTACAGTAAATTAAAACCACAGTGACAGACCAATAGCTAAAATAAGTGAGGCTTGTTGCATCTCACTTACAAAGGTTGCCAGACTTGGGCTCTGACGGGCTGCCAAGAAAAGTGAACGTAGAAGTAAGTCCAAAGATGTTCTATCAAGAACATGAAGTGTCTCACCCTGAGAGTCTCTCAGCAGCCTGGCACTCCCGAGTTAATCCTACCAGGCAAAGGGACCATGCTCTCAAACCACAACTCCAGACCATTCAAAGCTGGAAAAAGCATCGGCAGCACCACTGAGTCGCCCCACATATTAGAAAGGAAATCAATGAGGAGGCTCAAACCTCATGAGCATCCACAGCAGCTCGAAGGGGGCCAGCTTCGCACCAGCCGGTGCTGACACCCCACTAATTAGAGCCAACACAACTCTCCTGCCCAGCAGCAGCAAAACGCACCCAATGCCCAGAAGGGGCCTGAACAAAAGAAAAACCCACTTGGAAATTCAGATTTAATCATTGGCTGATAGTTACTTCTAAACTACCACATTTTCACTTCTAATTACCGGCTTCCCTCTCCCCTGCCAGCTCTTCAGCTGTGGGATGGTACTAGCCCTCCAGGGCTACTCAGCTCTCAGGGGAGCTCTGGGCTTCTACTCTTCACAAAAAAGCAAAGGGCACTCACAAAAAAAACTGGTAGTCAATTTTTTTTTTTCATTTGGAGAAGGGTTTTAAATGTAGGGAGAGAAAATAATTCAAGACACTAGAATAATAAGTCAGTGGTCAGAAGAAAAGATCCACCCAGTGTTATTCTGTGACCTTTTGAAAGCATTTAATGACATAAATCCCATTTCTCTGACAATCGGCTGGGAATTAAATGACCTCTTGTCATTCGGGGCAAAACATACTGAAAGCTCAACATGGTACTCTCCACACTCAGTTTGTTCTGGAGAAAGAGAGATGTCTCCATCATGCTACGAATTTTCACTAAATTCACAGAGATAACGTATTCTAAAAAAAAGAAATAATCAAAACATGTGGAATGAATAATTAACGCATAAAATAAAATTAAAAACTAAAGCGTACCGAATGCTTGTTACTTATACAACACATCAAGTATTTCAGAGTAAACAAAACAATTACAAAGATACTTCCTTTTATTTGAAGCCAAGTTAATTTTGGAGAAGAGATGTTCAACTATGATAACTGACCTCTTACAGGAAAAACTGGGAGAGGCAAAAGCTCCTGTAAATAGAGTGTAGACTCCACAGCGCTCAGATACACAGTAATTCTATAAAGGTGTTGCAGATGAGAGTGGAAGAGAAAGATGAGGTAACAGCAGTTTTGCAAAGAGGACTTCAATTGATCAAAAAAGAATCTAATCTTAGTTATAATACCAATACCAATCATTTGGCCAAGCTTCTGGCTTCTCCTACAGACCACTCTGTGTAGACAACTACACTGATCTTTGGGGGCAGAATTACCAAAACTGAATTCAACAGAAAGAAAACAAACCCCCTCTCTAAGTTACATGTTCCACAAACGTGTGTATTCTCAGCACCGAAGCACACAGGTTCTCTGAATGTTGTATGTTATTATGTCCCTGTTGATGGTGGTAGATACAGAACAATCTCAGGCAGGACATCACCCTTGCACCATTGATCCTTTAAAGCATGGCTTAGCATCTTCAGGGGGGACTGTGCCAGCTATTTTGTCTCCTTGAAGGAGTTATCCTTAGGGGGAACTCTCACGCTGTGAATCTGGAAGTGCCTATCCTTCCAAAGCTCATCTCAAGCTCTGAGGGTAAGAAAAGCATACCCTCGTACATCTCTCGTCTCTGGAGGGAATGTGAGATGAAGTTACAAAGTTGCCGAACATTTTTTCCTTGCTTATCTCTGATCTTTCAATTTCCCATGGCCTGCTGCTGTGCTCCGACACGGAGCTTCACCACCCCGTCTCTTTCCCAGATCCGTGTGGAGCAGATGTTCAGAGCTCTGCGGCAGACGGAGCAGAGCATCTGGGAACGGGACAGGAGCAGGCACAGCTCGGAGGAAAGGAGCAGGAGGTCACAGGAAGCCATCGTGAGGTATCGGTTTCAACATACGACCTGGCCGGTTTGGGAAAAAAAAACCAACTCCTAATAAAATGCAGGTTTCCACTAACCGCTTTCTCAAGAACTCACCTAGTTATGGAACTTTACCATCGCATACTGGGATGGCTGAGTCCTACCATAAACCTAGCACCGAGTATCTGTCACTGAGTGAAAGCATGTCTTTGCACAACACAAGGCAGAACAGGGCATCAGCAGCTGTTATAAAAAACACAACATCTGCACAAAGTTACCAGCACTTCTGCTCGAGCTCTTTAGGAGGAGTGTGTCCTGCCTCTACATACAGTGACTTGCCTCAATTACTGTATTTTATTTTTAACCTTCCCTAAGTTCTCCTTTCCCTTGGACGTTCCCAAAGCACCATGAGGATGCTCAGGCTTCTTCCCTCCACCATGACAACAGAAAGCCCCTGGTGGGTTAAGCCATGCCTGGACCAGCACCACTGTCCTGGCACGTTAAGTGTCCCTATCCAGAGCACAGGGACACACTCCCCAGACCTTGCCAACATCAGTGATACAGGATATTTCCTGGAAGAGACAATTTTTTTTGTTGTTCTTCAATCCCCTGTGCTCTGTAGCACCTCACTGATCAAACACAACCAGAGCCTCTGTGCAGCCCTCTGAAGGGATTTTTGTTAAAAGAGGATATCAAGTACAATTACCCCGTGGAACTGGGTAGAAGTAACAAAGCAGGCTTGACCTAGGCTTTCTTCTGCTTTAGAGCCCATTTCATGCCTTCGGCATGAACTCCAGCTAATGACTTGTTGAAATACATTAGAGAAAGCCTGGCATTGTACACAGCACCGCAGAAACACAGCACTGGCCACACAATTAATTTACACCTCTCAGTTCCTCCGCGAGGGCAGTGATGTGGCTTTCTCTTCCTGCTGGTGACCACTCTGTGTGATTTTTTTGGGGAATCTTATCTAACTAATAATCCTCCAAATTCATGTCCGTGCCAGCAATAGGCACCGTGGGATTCATTTCACATGTCACTTGCCATTTCCTTCCATCTACCGCTCTGCGGCTTTACTTGGAAACGGTGGCACTCCGACGTCTCCACTCCAGGAGGAGATCCTAGAAAGCAATCTTCCTCACTACGGGATGCTGGCATGGAAGTACGCTGAGAAGACTGCATTATTGCTTTCCCTCACCAAAGGGTTCCTTTCTAAAGCTACTTCTTTTTCCCAAGCTCTCTGACTTTGGCGGAGCACCATTTTCAATACCACATTGCATTAGATTCCAACTCTGTGCAAGTTCTTTCCATTTACATTATAATCCCAAGAGGACCTACAAGAACTTTACTATTAAATAAGGGTAATATTTAGAATTTTATTATTACATAAGACATACTAGTGGTATCTATTTAAGCTGAAACAATTCCATTTTTTCACCTTCACAAACTTCATAGCCCTTCTATGCATTTTGTCATTTCAGCCCAATTAAAAGATATTAAAGATGACCAAGCCTCTCATATGCCACACTCCTGGCAAGGGCAGGGGGGCAGTGACTCTGCTTGTAAACAGCCAGAAAAATTTACAACTTCTCCTGCAGCACCCGATCAAATGAAATTTTACACCAAATGTAATATTTCAGGAATTTTAGAGCGCTCTTCACTCATCACAAAACATTTAAAACTGCAGCCACCAAACCTACAGAAGCACCCTTCAGCTAACACTGGTATTCTGTTATCACTTCCAAAGAATCACAGACAATTGCTCTCATTTATTAATTTCACTATTGTTTTCATTTATAAATAAGCAGATTGATTGACTTTCAATATCTCCACAATTAGAATGAAAAAGAAACCAGGGTGGAAGAAGCCCTACAAAGTCACTTAAGGATTCAACTGCTGCCCAAGCCCCAATCAACCCAAAATTTCTTTAAGCTCTGCTTTAGGGAGTCGGTTCCCCAGCTCTCCCAGTGCTGCAACACCCACACCACTGGGAACTGCAGCTTCCTACCATAAAACCAGATTCAGATTTCATAGGAACCTTCCCTCTGCTTCCAAGCGCAAGAGAATATTGTAAGACAACAGCCCCAGTTTGCTAATTTTTAAAAGTGGAAACTTGGATCAAAGATAGCGCCTTAACGATAAAATAACTTCATTTGATATTCATTTAAGTGTCTCAATATGTGGGAGACGCCGTCACAAGCTGCATTATCACTGTCACACCTCCACCTACACCCGGCTGGGTGTGAGACTTGCCAGCTTTGCCAAAACCTCGGGTTTTTTTTTCTTCAGGGCGGGACTTCATCAGGGAAGTACCAGCACCTGGATGCCTGCAGCAAGGCAAGAACATCCCACTGAAAGAGTAGATAAAACCCAGAACTTTACAGCTGAAAATAACCACAGCTTACATCTACACCAGGTCACTAAAAAAAACGTTTCCTAAGATACAACATTTCAAAAAACATGCACAATTGCATGAACGTAAATTTTGCAATTGAGGATTGACTGAGATTTTTTTCCAGGGCTTGGAGATCAAAAAGTTTTGCACTTTTTATTTTGTATTAGTTAACTTTCTAGATATTTCTCACTTGCAGAACAATTGCTGTGTGGAAAGCAGCTGCATTTAGTTAGAGACTTCTTTTTTTTTTTTAAAGAGTTTTCAACTCTGAGGTGCTCTCCTGAGTCTCAGAAGACGGCTGCATTTCTACATGTGTTTCCAAAGAGTGGTATCTAGTGTCACACCTCAGGGAAGCTTGCTTTTTTTTTTTCCTTCCTCCTCTCTTTTTGCCTAGATTTAGGTATTTGTATTTAAAATCCATACACAAGCTTTAAAACACTCCCCTGCCCAATCCCATTTGCAATGCTTTAAGATCCTGTGGGTACATTATCAACAGAGCAGCTTCAGCTGACGTTAATTATGGAAACAAAGAAATGATGTCCTGAAGATACTTTGCTGATACTTTGAGCAACTTTTGTCAAGAAATGCGAGACTACAATCATGGTTAAGTCAAACAGTGACATCTCATCCTCTTATGGGCTTATGGCAACAAAAGCATTTTGTTTGTTTGTAAACTCATAAGTGGATAGGGGCTGAAACAGCAGCCTGTTGACCTATGAATGAAACAATTAACCACTGGGGTATCAGAGGGACTAATCAAGAGCTGTGGAACTTTATCTCACAAGAGGCAACTTTCAAGGAAATCAACAGTACCCCCTATAATCTAAAACATAATCTAGAGATCTGCGGTTTTACCGCGTGCTTTTAAAATGCATTTATACTATTCACGCTTATTCCAACATTAACTCCTCACAATATTACATGATACAGAATAATAATAAAGCTGAAGTGGTAATACGTGCTTTTAAAATGCATTTATACTATTTTATATTACATGATACAGAATAATAATAAAGCTGAAGTGGTAATATTCATAGTCACATACTGGGAAGAACGAAAAAATATCCAAGTTAGAGAGTTCCTGTTACTTACATTGGCTTTAACTTTGTGGTTTTAATCAGAAGATTCGGGTCAGCCCATGAGCACCCTTGGGAAGAGCACGCATTAAAGACAGCATGAATGTCCAAAGGAAAATGCGCTTTTTGTTTTGTTTTGCTCTCTACAAGGAAAGGTCGCTGACAAAAAGGAAGCAGCAGGAGACAGGGGGAAAAAGTGAAGAGGAAAAGGCAAAAAAAGAGCTTTTGGAAGGCAACAGGGATAAAGAGCTTTGGTTACTTGACAGTATCTCAAGGAAAAGGACAACTTGGTAATAACGCCCCTGGAAGAGATGTGACAAGAGCTGTGCAGTTCCTGGCCTCCAAGCAGATACACCTCTGACTTTGTCCTGAGCTGCATCAGCCTTGCTTGCACGAGGCCGTTTGTGCACATCTGTGTACATTTACTGGATCGGCGTGTCAAACTGGGAAGTCATGTCTTCTTCACAGATGTTTGGACCAAGCGCAGCACAACGAGGCTCTGATCCTTCTGGACCTCAGGGAACTGACAGCCCTGACTACCCTGCAATATTCTCACTGTGGAGACCCTCAGATCTTGGACTCCCAGCCCATCTTTTCTGGTAGTAGAACTTAAGTCCATCCAGGGATGGACTTCCACTGCGGTCCTTATTTGACATGCCTGGAAAGAAGGAGGTCTTTTACTCACTTAGCGGCCCCTGTTCTTACCTTTTTAAAAACATGAGGGTAAAAGGGTAGGAATTGAAGGGTTCCATATGGTTGGTTTGGTTTCTGTTGGAGCAACATCTATTCACCCAGACACTACAGTCATCTTAAAGAAATTTGTAAAACACTCTACAGTAGGGGGTTTGTTTGTTTGTTTAATTAGAGCATTAGATGTTCAGGTTTCCTTATCCTTCTACAAAACCTGGATCCTTAACAAGCTTGGGGGAAAACGTAGTATGTGGGTGTAACATAGGTGATAGATGTCTATCTATAAAAAAGTAAATAAATCACTTGATCTGGCCATGAGTCAACATTGTAAGCTTTTGCCAAAGATACCAGTTAAAATACAGGAAAGATTTCACTGTGGAAAGTAATTGTGCATAATGACTATATTAATAGTCATACATAAAGGTGAATTCATATAATGTAAGCTAGTTCCCAGCAGAATTCATAGTAAATAAAAAATGGCCAGTTTTGGACCCAACATTGATCAGGTGCTTTATGTTTGTAGGGCTTCTTCCCCTCGAGGCTCTTTCAACCCCATAAAATTTCATATTATAATCCTAAAGTTTTGAAATTATCTGAAAAGCAGGAAAAAAGATGGCCTGTCTTCCCCCCTCACCCCTCTCCTTTTAAAAATACAGCTATTTGTTATGCACATACAGCATTCCCCGGAGACGCTAGAAAATGACATTTTTCCCATTGAGATGTCATGGAGATTTCCTTCCCTAAGCTAGAACATCTTCCAGCCATTGACTCTGCACCAGGAGACGCCTGCGTCCAACCGAGTGGCACTGAGATATCTGGAAGTCATTCCAGCAGATCCAAGTACCTAACACACAGACCCAGGTAGCGGCACCATTAGGGACACACTGGAACATGGAGAGAAATCCAGGCACAGGCACACGACAGGAGAGCTCTATCTGCTAGCTACGGCTGAATTTTTAAAGGCAGTTATCCCACTATATCTGCAATTTGGCTGGGAGGTTTTAAAATCACAGCTTTTTCAGTTCTCAACTGCTACGCCTTGAAACTCAACAGCTTTATCTCTTCGGCGTTCACTTTTTAACCCTTCCTTAAATCCTAAACATGGCCATATTATCAACCAGGACTTGTGGATTTAAGTACCCACCACAAAATACCTTCAAGGAGAGGGAGGGCGTGAATATCCACCTCTTAGAGAAATTCTCATGCAGGCGGCCAAAAGCCCTGCTCACGTTTTACTGACTTGGCCTCAGAAATCAGTCCTTCTTGCCTAATTCCATCGAGGTCCCTTTATGCGTGTGCTACGCTTTAAAGGTAAATCGTTCGCAAAAGGCTGAAACCGAGCCCCTCATAAAACAGAGGGATCGCAAAATAAATATTGCTTGTTAAAATTCAATCAAAAAGGCTTTCTTTAAGGTTATTGCTTGAATATATACGTGTATTAAAAAAACCCCAACTTCTTGGAAGCCTATACGGGGGATGAGATGGCAAAACACCCCCCAAAAGCTGGAAGGAGAGGAGAAATCCCGGTTGATAACGCCACCTCGGGAGCCATAAATCACGTATCAAAAGCGGGATCGCCTGGGAGCGCTTACACTTCGCCCGTAACTCCGCCGAACGCTTCGGAAAGGCTTTTTTTTTTTTTTTTTTACGAAGCAATTAAACACTGACCGAGTATAAAACTCGGAGTTCGTTAACGGGAAGGC
>NW_015090812.1:260780-307475 GCF_001431845.1 Calidris pugnax
CCGACGCCGCCCGCCCCGCCCGCCGCAGGGGGGCGCTCGCACCGCCGGGCGCCATTTTGCCCCCGCCTCAGCACAGAGCCCTATGGAGGGGATGAGGTGGCCGCCTTGCCCGGTATGGCTGAGGCGACCTTCCTCATGTGCCTCTCGGAGCAGGTGGATTTGTGAACAATAAAGACGTGGGCCTGCTGGAGAGGGGCCAGAGGAGGCCCCAGAGATGCTGGGAGGGCTGGAGCCCCTCTGCTGGGAGGACAGGCTGAGAGAGTTGGGGGGGGTTCAGCCTGGAGAAGAGAAGGCTCCGGGGAGACCTTCCAGCCCCTTCCAGTCCCTAAAGAAGGGGGGCTCCAGGAAAGCTGGGGAGGGACTCTGGATGAGGGAGGGGAGCCCTAGGAGGAGGGGGAAGGGTTGGACACTGACAGAGGGGAGATGGAGCTGAGATGTGGGGAAGAACTTGTTTGGTGGGAGGGTGGTGAGAGCCTGGCCCAGGTTGGCCAGAGAAGCTGTGGCTGCCCCATCCCTGGAGGGGTTCAAGGCCAGGTTGAAGGAGGTGTCACTGCCCAGGGCAGGGGGTTGGAACTAGAAGATCTTACAGAATCCTTTCCAACCTAAATCATTCTATGAAGGTAGAGTTGGGGTTACCATCACCTCCTCTCTTCATTTCCCAAGGGTCATCCACTCATACAGTAAACATGACCTGTGGGATTGTTACACAGCAGGGGAACACTTTTCCAGGGAGTAAGAAAAACTTTCTTACTCTCCGCTTCCATTCCTGATCTTCCCCTGTCATGCATGAGAGCTGGGATACCTTGTTGGCAAACTTCACTGAGGAAGAGTTCTAGTGTTCTACTTTTTAGACCATTTCTGTTCAAAGTGGAGGAACTGAGAAGGAGGTGTGTGGATAAGTAATTTCCCAACTGTTCTTCATACAGGAGTTGGTAGTCAATAGCTTCTAATTTCCCCCTCATAACATTTCCAATTTACTTGATCTCTCCTGCTCTTCCTGTCTGTCAGGCTCTCAGAGCTCCAGTTTGCATCTTAGGAATCATTTTTCAACCCTCTCTCCCTTAGTGAAATTAATATGTAATACACTAATTTACCGTAGTTTAGCCTTTATATAAGAAAAATTAAGATGCCTACCTGAAAAGATGAGAGCTGGGATACCTTGTTGGCAAACTTCACTGAGGAAGAGTTCTAGTGTTCTACTTTTTAGACCATTTCTGTTCAAAGTGGAGGAACTGAGAAGGAGGTGTGTGGATAAGTAATTTCCCAACTGTTCTTCATACAGGAGTTGGTAGTCAATAGCTTCTAATTTCCCCCTCATAACATTTCCAATTTACTTGATCTCTCCTGCTCTTCCTGTCTGTCAGGCTCTCAGAGCTCCAGTTTGCATCTTAGGAATCATTTTTCAACCCTCTCTCCCTTAGTGAAATTAATATGTAATACACTAATTTACCGTAGTTTAGCCTTTATATAAGAAAAATTAAGATGCCTACCTGAAAAGGAGTCAAGCATAGCTACTGCATGACATCCAAAGCCTCTCCTTCCCCCCTTCTCCCACAGGTCTCACCCCAGGCTGGGCACCATCCCCAGGAGTTTCCTACACGTGGCCTCAGGACAAGGGCTCCATCAGCCCATGACACAGTGCCCACAGCCAGACCCCAAACCATCTTTTCCTTCACACTGGTAACAGGAAGCCAAGCTTTGTGTGCAGGAGGGTTGCAGTTCCCAATTCCCATACATTATCTCACAGCTGTGCCCCTGGTCCGGCAGATTCGACAGTGGATAACACTGTCTTGAGTTGAAGGACACCCCCAAAGCTGGTCGAAGCTACAAGGAGTGACAACTACTTCCCATTCAGGAGAACCATCACATTCCTGGGATGCTTAGATTAGGTTTAGGGTTTCAAAAGTCAGCAACTGTTTAATAAAAAAGTTCGTAAGCAGAGTGGAAACAAGGACAAGATTAAAGGCATTTCCTCCTCGCTTCCTGCTAGATCAGATCCCACCCCTCTTAGGCTTGCTTTCTGCCATATGAATCTTGTATTTCTTGTCAGACGCTAATAGAGGCTGGAGAGGAGGAACAAACCCAGATAAGCATCTGTCTGCATGTTCAGGAATGAGAATGAGGTCTGAAACCACCTCCTCCTGGCAGATACACACACTCCTCCTCAGACCAAGGAGGACAATGACAAGTGATTATCCACTTCCTACTGAAAACGCAGCCATGCTGCCACCTCCCCTCCCTTTCCCAATCATGCCTTCCCTGAGATGTTCTTTGTGTCAGCTCCAGCAGTTGCACAGCTACACAGGACCTGCCCTTTCAGCAGCACTATGAGCTTTGGCCAGCTCAAACCCACCACGAAGCCAAGCTCATCCATACCAGCCAGTCGATTCAGATCAAGGTTGATAAGGACCCACACCACTGGCAGCCACGTGGTCTTCCCAGTCCTGCACATTGTTTCTGACACAAAGAACCAGGAGCTGAGATGGTTCAAGAGGTAAGCTGAGAGACAGTTACCTCTTCAAATTCAAGAGGTTTAGGTCCATAACTACCAATTTAGATAGGTTTAGGTACAAATAACTACCTTGAACTACCTTCTTCTCAGGACCTCTTTGGTCCTCAAGGGACAGGGAGTTGAAGGGGTGCCACATCCAGAAGAATAAGGCCCTCACCAGCCACAGCCTGTCCTCTTACCCCCAGCCAAGGTGAAGAAGGCAGGCACAGGTCCAACCAAGGGTCTAGATCATCAGGAGAATTCACAATGATGAGGCGGGTCTGAGGTCAAGCTGAGAAATCACCTGCAGGGCAGGGTCCCTTCCAGCAAAGGACATTAGGACACAGCTCAGTGATTGCCAGGCAGGTCCACAGGGATAAGACAGGTCTGGGGTCAAGCAGGGAAGTCACACCACACGTCCAGACCCACAGTGTCCATAGCCAGGCACAGGGATGGTGGAGTCACAGACTACTACTCCTCTAACATGGCTCAGGCAGGGGCCAAGGGGGGGTCCAGGGCTGAGCTTAAGTAGATCCTCTGGGCAAGGGTAGGGTTGGAAGCTCCAGGTGAGGCTGGTCAGTCATTAAGAGCTGTGAGTGCCCTCAGGGTCCTGACACTTGTCATCTTGATAGAGGAATACTAGAGCTTGTGCCAGTGAGAAGGTCAGGCCGTGCAGCTGGGATAGGATTTCTGCACCACCAGCCCAGGCTTGCCTGCCCTGACCCTCCCAGGTGACATTTCAAGTCACATCTCAGCTGATCTAATAGCAAGCTGCCAGCAATAAAAAAAAATATCTCTTTTGTTTCCTGTGTGTTCAGCCGGGCAAGTCCTTCAGCCAACTGGTCCCATGGAAAACTGACCCTTGAGTGATGTTCCTCCAGATCAGCCAGCTGGGTCCGCTTCCTCTGCAGTTGCTGGGGTGTCACATCCAGCAAAGGCAAGTTTTTGGGGGTGCCCAGGGGTGAGGTAGGAGCAGCTGAACCACTGCTTTTGGCAGCAGCTTTTTTAGCTGTAGCACCAAAGTGTTTCCCTAGTCTCGTGGAGTGAAGGAAGATGTCCCTGAGGTCCAGATACCTCCGAGCTGGGCACTGGGATAACCCACGGCGGGTGCCCAAGGGTACAAAAGAAGTCAATGGAAGATTGGGGAAAACTAAATGCAAACTCCCCAAGTCTTGAATTAGCTTCTAAGTGTTAGATACATGCAGCGTGAAAGGATAAATCATTTATAATTAAAAAACAAACCACTTATTTTTAGTTGCAGATCTACCAAAGTGCATGCAATTAGCAAATATAAATCACTTCCTGGCTTGAAGACTGTTCAGTGCAGCACATAAATGAAAGTTAAAACATACGTTTGGGGAATACATGGTACATCTGCTCTCAATCTGCAAGCATTTTGAAATCAATACAAATATTCTCCCTACTTTTTCTTGAACATGCTGCAGTCTGTCATACCACAGTGGAAGAACTAAAAATATATTAAACAAAGGAACGAGAGTGGACGCAGCCCGAAACGCCGTAAAATGAATAGCACAGAGTATTCATAATGATCTGACAGCAAAAAGTAGTCGAGGTAAGGATAAGCACTGGCTTGGGAGGACAAATTAGAGAGAGTTTCTCCTACATGGTCTGCAGGAGGCTTTGGAGATGTAATGCACAGATAAAGCTTCAGAAGGTGACTCTGGGGAGAAGAATCCACTGTTTGATGCATGTCTACATATTTTAAAACAACGAAAGGCTTGTAGTCAGTATCTTTGTGGAATTAGTTCCCGCAGGGAAAATGTATCACACACAAAACTTTTTTTATTCTTTTCTTTTTTTTTTTTTTAATGAAAAGATAGCAAAGAAGCTGACTGTCTGGGAATGATTTGTAAGTACAATAAACCTCACAAGAGGATGATAAGCAAAATATTGTAAGAGAATAGTGTCAGAAGTACAGCAAAATAGAAGAGAAGCATTACACATTTGTAGTCACTGACAATGGGTGTTCTTAAGTATCATGTCACATTAGAAAAGAATCCTTGTTTTCCTTTCCATCTTTCACTAAATACTCCTATTAATCCGGACCAGATTTTTTTCATTCAGCCGTTTGAGGCCGTATCAATCATCCTTTGCCCATTTGAATTTCAGCGAGGATTACACCAAAGCTGTTCAGGCTTCCAGAGTGGAACGTGGAGACGAGGTTGGAACTGCCCGTGGATTCCTGGAATCTCTGCATCCACGGAAAGACCACGTGTAAATCTGATCTCACCACTGATTTTTAAATGCTGACATAACTTGGAAAACACCAACTGCTGGTGCTTTTAAAAGACTGTAGATTTACATGTGTCTTACACTGGCAATTCTTTAGGAATTCTGTCTAACTTAACTTGAAGGCGTTGTCTGACGATGCATCCTTCGTTTTCTAGCTGAGTTCTCAGGAGCCAGTGCAGTACAAATAATAACCTGTTTCTTTAAAAGGAACAGGAAGATCTGAGTGTAAATTTTCTGAATTCTCTAAAAATATTCAGCCACTATATAGAGAACAGGCGTGTACAAGACAGACATAGATCGTGCTACGCACTTTTTTCCAGCAAGTTATGTGTCTTGTAAAAGTCTGTTGTGGACAGCTTAAGAAATACAGATATTGGCCAACATGCATGAGAAAAATCTTACTTTATACGATAATGTAGAAAAAAGTATTCCCTTTTGTTCATAATTGTACAAGGAAATGGCTGATAAACCTGGTGATCATGACAGAATGCTGTTAAGCAATTGAGGCTGGTTTTGGCTTTTGTGTTTTCAGCAGGAGTAAGAAAAGACACCAGAGACAGAGTCTTGTGCTTGATGTGTCGTTTTAGGTTCTTGTCAGGATGTCTCCTGATGTGCCTTTCACTGCTGACATGGGGGAATAGCTGAAGGTATGTCCATAGGTAGTGGGATACACACCCCCTGCTGTGGATCTCTTTTTATTCCGAAGGCAACAGGTTGGGTCCACAAGTAGGTGTGTTTGTGCTGGGCTTTGCAGCAGCTCGGGTTGAATTTTTTGAATTCAGCTCGGGCTGAATTTTTTTTCTTTGCCTGAAGAGGAAAGCAAAGGCCAGGCTCTCTGTAGGGAGCCAAGGAAGAGGGCACTGTCAGGGGTCAGAGGACAGGTTGTAGCCC
Organism: Calidris pugnax; assembly: GCF_001431845.1. NCBI lineage: Eukaryota > Metazoa > Chordata > Aves > Charadriiformes > Scolopacidae > Calidris > Calidris pugnax. The sequence continues at coordinate 266,416 of NW_015090812.1, forward strand.
TGGGGAATGACAGAGGGAGTATCAGGAGGTGCAGCACGATCTTGTTCAGATAATCTAGTCCGGTCTGTGATCTGGGAGTACTTTGAAAATTGGCAGGAGGCTGTGGAAAAGATAAAAGGAAAAGCCTTGAAATAGACCACAATTCTCTCCCTTTCATATGTGTATTACACTGGAATTTTATATATATAGCAGAAGGACTCTGTTCTTTATATCCTTGAATTATATACCTCCATAACATGTAATGTTACCCTTCTGGAAAAACGAGGGTGATAGAATGGGACACAAACACCAGCAACTACTTAATAGCATATGCAAATATTAGCCTGCTTATTATGTATTATTTTTGTTGTTGTTATTACTTTTTTTTTTTTTAACTATGTATTGGCTCCCCAGGATTTCATTACATTTTATTTCCATTGTGCTGGGCACTTTCAAAGCATTAATTTAACAACCAGACGTGGTACCGAGCAGGATGGGCAACGGGAGAAGCGTGTGACAGCGACGCTTCCAAAGAGTCACACAGGCTGGTTATTTACATTTCAGACACTAAGCTTTGTAGTTATCCTTTGGGAGGAAAGAGCTGCGATGGTTTTATCTATCTCTGACTTTCTCATTAGCCCCAGAAGTGAGTCTTGAAAAGAAGGCAATGGATTTACAGCTTAGTTCAGGCGTGACCGGGTTGTACTTTTGCGAAATATCTCAGGTAATTTCAGGTGAAACTCCTCGTTGGCTTCAAAGGGGCCACCAGTCCTCTTGCAGAGCTTGTTTGCTTCATCTAAAAGGAATCAATTAACCCAATCCTCAAAAAATCTGATTCCAGGAGAAGGTTAGTAAGGTAGTATTTTGGAAAACAACTGATATTACCCTCAACTGTCTTAGTCCAAGCCTTACTCTGTTTGCAGGTAGTCCCAGACCAACTTGCAGTAGGCAGCCCTGCCGGGAAGGGCCGCGGCAGTCAGCAGCACAAACGAGGGAGATTTCACCACCTTCCTAAAACAATATCATCTTTGTTGCCAGGCGTGTCAAGCAGTGAAATACTTCAGTCATTAGATGAAGAAGAATGTCACAATTTTTGCAGGAGACAAATAGATTCCAGAATTCGTGGTTTGACAGGTTAATAAGAAGGCCCGTTCCAATTTATTCACTTCTGAGCCTGCACAGGGATTTTGTTAGGGATTTGGCATCTTAAACAGGTTTTTATTCCAACAACGTTTCAATTCACCTTTAAGACTTTCAATTAAGACAAACAGGACTAGAGATCCTTTGGTGGAATTTGCATGGAAGTTAGCAGGGGCTTGGCAAAGCCATGATAGTGGAGTTTAGGTATCAGGTTTATAGACTTGTATCGTACTATCTAACATCTCGTATTTTCCACTCATTTTGCATGTAAAACTTTTATTGATATCAGCGTGAGTTTAGCACACCACTAAAACGGAGACTATGCCCCTAGGACACAGAATGATGTAAGGTACCCCCTTTAGTTATAACAATTTGGCTGCATTAAATCTTGATGTTGAATGTTTGGTTTAGTTCCCCCATAAACTTCGTCTGCTGGATTTATATATTTTGGCTCCTTTTATTTTGACTCTAGTGGCTGAATTTGCAACGGGCTTAAGTGAATGCAATCCCACTCACACCAGCAGCAAATCTGCAGCACAGTGGGTATTTCTTGTTACATAAATACAGGGCCTCATCTGGCAAGATGCTGAGTGGACTGACTTGGTTGGGTTTCTGCGAGATCCGAGAGCGCTCAGCACCTCCAGGGAGAAATTCCAGACCTTGCAGCAACCAAACCTCCCCACAGCGTGTCTGCGGGCATTTTCTATAGCCCTTTGTCCCAAAGAGAGGACACAATACATTTGCTTATTGTCTTTTCCATCACAAATACAAAAGCTAAAATATTTCTTTTCCTGGCTCTTATAAAAGCACACCTCTATCTGCAAGAAGAACTATGGAAATGATGAGGGTGACGGAGGGTGGTTTTTTTTTCCCCTCCGTAGCTCTGTGAAATTTAGCTTTCACTCACATGGGTGTGGGTTTTTTTAAATAAAGCAGTATTTCAATAATGGCTTCAGTGGGATTTTTTAATTCTTTTGCTCTATTTAGAGGGGTTTTTTAAAATCCATTTCAATTCCAGTGAAAATGTCTCTGATCTGATAAAGGAGATGAAGTCACTGCCTAGGCTTACCATTTTATTTCCATAAGGTTTGAAAGTTTTGTTCCCTGCAGTGTTTTGGAGCCCAGGAGTATTCATCTGTTTTGTAAAAGGAAAGTTCTACGGAGCAACATTTGGTCACTGTTGTCTGAATTTCATTATTCTGTTCTCCAGACTAGCAGAGGGGAAAAGTGCAAGTTAGCTGGGTCACAGTCTGAAATGTGAGAGCAGGCAACTTTTTCTGAAGTTTATGGGAATGAAAGGAAATTTAATACCGTTCAAAAGAGAGATTTAAAGTTGCATCATGTGAAAACAATTGGAGAAGTTTAATCCCGAGGTCTTGGGTTATTTGGTAACTTACATGACCATTTGTCAGGCTGCAAAAGATGAAGTTGGCTTTGCCTCTGTTAACAGTTGGCCTCTGTTTTGGAGTGGTATTGCAATGCCAAAGGAACAAATACAAGTTATATTGGTTTTATAGACCACTACCAGCTCTATTCTTCTTTATCCTTTCAGCTCGTGACACGTCTGCTTGTCTCCTCTGGGTTGGCAGCGCAGATCTCCCACCGATCTCGGCAACACGTGCTGACAAGCCTTTCATGTAAAAGGGACTACAGAGCCTGACAGCTTCTTAGACTTTCAAAATGCTGAATACATATCCATAATTTAACCTTTACCTCTCAGACTCATACATTTCATTGTATGGGGAATAAAAGCCATAGGACCCTGGGATGTAACCGAATACTTAGTGTTTTGTAATGTTTTTAGTGTATCATTTATGCTAAAGGATGTTGATTAAAACATTCTTTACATTTATATTACTTTCTGTGGAGTAAATTAAACCGAAAATCTACAGAGCTTTAAATGCGCAAAAATTCGAGATGTTTTCCAGAGTGTTCCGTCACAAATTCCATCAGCAACATCTCTTGCTGCTAAGAAAACTCTCTTAAAAGGTAACCTACGCCTCCCTGTGTCATCGCCTTCTCCTGTCACTGATGCGTCCTCTCTGGCTTTGGCATCCACCCCAGTGTCTTCCGTTTGGCCATCGCTCAAGGTCTCTCTACACAGATTTAAAATAATGATAATAATTCTTAATGGGGAAAAAAGAATGGGGTCAAAATAAAGACAACTTGTTTTCAAAGGCCATTTCATATGCTTTTAAAATATTGTTTTGAGGGAGGCGAGCCCCACGACATTAATTTTTAAGAAGATCTTTGGTGTTTGCGCTGGTACCGCTGCCCCGTGCAGTGGCAGGAGGGCTGGAGCTTGGGGAATAAGACCACGTCCATAGCACAGACATCCTTGTGTCTGCTTCTGGGTTAAATATTCCCAGTGGTGCATCCATGCTGGGGGCTTCTGCCCCTCTTCAGAGCTGGGGGAGTGTGGAGCTGCTCCCGTGGGACCACACTGGCTCAGCCGGTCCCTGCAGTGTCCTCTGTGGCCGTGGAGCTGCCATGCAGCTGGGCAGGACATGGTCTAATCCATCCAGCTCAGGTTTGCAGTGACTGATGAGCCTCTCTCCATTTTTTTTATCAGTGCAATTCATTTATAAGTTGTTTATAGCAGCTCTGAAAATTGGGTTTATGTCCTTTTTTTCCAGCGTTATTGCAACGGACAACTCTCCCAGGCCCTCAGCCAGCCCAGAAGGAGCCACCACAGCCAAGATGAGCCAGAGGAGCTGCTGTCTTGCTCTTCCCCCTGGGTGCTTTCTGGGGACAGTGACAAAAACTGCCAGTGTCTGCCTTTTCTGCAAACTCACCCGGTAACTCTTCAGACACCCGCGCTGGAGTTCCACGAAGGGGATTTTAGTCAATGCTGAAAACATGGACCAGAGGAGGGCTTGCAGATGTTGATCTTAAATATTGCTCTTGAAGTCTTGTGTTCCCACACAGCGCTGCAAAAAAGAAATCTAGAGGGGGAAAAATATGAAGTACGGAGAAGATGGCAAGTTGAAAAACTCGGAAGGAGACTGAAGAGGAGGAAAAGCTGGAAACAAAGAAGAGAAAAAATACAGGAGAAGAAATTCCAAAGGTTAAGACAAAAGAAAGATCCAGTTTGCAGGTGCTGAGCTACAAAACCATTACACGTAATTTTGCAGGAATTAGTGCGTCGTGAGAGGAATCTGTAGCACTTCCCTGTGAAACACCCAGTGGTTCTGCTGTTCAGCATCAGCCCACTTGGTAATGGCAGAAAAAATTAGTAGTATGTTATTTCTGTACGAGCTGAGGTATATTCTGTACCTTCTCTCTACCACACAATAAGTTTAACATGCACGCACAGGGGCATTCAGCTACTTAGTGGGTTTTCAAGGCCCGTATATAAAATTGAAAAATGCAGCTCAGCTGCTTTTTATAAGACATTTACAATAATCAGTTCAAAGCAGAACATACAATAGTTGCTTCAAAATTGACTTTGATTCCCTCTATGATAGAGAGCTCACCAGTACAGCCTGGTATTTGAAACCACTAATGTCTAGTTTAGTTTTTGCTGCTGTTTAATTTGCGTGGATCTATTCCATCTCTTTTTTTTTTTTTTTGGTGAAAGCAGAAAAATAAAATGTCTTTCATTGCTAGTGCTGCCATAAATGTTATCAACAGTAAATGCTTGAAACGTTGCCAGAAGCCCTACCTTCCCACCTGCTACTGCGGGCGAGATACTAATTAACAGCCCTGTACACGTAGCGTATTTTTGCTTGCAATTTTGCTTTGCAAGAAAGTAAAAAATTTACTTCCATTTACATTAAACATTTTGCTCAATCAAAATAAAAAGCACAACAAGGAGGATGTTCATCCTGACCATAAAGAAGCAGAAAGATTGGCTTTTTCAAAATACCTCCCCTGATTTGCTCAAATCCAAACAATTTGCCGAAGCGGCCGTGTATCTGCAGCATCAGGAATCGGTTATGATGTAGCAGCAATTCAAAATTTATTAATGATTTGCAGTAGATTAAGAGGTTGAATTTTAGCAGTGCTTAGTCACTAGCCAATTTAAGGATTTCCTTAATAATTCCAATAATTGAATGGTCGACTCACCCTGGCCTTTTGATGCTCGAGGAGTCAGCCTGAGCAGCTCCTGACACAGGGGAGATGCTGGCCACCACCCGTTGCCATCCAGGAGAGCTCGAAGGGTCTCACTATAATTGCTGCCTGAGATAATTGAGTACTTTCATAGAATCATAGAATGGTTTGGGTTGGAAGGGACCTTAAAGACCATCTAGTTCCAGCCCCCTGCCCTGGGAAGGGACACCTCCCACCAGACCAGGTTGCTCCAAGCCCCCTCCAGCCTGGCCTTGAACCCCTCCAGGGATGGGGCGGCCACAACTTCCCTGTTCCAGGCTCTCACCACCCTCACAGGAAATAAGTTCTTCCTAATATATATCTAAATCTCCCCTCTTCCAATTTAAAACTGTTACCTCTTGTCCTGTCACTGCACTTCCTGACAAGAGTTCCTTCCCATCTCTCCTGTAGCTCCCTTCAGATATTGGAAGGCTGCTATGAGGTCTCCTCGGAGCCTTCTCTTCTCCAGGCTGAACAACCCCAGCTCTCTCAGCCTGTCCTCATCGCAGAGGTGCTCCATCTCTCTGATCGTGGCCTTCGCTGGACCCATTCCAACAGGTCCATGTCCTTCCTGTGTTGAGGACTCCAAAGCTGGACACAGTGCTGCAGGTGGGATCTCATGAGCGCAGAGTAGAGGGGTAGAATCATCAGGTACTTTTCCACTGCAGCCAAACTCGGACAATGGGATGTTCTGGTACCTTCTGTCAGCATTCTGGTCTGTTACACTCTACAACTCTATCACTCTCTCCAACTCCTGGGGTAACCGGGGGGGGTCGGTCTCTTCTCCCAAGGAACAGGTGATGGGACAAGAGGAAATGGCCTCAAGTTGCCCCAGGGGAGGTTTAGGATGGATATTGGGAAAAACGTCTTCACTGAAGGGGTTGTGAAGTCTTGGCAGAGGCTGCCCAGGGCAGTGGTGGAATCACCATCCCTGGAGGGATTTCAAAGCCGGGCAGAGGTGGTGCTGAGGGACATAGGGCAGTGGGGGTTTGGGCAGTGCTGGGTTGATGGTTGGACTCCATGATCTGAAAGGTCCCTTCCAACCCAGACAATTCTAGAATTTCTCTGAGCTCTCAGCATGGATGGGAAATAAAGCTGTTTCCCATTTCACCAGCAGCTGTCTCCAGCATTTTAACCCGCATTTATCAGCTTTATTCTGCAGAACTGGATCCTACCCCACCTTGCTCCTGGCTCCTCCCAGCCCTCCAAGCCTTGCTGCTGCCGGGATCAACTGCCCGAGTCATCCTTCATGGATGGGCTGGAGCTGATCACTTCTGACGGTCTCCCAGCCTCGCCACGGGAGGTTAATGGTATTGTGAAGGGACACACATGACTGCTAATTTGGTGCCAGAAACAACACAAGCACTCGGCTTGCAAACTTCCTAAACTCCTCCGCTTCCCTCCAGCTCCCCCCGTCTCCCAGGAGCCCTGGATAAACACGGAGTCAAATGATTCAAAGCTGCGCACACTCGCTCCTGTGACACAGGACCTTCTTTGCCCATTTATTCCGTCTTCAACTTACCTTTCTTTTTTCTGCAGTGGATGCGAGAAGCTTCACTGGGACCCGAGAGAGTGGAGGAAGGACCTCAAGGGAACTGTACACCACGCTGGGAGCTGCAGCACGCCTCAAAGGCACCCAAACGGCCCCCTCGAGGGAGCAGAGCATGAAAGGTTTTTAATTGTCCTTCCAGAATGGCTTTTATAAAGGAGGGGAGGCAGCTGAACTGATGTGAAGTTGGTGCACAGCCCTTCTAAGCAATGCCGTGATATTAAATAAAGTCATGAAATACAACCCAACTCCTGTGATGTTTTCATCTCATCCTGGTTACTTCTAGGGATGGATAGAAAGGTCAAAATTATGGCAAATGAAACATACCACATCCAGGATGTAGTTTCTCTGGTGAGGTGCACAGCATTGCTGCTTTGCCCAGGAGCCAGTGGGATATTGGGATATATCACCAGTGCCTGTTACTGGTTTGAGGCTTCTACACCTTCCAGTCTCCATATTTAGCATATATGGGAGGGAATACTAAGGGAAGGGATGAGAAGCAGCTCTTCTGATGGTGGAGAAAGTGCACAGAGACACGGGACGTGCTGGTGGTCTCACGTGCCTGGGCACTGTGTGAAAACATTGAGGGGGGAAAAAAAGATAATTGATTTGATTTGATAATTGGCTTATTTAATTTGCAGCCACTTTCCTCTCCTGAGCATAGTTGTCAGTGCTGTGATGGGAACATGCTGAATGACACGTACTCTTCATGGCAAAGCTGAAGGAACAGATTATTTTTTTTCAATGGTAACTGGAAATTTTGCCCAAAGCTCTCTGCCTGCTGAAGATCTGGGGGTTGGACTTTGGATTTATCAGATGGAAATACCCCACAAAATGCAGCACAGTGCAGCGTATTCCTGAGGTGTTTTAGCCCATCTCCAAGCGACCTTTGGTTTGCCAGGCTGGGTTTCAGCTCTGTGCTCAGGAGACTGCGCTTAGGGCACAGCTTGGCAGCCTGTGCACCATGAAGGACTTCAAAGATGCAGTCATTTTTTAATTGTGAATGAATGCCTGGATTATAGATGAAATCAGGCCGAAGTGGGGTCCACGGGAGACTGCTGCCCCAAGAGTCTGTACCAATCGGATTATAGATGAAATCAGGCCGAAGCAAGGTGCAGCAAGACCCTGGGTCCACAGGAGACTGCTGCCCCAAGAGTCTGTACCAATGCTGCCATCTAGAGAGAACCAGCCCATCTTCCAGGGGTGGTAGCAGCAGATCCTACAGAAGAAGGGGAATTCAGAGCTTTTCTGCCTCTCACACCAGGGCTCAGCCTCTGACACCAGTGAGTAAAACCATCACCCCGTGCACCCCGGCTGCTGCTGGCTGCCAGCTCACCCTTTGGAATGGCACCTCCATGAGACCCACCAAGCTGGGAGGAGAACTCACCGTGCAGCAGTTGGGTGGCTGGGCCCATTTCTGCTCCCTGCGTGGCTGTGGCCGTGCTTGCTTTGGTGGGTGAGCTCTTTGTGATGCTGCTGCTGGCTGCCAGCTCACCCTTTGGAATGGCACCTCCATGAGACCCACCAAGCTGGGAGGAGAACTCACCGTGCAGCAGTTGGGTGGCTGGGCCCATTTCTGCTCCCTGCGTGGCTGTGGCCGTGCTTGCTTTGGTGGGTGAGCTCTTTGTGATGCCTGTTCAGTTTCTGTGCAGTTGGAAACCGCGCGCAGAAATCAGATCTTGCATTACGTAAACCCGGGGTAGAGATTAAAACGCACACGACTGGGGAGACATCTGGATCTAATTGGGCTCCTCCTCCGGGACAGGAGTCTACAGCTTGAGTCTGAAGAGAAGCAAAGAGCGAGCAGGAGTCATTCTTCATGCAAATACCCATCTGCACGGAGGGGCCGAGCCTCTGCAAACACCTCCATGGCCACGTCTTTGGCAAAGAGAGCCCACGAGGTGCTCTACGGGCTGACCCCGTCCCTCTGCTGTTGTGCAGTCACTGCCTTGGAAGGAATCCTCTGTAAAGCAGCCCGGGGGTAAAACTCCACTTCCTGAGAAAATTGTGAGGAACTGAACCTCGGTGCGTAGAACGGAAGCCTCCCATACTCCAGTCATCCTTAACCACTGGCCATTTTTCCTTCACTTGCTGTATCATCACACTTGCTACGTCCCGCTCAGCAACCCAGCAGGCAAATCCATCCAGGCTTCCCAAAGAGTCATCTCTTGCCTGTAGCCATCTCCCTCTCCTTGTCCTGCTCAGCGACCCAGCAGGCAAATCCATCTTTGGGAAGCCAAAGAGCCATCTCTTGCCTGTAGCCATCTCCCTCTCCTGTGCAAGGCTCCAAATCCCAGGAGCTGAACGGGCAAGACACAAACTGTCAATGGGGGCAAACAGTTGAAGCTCCACTTGAAGTTGCAGCACTTGGAGGAACAGTTGGAGGAACTGTAGCCGAGAGGAAGCTTTGTATCTCACTCTGAAGATGCTGAAATAAGCCAGCAGGCCCAGGAGAGCAGAACTGCGTGCCACCATCCAGCCCTCAGCACCGTTCTGGGCAAGAGAGCAGTTTTTTAATACAGAGAGTTTGACTACAAAGCGCCCGCGGTTCCATCAGGAGAAACTTAGGGCTGACCTGCTTTAAAAAAAGGCCAACCCTAAACTCTGGGGTCACTTGTTCACGCAACGCTTAAAAGGCAAATTAGAGCAGCCAAATTGTTTTTTCCCCCACTAATCCCAGCTTTCTGGTTTCCTGCTTCGCGGCTGGCGGCGAGGAAAAAACCTCTGAGCCCCAACAAGGACCACGGCGCAGAGAACCACTGCTCTCCCCAACTCACCCATGGCACACATTGTAAATTCTTTTGTCTCTTAAAGAGTATTTTATAATCACCAATTCACAGTGGTTTCAAGTTTGTTATTAGCTGACTGGGAGATCAAACATTTCTGTGCCGTACGTGTCCCCAACAGAAGAAGCTGGCAAGTAGATTTAGGCTTGGTCTTTCAAGTGCTCAGAAGAAAGGAGACTCCCCGAATTAATTTGGAAGTTTCCCCTGCTGATGGCACCTGCCCTTTCCTGGCTGCTCCTCACACTTCCAGCCCCACTCGTTTGGCAAAAGCCACAGGAGCATCCATGCTAACGACGCCTGACACGCAGTATGGGAATGGTGTCCTTCATTACAGCCCCAAAGACTCCAATTATTTCCTCCACCAAAACAATTAAAGATTTTCTCCACTAAAACAGTAACGAACCTCCCCTGCAGGTTAGAGAGTGAGGAGTGAGCCGGCTCCTTGCTACAGAGCAGCAAAGAGAAGGCATTTGTATCACAGCCCAGCGCCAAGTACTCCCAGGAAACAACCTGGAGAGAGGCTGGAAACGAGGATTTACCAGGTCAATTACCAACCTCCAGATCCAGCCACACATCTCTTTGGGCAGAGGAGATCAAAGCTGAAGAGAGCACCCAGCTCTCAGCGTGGAGGTGCCAGGATTGCGAAATTCCACTTCGATACACCTTTCACTTAGACAAGGACGTAGGTAATGAATATAAATCGACCATATTCATCTTCTTTTTGCCAGATTTGACGTGCAACTCCCATTTCATTTAGGGTTTTTCTCCCCCCCTTTCTCATCTTAATGGAAAAGCCACACTGTTTGCTGGGATTTTAGATTTCTTTAGTTGTGAAGAACCCACTACCACGTGCTGGGGTGGAAACTCTGGTCCATCTTCATGCACATGGGTTGTTTGGTTTTGGTTTCTCCAAGCCCATGTGCGACGGCTGCTAATTTTCACTGTAAACAGGAATCCTTGCTGCTGTAGTTTGTGGCCAGACCCCGAGCACAAGCATTGCATCTTCAGACAGACACCACAGGGCTCATTCAGATCATCTCCTGGTGTTCTTCTGCGTTGCTGATCTGAATCCATCCAACACAGAGGCTGGGGCTGGTCCAAAACCAGAGCATGGGGTGGACAGGGCTGCGGTGGAAGCGGCATGGCTTCCCTCAGGACTGTTTCGCCGTGGCCATGGGTGGCCAGTGAGGTCCCTGCTGTGGGAGCCAGCAGGGACAGGAGCTCTGTGCCCAGTGACACCCAGCACCAAGCGGAGAGGTTTTCTGGTTTTGAATACATTCCACCCCAAAACAGCTCTGTCAGCAAAACCGTGAGCGCAGAGCGAGCAGAGAAGCCCATCTGTCAGAAGAGACACCTCACCTCGGTGTAGAAGAGGAGATAAAGAGGTTTTTGTCAGCACATCTGCATCTACCTCTGAAGCTCTGCTGGCAGCCGCCTGAGGGTGAAGGTGGGATGTTTCACATTCCTGGAAAACAGAGCTGCTCCCAGCCACGGCCAAGGCAGAGACCAGGCATGGGCATCACAGGGATTCGGGTGACAAAGGCAAGCAAACCAAAAAGGGAAAGTCACCTAAAATCATTCCCACTAACACCACCACTTTTATTAACACAGCTTAGGCCACGGCAGCTGTGAGAGGGAGTAAATCAACAGGGGCTCATGGGTTTACCTGGGGTTCTCTTCCAGAGTCCCTCTCATTCCTGGAGGGTGTCACCTCCAGGGATGAGGGACACCGAGGGGACGCTTCCAGCAAAAGGGGCAGGAAGGTGCAGCTGCAAGGCCTTAACATCCAACAGCTACAACTGTTTCCAGAGTCACCCTCTCCGTGCCCTTGGGTAAGATTTTGCATATTAATGCCTGCAAATCTGATTATTCCAAGGATCTTACTAGCCATGTTCGACCAAACGAGCTCATCAAAACAATCTCTTCTTCTTCAAAAGGGAGCCTATCGTGATGTAGGAAAATAAAAGAGCACTGAACAGTAATTGTAGCTCATATCAGTTTAATATCCTGCAATGCTCCTTATTGCTCATTTCTGTGTGGAGGGTTCGTGGTGGGTTTTTTCTTATACAGAAGGCAAATGGGGGTCAATTTACATAATTTGGTTTTGAAAGGGAAAAATCCACCCAAGTGAGAAATACTCAGCCCTAATACACAGCCATGGCTTATTCAGAGACACCACATTTAGAAGACTATGTATTAACAAGGGTGCTTCTTTTCCAGGAAAGTTTCCAAGACAGAAAAAAAAAAACAAACCAAAACCGTATTATTGAAGAATTTTCTCTCTTTGTTATTTCTAGAGCCTTTTGTTTAAGTATACAGAAGGCAAATGGGGGTCAATTTACATAATTTGGTTTTGAAAGGGAAAAATCCACCCAAGTGAGAAATACTCAGCCCTAATACACAGCCATGGCTTATTCAGAGACACCACATTTAGAAGACTATGTATTAACAAGGGTGAAGCATTTGTGCTTCTTTTCCAGGAAAGTTTCCAAGACAGGAAAAAAAAAACCCCAAACCAAAACCGTATTATTGAAGAATTTTGTCTCTTTGTTATTTCTAGAGCCTTTTGTTTAAGAAAAAAAAAAAAAAGGACATATGCTAAAGCAAAAGGCTGTTTTCCAGGAAAGTTTCCAAGACAGGAAAAAAAAAACCCCAAACCAAAACCGTATTATTGAAGAATTTTGTCTCTTTGTTATTTCTAGAGCCTTTTGTTTAAGAAAAAAAAAAAAAAGGACATATGCTAAAGCAAAAGGCTGTGCTAACGAGCACCATCCACCAATTGCCAGCAGTGCTGTGTGATGCAGAAGAGCAGCACAGCAGTGTGCACACCCAGTGGTGACAGGGGCTTGGGGTTTATTGTCTACCCTTAGCAAGTTCAACAGTGTTCTTAAATACAGCCATAAAATTAATTATTCCTCTTTTAGTGACAGATTTGACAATAAAAGGGGAGAGAGGCTTGACTTCCTTCCCTCGGTGTGCACTCCAGCAGGGGTGTCTGACCAAACCTCTTATGTTATGACAGTCGGACCGGTGCGGCCGGTTCTTTCGTGAAGCTGTGAAAGTTTCAGTGCGATAGAAACGAGAGGTGCCAACATGACCTGCAGGGAGGAGAGACACGGCTCAGAACCGCCCGCCAGAGCCGCACACGCAGCCCACGCACGGGCACACCTTCCCTCACGGGGGTCTGGTGTCAGCCCGGGACACCCAAAACTCTCAGAACTGCTGGTCAAAAGGGACCGTTTTGGGTTCACAGCGTGAGCTGCGGCACCAGTGAGAGGAAGGATGCGGTGAGGGATGCGATGCTACGACCTCATCCTTCAGAGAGAAAAGCCCAGCACAGCTCTGCTGTCACTGCCACCCTCATCGTGCCCTCAAACTCTGCTGCACCCACCAGCACAGTTAAACCATAACTTTGTTTGTGCCTCTCAGAATACGACTTTTTCTTCACAGAATCACAGAATCTTCTAGGTTGGAAGGGACCTTAAAGATCATCTTGTCCAACCGTCAACCTAACTGACAAAAATAGTCACCCACACAACAAACAAGAAGCATCATCACTAAACCATACCTCCCAGCACTACATCAACCCATCTTTTGAACACCTCCAGGGATGGTAGTCCTTTTGTCAATAATGGCACAGTAAGTTACCCAAAAAGAGCTCCAAGACTCTTTGCTGGGGAAAATATAAAATGAGGATTCTTTTCCTCCCCTGCCTACGAGAGAGGCCAACAGCATTTTTAAAATGCTGCTGTAAGGAACATGCATTCTACTCAGTACACAACAGGTCAGTGGCATCTTTGATATGACTGCCTCCTTTTATCCCTGTTTATTTGTTTTGAACGAGTATGTCCCAAATTCAGGATAGGAATGAGCTCATTCTATCCCTAGTGATGTAACACTTCAACTAGAAGGTCAGTTCAGGACCGAAACGGTGTCCTCCCACACCTGCATCCAGCCACAGATGTATCGTAAACAGGAAAACTCATGGGCAACCGCAGGAGCAGCTGTGAGGGATCCTGAACAAGTAACACTTGTTCCACACAGAGCTTTTTTTTGTTTTCCTGCTTTTAAATACATCAATTTACCCTGGGATTAAAGATATCAATTCCAAAATACCTCGCACCTCCCCATCACTGTGAGCAAAGCACAGATTGAAGCGTTTTAGGAAGGCTGGGGGCCAGCAGAGCTGTGACTGAGAGGCGATGTGTACCTGGGGGTCTTCATGGATCTTCTGAGCATCCTTCTCGTAGCTGTCGATGTAGAGCCGCACCGTGGCTCCAGCGCTGCCGGTACCGCTTAGTCTGAAGATAATGCGGGAGCCATCGGAGAAGATGAGCCGCAAGCCCTGCAAAGTCAGAAGAGGAGAAGAGCCTCTCAGCTACATTCCTCTTGGGTACCCAAGGTATTTTCCATGAGACCTCCATGATCCCCACAGCTTCTCCCCTTTGGGGAGACGCAGAAGGTCCCTGTTATCCCCTCCCCACTCGCAGAGGAGGTAGTGTCCCTCCTAACCCACTCTGGAGAAGTTACTAGAACTCCTGAACACGAAGCATGGTTGCTGCTGTAAGTTCCCTCACCCCAGCACTTGCTTGGGAACAAGGGCCAGGGACCAATTTCTCTGCCAGGCACAGCGTTACCAACCCACTGCTCTTCCACCAAAACAGGATGTAAAGAAAACGCTCCTGTTATCCCACAGGATAGGCAATCATTCCTGCAGGATTTCTCCATTATTTCTTCCCGCTCACTACGCTTCCACGTCATGCCATCAAACCAATCCATCTACAGGACATTTTTCTTTAATAATCTCTGGTGACAGGTTACTCCTCTCACACGTATTTAATACCCCCGTGACTTCTGGAGCTGGGAACTCAATCCCCCGTCACAGCCGCTCCGCGCTGCTGCCTGCCCTCTCGGGGACGAGCACGTGAGGAGCAACGTCAGCTCAGGGACAAACACGTCCGGGGACAAGGTGACACCTGAACGGGAGGGTTTCAACCCTCACATGGACCTGTTGGGAGCGGGGCCAGAGGAGGCCATGGAGATACTGGGAGGGCTGGAGCCCCTCTGCTAGGAGGACAGGCTGAGAGAGTTGGGGGGGTTCAGCCTGGAGAAGGCTCCGGGGAGACCTTCCAGCCCCTTCCAGTCCCTCAAGAAGGGGGGCTCCAGGAAAGCTGGGGAGGGACTCTGGATGAGGGAGGGGAGCCCTAGGAGGAGGGGGAAGGGTTGGACCCTGCAAGAGGGGAGATGGAGCTGAGATGTGGGGAAGAACTTGTTTGGTGGGAGGGTGGTGAGAGCCTGGCCCAGGTTGGCCAGAGAAGCTGTGGCTGCCCCATCCCTGGAGGGGTTCAAGGGCAGGTTGGAGGGGGCTTGGAGCAACCTGGTGTGGTGGGAGGTGTCCCTGCCCAGGGCAGGGGGTGGCACTGGATCATTTTAAGGTCCCTTCCAACCCAAACCATTCTGTGATTCTGTGACTCCCCTTTGCAGTGGCCATAGGGAAGCTCTGCTCCCTCTCCAGCCCTGCTGGGGCAGGAGCAGTCTCCAGACCCTTCCCTCTCCAAGGCAGCAATTTCCCTCATGCCGGGCAGGATCCCACCAGCAAACAGAGAGCAGCAAAAATTCTCCATGGGACAAACACAATATTTGGCTTTAAAGCAGATGCAAATGCAAAGGACAAAGTTTAAGCCCAAAATACGCAGCGTAACACCCCTCAGAGGTGAGGTTCAGCACAGGCCAGGCTTTGCCCACCTGGTTCTTGGAGACGCTTCCATCCACGGGATCATTGTACTCAAAGTTATCAGCCTTCTCAACCGTGTAGACTTTGTCACCACACGACAACTGCTTCCCCACAAAGGAGCGGTCAAACATCACAGTCTCCAAATCCTTCATCATTTTGTTCGCTGCATCTGCATCCACCTCTTCGTAGTCGTATCTACAGCCAGGCACCACAAAACGAAGATTAGGAAGGCTGTAATTAGCTGTAATCAGTGTTTTGTGACACCCTCGTTGAAATACTGCCCCATAGATGTTCTCTACGCCCTCGCTGGAGGAAAAGGAAGAAGAGAGGAGGATCTGTGCAGCAATACAGAGATAGCTATGATCCGATATGAATCCATGGGATACTCTGGAACATACCATGGGCGTCAGGAGAGATGAAAGCACAAATTGTGGGCATATGGAAGGGCTGGGCTCCAGCAACGCTGACTGCACAGAATTCACTCTCATTCTGCCGATAGGATCTCGGCAGGTTCCTCACGATGACAAATTCTGCCTGAACACCCTCCTGTGCGTCCCCACAGCCAAACGCAGGTGTGATGGCAGCAGATGATAAGGTACCAGCACCAGCTTTGATCTCGTTAACCCAGGTAAGAAGCAGCAGAGAGAGGCTGCAGCACACACCAGGATCCCAGACTCTGCACTCTGATTGCCAGGGTGATTACTGCCACTTTTATTTGCCCAGCTGGCTAGATGAAGCACGCACAGGCCTGCCAACCTGCCTACCATTGCACTTAGCTTGCTATGCAGTCCCTCTGGTGCTAAAAGACTGCCTTTTTATTCTAGACTTTGGCATTTTTTCCACAGGTTTAAATACCTGAGATGTATGCTGGCTTTGTGGTGTGGGGAGGGGGAAAAAAAAAGGCAAGTTCCTTCAACTGGCAATTTGAGACAGAATTTTCACGTAGGTCTTCCCAAGCTGAAAGATTTCTCCATTACATTTTCACTCCTGACATTGTTGCCCACCTTTGTTTATGTGTTCTCACTCCTTCCCTTTTCATCTTCCATGTCTACCCTAGTTTAAATTAAGAGTATTTTGGGACTGGACAGAAACTCAAGCAGGTAAATAACAGCTTGGGAGCTCGATGTCCATTCAATAAGACATTGCTATCATGGAAGACATTACAAATTAACTTGTGATTTGTGGTCTCAGGAAACATACTGTTCCAATTGCAAAAAAAGACTCTTGCAAGAAAAAAAAAAATCTCCGTTAAAATAAAAAAGATACCTTGCATATATAAAATGTACAGCCTTTGCAGAGTTCAATACCTACTAGATTTATGTTTAGAGTAACAAATCCTAAACGGGACATCATGAAAGGTTAAGGTGAATGAATAAGCACTGTTTTATTTAACCCAGTGATGTTGCAAAACGTGCAGGGAGTTTTAAATTACAGCAAAGGGACAGAAACAGCGAGTGTGACAAGGCAAGAACCACACTGCAGTGACACACGCCGGTGCCATCAGCCCTTGGGGCTCTGACCTCGGAGGGTTAAACACAGGACAGAGATAAGCCTGAGGTGTCAGGAGCACCTTCCCCACCTGGTGAAGAAGTTCCTGCCGTATTTCTGCCAGTGGTCCTTCATGATGTCCTCCACGCTCTGCTTGCGGGTGGCCAGGATGGACAGCCAAGCCAGGACAGCCCAGAGCCCATCCTTCTCACGGATGTGGTCGGAGCCTGCAGGGAGCCACAGCAGAAACACATTTCCCACCTCCTTTCACGCGAGGGTCTGTGCTACAGCCCTACCTTGTCTCCTCTCCTCCATCCAACTGGCAGCCGTACAAACTCACAAATGGAAGGCATTTCACGAGCTCCATCCCCGCTGTATTGTTAAGAACAGTTCAAGATATCATCTGCTTTTAGCTCTAGCCCAAATAAAACGTTCGGCCCCTTTTAACACACGCACGCTCATTGTTCACAGATCCTTAATTCTGTTCCCAGGGAAGTCATGGGGAACGCACAGTAAAAAGGTCATTTCAAAAAAAATAAAAAAATAAAAAAAAGGCAAGGAACAGCTTCAGGAAGGACTAACATCAACCTCTTCAAGCAGCTGTCATGTACCGTGTGCCAAATCAGCACAGATTCTGGCCCAGCACCAAGAAAAATGTCAGCCCTCGCTGAGGAAGCCAAACCCTAACGACTCTGAAAAGGGGACACCACCAGCCACCGGGGCTGGCAAACAGCAGGGTGAGGAGAGACCCTGTTCACCTGTGGAAACCAGAGGAGAGCCTCGTGCCCGCTCTCACCCCAACAACCAGGCACCGAAAGGCTGTAAAAGACCATGTTTTGGCTAAAAAACGATTCCTTCGAAGCAAGCAGAGAGCAGGAGGCCATCAGAGGCTGGCCCCCGGAGCAAGCACAGAGAGCAGGAGGCCATCAGAGGCTGGCCCAGCTATGCCCTGGGAGCACAGGGGACAGGGGCTGCCAGCAGTGGGACAGGGACCGTAGGGCACCCAGGTCCCCAGGAAACCTGAGAGGGTGCTGCAACGTCGCCAGCGCCCCCAACACTTAAATTAAACGAGGGATCAAATGGCAGCCCAGAATACACCCAACCCAGCCTCCCTGCTTCTGGCCTGAGAGTTCAACACTGCGCCCCACAGATGCACAACCTCCCATCCGTTGAGCTCTGGAAAACCTCCAGGCAGGTCTTAATGAAATCCCAAGGAGCCAGGATACGCCTGCTAACACGGAGGAGAGCTGCCGTTTTACCCTCTCAAGAATTGCCAGAGTGGGCAATCGTCTGGGGAAAAAGGCTGGGGGCTGGGCCATGGGTTACGTGGTGCTCTACACAAATCCCACCATTGTGGAGGCAGCGATAAATTCTCCTCACGGTCCTTTACAGCAGAGAGAGCTGGAGAGAGGTGACGGAGAGGAATGCTAAATAAACAGAAGTCCCATGTGATGTATCAACTTATTGCTGGAATAAAATACCCCAAGAAAGCAAGCAGGAATTCTGTCATGTCCCATTACTCTAATTGCTCCCGGACACCAGTCCCACCGGGTCACAGTTTGTTTCAATTTTTACTGGGTCTATTTGGCTGCTCCTTCACCTCTCTCCCCTTCAACACTCACATTCTGTCCGGCTCCAAACAACTCCTCATTAACTTACTATCAAATAACCTTCCTCGCCCCTTTTTCGTTCCTTAAAGTGCATTTGCCAGATGGACAAATCCCCTTTGCATTGCTGGGGGGGGCACGTCCAACACTCCTGGGCCCTTTCTTCATCTGTCCTCCCCCCTGCAAAAAATCTGCTTCAGTCCCTGGCTACTCAGAGGTGAAGAAGAGATCTCAGCCCCCTCTCCCAGCCCCTGCTGCAAATGGAACCAGTCGCTTTTATTTGTAGCGTCAAATCATTTACCTGTTGGGGGGAGGGAGAGAAACTATGAGCTCATTGCTCACACAATAAAAGATGGAAACAATTTTAGAGAGCTGCTCATTAGAGACCATCTCCCCATCAGCAGCTCCATGAATCATTTGCTGCTTTTTGTTTTTATTTATTTACTGAAATGCCGGTGCCCTCTCATTAGCCCATGTCCAGAACATAAACTTAACGCAGGCTGAAATCATTCAGGGCAAAACTCCAAGATCTTTCTTTACTCAGGATTTACTTCACGATTTCTTTACAGAGATACCACGTTTTCTGAAATTCCCCTCTCCTTCCAATCTGAGGCCAAAGCCCGTGTATCAGACTAGCATCTGACGGTGAAAATATTGCCACTCCAGCAAACTGCTTTCAACCAGAGGCTGTGATACCACTCCCTCAGCTACAGAAAAGCCGGGGTAATCCTTTCACGTCAGGTCGTGCACCCCAGTTCCACAAAGCACTTAATTTCAGCCATTTGGGGATTTAAGGCCATCCCTCCCCTGCGAGACGCCCACGCGCAGGCTAAAACGTTCTCCTGAAATATGGGCTTGGTGGAATGAAAACACACAAGGTTTGAGCCTGAAATCATCCAACCTAAATTCCCTCAAGACCCTCATGGCCTTGCAGATCCTACCAGCTGCCCCCAAGCTCGTTAGAGAGCAGGAAAAACAAGATCTGGGGCAGAATTCAGACCAGATAAAACTCAGCCTTCGCACATGAATTGGGTGCTGGCCTCCTGCACGCAGGGAAGGTGCCATTTCCCCAGTCAGGACCAGTTAGAACCATGTGGTGGGTGCCAGGGGAGGGCTCAGAAACTGCTGAGGCCTCCTGGGAACACTGCGCGTCCTGAACGCGCCGCTCCGACGCGGAGCAAAACCTGCTCACTTCAACTTCCCTGCACAAATAATAGTTGTGTGTCACGTGCACACCCCTAGTAAATTCCTTAAGATGTTCACTTTGTTTCTCAGTAACCCAATAACTTGCTTAGACTGTTCAAAGGCAAGTGTTAATTTAAACTTTATAAATCATACCTTGTTTTTAGAACAGGAAAATGAGGGCCCTATTAAGCTCAGAGATTTAATAGTGACCTGAAACCTTCCCTAATAAAACTGCATGCTCCAAACCATATTTCTTTCCAGAAATGAAAACATTTAGAAGGTTTTCCTGGCCACCAAGAGTTGAAAAATACATTTAACACTGCTCTTAATCCCCATAGACTCAATGACCGGGCTAGTAAAGAGGCCCTTAAACTTCCTGCGTATCTACATAGGCCTTTCCTAAATAACTGAAAGGAGAACTAGCTCTTGCCTGACAAAACTTTTAGCATTGTGTTCCCTTCCAACAGTGATTCTTGCAAGCTTCTGTTTTTTTATTTTATTATTTTAGAAGCATTAACAACTACAGAGGAAAGATCAACCCCAAGCTACCCAGCGCAATAAAGAACTAAGAGGAGGAATAACACCATCACTGGTGTGATTGGGAACGCTGACTTACCAGTCCCAAAACTTTCCTCTCCGCACAGAGACAGTTTGTTTGCATCCATCAAGTTTCCAAAGAACTTCCAGCCAGTTGGAGTTTCATACAAAGCGATCTTTGTAGCCTGGGCCACCCTTCAAAGGTAAGAAAGCAAAGTCACATCTCAACTGAACTCTCAGAGCTGCCAATGTGAAATACTGCAGCAGGAGCTTCAGTTGGGGTGTCTCTTTTGGGAAAGACCCCAAAGAGTCTCTCTCGGGGGGTTAACCAAAGGCAGCTCGTGCCACTCGTGTGGGTTTTTATTACAATGAACATTTCCTTGTAGAGCAATTCTCTACTTTATCCCAGTGTAATGGTTGGGAAATAGGTAGGATGCGCAACTAAACAATAGTGATAAACACACAGCTCTTCTAAAGCAGTTTTAAGTCGTAGAACTCAAAGCATTTAACAGAAAAAGTATCACTATCAAATTAAAAACTAAAAAAAGGGTGGGGAGGATCACAGAATCACCTCGTCTCCCAAGTCACAGGAGATAGGACAAGGGGAAATGGCCTCAAGTTGCGCCAGGGGAGGTTTAGATTGGATATTAGGAAAAAAATTTTCACAGAAAGGGTTATCCAGCATTGGAATGGGCTGCCCAGGGAAGGGGTTGAGGCACCATCCCTGGAGGTGTTCAAAAGACGAGTTGACATGGTCCTCAGGAATATGGTTTAGTGGTGGTTTTGGGGGGTTTTTTGTTGGTTTGTTTGTTTTGGTTTTTTCTTTTTTTTTTTGGTCAGAGTTAGGTTGATGGTTGGACTAGATGATCTTTAAGGTCCCTTCCAACCTAGACAATTCTATGATTCTATGGTTGGAAGGGACCTCTGAGATCATCGAGTCCAACCTTAAAAAAACCAAACAACCCAAAAAACCCCCAAAATCAAACCAAAACAAAATCATTTGATTGGGCTTATCTGTAAAGAAGATATAGATCCAAGAGTGGAGCCCAGCTCAGCTATGTCCCCAAACAGGATTAAATTCATTAAACTTCACTGCCTCCCCTGTCACACCCAGCCCTGGCGCTGCTTCACCCTTCAGACGGACCATGAGCTCAGTCCCTGCTACAGACATGTGGTAAACCACAAAAAAAGGGACAGTCCCTCTCCTTGGCAGGGCTCCCCTCTCCCACCACCCAGAGGTAGACGTTACCTATCAAGAGCCCCACTGGTGGGCATGCTCCGGGCAAAGCCACGCACTCCGGTCTGCTGGAAATAAGGGATACTGAAAATATTGGCAGCGATGACAGCGACGGAGTCGGAGGGGTTCACGAAGAAGCCGTGTTTCCCAAGAATCATGTTGCGATCCTGGTGAAGACAAAAGAGAGAAACAGCTCTCATCCCCCTACATCAGCTTAGGGCAAAAAGGCTGTGATGGCAGAAGTTGTTCTACTTGGCAGGCTCAGCCTATAAACCCCACAACTCAGAGAGATTTTTTTTGACTGCACTGAAATAAAGGCAGAGCTTTGAAAAAGCCAAATAGCAACACCTGTATAGTATTTCACCTTCCTGCTGATTTTTCACAGCCTTTAAAGCTACTTTAAATACACTTTGGACTTCATTATTAACACAGTAGCCAACTATTGCCACGGTGGCAAACTCCAAGTGGTTCACTTCTACTCACAGAAGGTAGAGAGGGAGAAAAAAAAGTCTTCACCTTCGTTCTCCTCTGCTTAAAAGCAGCTGAGCAGTTGCTCCTCCCACAACTGACCAGAGGGCAAAAGGGTGAATACAAAACAGCCCATTTACCCCGTCTCCATCAAAAGCAGCTCCAAAGTCGTACTCTCCAGTCTTCATGGTCTGGACCAGGTCAGCAGCGTAGGTTAAGTTGGGGTCAGGATGGTGGCCACCAAAGTCCTCCAGCGGGGTGCAATTCACAGCTGAATTTGCTGGGGCTCCCAGCTCCTCACACAGGATTTTTTTCACATAAGGGCCCACAACTATCATGGCAAAACACAAATGAGTCAGCCTCTGCCCTCAGGTAGCTTTGCACCAGCCACATAACCACCCCAGCCTCCAGCCTGCTCACTTTGAGTCAATTTATATGGTTTCTGGTACTCAAGCACCAGTGTTCCTATCAAAAACCCCAAGAAGGACATAGATGTGCTTAAGCCTGACCAATCCAGGGACACAAGCTCTTCCCCAAGGCAGCTTTTCAGCCCAAGGGCTGTCCCACTAAATATGTGAGAACACTCGTGTGTTTACAAGTGAAGATGAGTGAGGACAAGAAGTGAAGGGCTGATGAACCAAGTGCACTGAGGTGTTAGTATGACAGCCCCATGTGTGATTTACAGACATCCAGCAGTACAATAGGATTTACTGCTCTCAAAAGCTAATAATGCAGACAATAAAAAAAAAATAAGTGAGCACAGGAACAGGAATGGCCTGGAGATGAGAGAAACAAGGTGCGAAGAAATCTAGGGGGCTCCTGAAAATGTCTAATAGGAACGGGAATGGCCTGGAGATGAGAGAAACAAGATGCTAAGAAATCTAGGGGGCTCCTGAAAATGTCTACTGAAAGAGACTCACAAGCTTGGGATAGATACTAAATTACATAAAACAGTCCAGTGGTCCCATTTTTGGGGCCAAATAGCCACAGACAGACCTTTGCTGAGCCGCTGTGACCTCCACGGGACATGGACTGATGGACAGGCTGCCAGGGCAGCACAGATCCCAACATCATCACTGATGTCCTCTCTCTTAGGTGTGGATGGACGTGTGTGAGCCCCACAGCATCCCTCCCCTGGACCCAAACATTTCCCAAGTCCAAACGCCCGACAAAAGAAAACAACATAAAGCCATAAAAAGTTTGCCTGGAAAAAGAAAAATGTAACACGTTGCAAAATAAGAAACAATTTTACAAACGACGGACATAAAAACCAGAAAAATAGTCTTCTCTCTGAAGTCAGTGGCAAAGCCCCAGGGACACAGGGTATCCCCAATCCCCCAAACCCAAGCCCCCCCTGTACCTCCGTGCATGGCATCTATGCGGATCTTGAGGTGGTTTTTCCCTGAAAGCAGTTCCTTTAAGGCGCTGAAGTCAAAGATGTTCCTCAGCATGTTCGCGTAAGCTTCTACCGAGTCCACGATTTCCACTAAGGGAAAAAAAAGAGCAGAGACCAACTCTCAGAGCCCGAAATCTTCACAGAAAAAACCCAATTTTGCTACACATGGCATAGTACAAAGGGCCAGGGCTCAGCATAAAGCCTTTAAGTGGCAAAGCCCCAGGGACACAGGGTATCCCCAATCCCCCAAACCCAAGCCCCCCCTGTACCTCCGTGCATGGCATCTATGCGGATCTTGAGGTGGTTTTTCCCTGAAAGCAGTTCCTTTAAGGCGCTGAAGTCAAAGATGTTCCTCAGCATGTTCGCGTAAGCTTCTACCGAGTCCACGATTTCCACTAAGGGAAAAAAAAGAGCAGAGACCAACTCTCAGAGCCTGAAATCTTCGCAGAAAAAAAACGATTTTGCTACACATGGCACAGCGCAAAGGGCCAGGGCTCAGCATAAAGCCTTTAAACATCCCATAAAATCATTTCATAAAGACAATAACGGCCTTATATTAAGAGTTTAATTACAGGCTGTCACTGGTAATCGGGTGACAGACCAAATGGACCAACAAAACCCTTAAACACTGTTCACAGCTACAGCTCCCTGGACTCTTTCAAGAGGACTCAGTCCCACTCCACTTACCTGGAGACGGAAGTAAAGGAAAAGTGAAAATAATAATTAATATTATATATATATATATATAAAACTAGATCTCAAATTTCCAAAGTCAATGGGAACTGTGCACGTATTAGCCTGAAAAATTTGCACCTTTGCAACAGGCCATATATAGATAGAGCCATAAAAACCTCATTAACATAAAAATCTCACAATACAGAAATGGGGACTGAGAGAAATACCAACTTTTATCATCTTTTACAGAGCCCGAAATCTTCACAGAAAAAACCCAATTTTGCTACACATGGCATAGTACAAAGGGCCAGGGCTCAGCATAAAGCCTTTAAACATCCCATAAAATCATTTCATAAAGACAATAACGGCCTTATATTAAGAGTTTAATTACAGGCTGTCACTGGTAATTGGGTGACAGACCAAACAAACCAACAAAACCCTTAAACACTGTTCACAGCTACAGCTCCCTGGACTCTTGAAAGAGGGCTCCGTCCCACTCCGCTTACCTGGAGATGGGAGTAAAGGAAAAGTGAAAATAATATATATATATATATATTTTTATATATATATATATATATATATATATAAAACTAGATCTCAAATTTCCAAAGTCAATGGGAACTGTGCACGTATTAGCCTGAAAAATTTGCACCTTTGCAACAGGCCATATATAGATAGAGCCATAAAAACCTCATTAACATAAAAATCTCACAATACAGAAATGGGGACTGAGAGAAATACCAACTTTTATCATCTTTTCATTTAATTTTTTTTTTTTTTTATTACAAGCACAGGTCATCAAGAGAGGGTAAAAAATACTTGCAGTATGTGCTTTTCAAAAGTCTTTTTTTCATATTTCACTGCTCAAAAGTCACACATGAAACATAATGGGTTTCCCCACTCACAGAGAGAGCTTTTGTATACGAAACCATGGGGAAAAAAAATCAGTTACAAACAGTAAAATAAGTAACGCTATAATTTTTAATCAGGAAAATGCACTTTAACTGCAGAGTTGTCAGTTTCACAAATGCATGTTACTGAGGGTCTTACAGAAAAACAGTCTGTGATTTTCGTGCAGTTTGATGGATCAGATTCACCTACTGGAGTACAACCTTTTGTAGGACAGAAACAATGATACAATTGAAGTATCTACACAAGAGAAGATGCAGGAAAAGGGAAAAAAAAAATGCAAGGGTGACCAGAAGCAATATCCTTGCTTGGCTTATTCAACAGATGAAGGGGAGAGGCCAGAATGGCCACATCTGCTCTTCAGAAACACCAAATGTCCTTGCCCATTCATGGCAGGTCCACACTTAAAACACCTGAAAGGAAACCTTCCAAGAGGAAGAACAGTTGTTTACCTGTAAATGGTTTAAATTTGTTCTCCAGGTCGAACTGCTGTTTCCCAATGGTGCTCAGGTCCACCTGGAGATCTGGGCAGATTGCATACTCTTCAATTTTCTTGCTGATTTGGAAAATTTTGTCTGTGATACCTTCAGGAGCAGGACCTGCAAGACAAATTGGTCGAGGGGGAAGTCATTAAAAAATCAGACTGCAAGAGAAGTGCACTTCAGAAGTTCTGCAAGTACAGAAGACCCAGGTCCACACTTAAAACACCTGAAAGGAAACTTTCCAAGAGGAAGAACAGTTGTTTACCTGTAAATGGTTTAAATTTGTTCTCCAGGTCGAACTGCTGTTTCCCAATGGTGCTCAGGTCCACCTGGAGATCTGGGCAGATTGCATACTCTTCAATTTTCTTGCTGATTTGGAAAATTTTGTCTGTGATACCTTCAGGAGCAGGACCTGCAAGACAAATGGTCAAGGGGGAAGACGTTAAAGAATCGGACTGCAAGAGAAGTACACTTCAGAAGTTCTGCAAGTACAGAAGACCCGGAGCTGGCAATACCTCCCCTAGAGAGGAATATCAGAGTAAGAGGGGAACAGATCAATCACTTGCTCTGCTGAGGGAAACCCACTGCTCAGGGCACCCAACCTTTGTGATATTAAGACAGTTTGAATTAGGTTCCTTGTGGTCAACACAAGAAATGGCCAAACAGAAACAATGCAAACCAAAATGAACCAAGTTACCTTACCTCCATTGGCAGTATTGAATTTAATGCCAAAATCCCCATTGGGGCCACCAGGGTTGTGGCTGGCTGTCAGAATGATGCCACCGATGGCTTTGATTTTCCTGATGATGCAGGACACCGCTGGGGTGGAGAGAATGCCGTTCTGCCCGATGACCAAGCGGCCAATCTGAAAAGTAAGGAGCAAAACAAACCACCGTGAGTCCCAAAATCCTAAAACCAGTAAAAAACTGCCAAAACCTCAAACTTTGGTGACAGGTAAACCAGAGCCCCCAGGTGTGCTGGTGGCAGAGGTGTTGCTTCTCTGCAAGCACACAGCTTGTTCTCAGGAGGCTGCCAAAGCTCTCCGCTGTGTACCATGAAGGTCAGCATCTGACCCCACTCTATTGTGCCTTTTTAGGGTTTTCCTTTAACAAATGCTGCAGCTGAACTGGAAATGGCATCTTGTACTGAAGAGCTGAGCTTTCCAGAGGCATCTCAACAACCAAAGAAAAAAAAAAACAAACCAAACAACTCAAACTTTGCTTTCAAAAGACACAATGGGGCTGAGAGAAGCCAAAACAAAACAAGAAAAACCAAACCCAACAACTCGAACTTTGCTTTCAAAAGACACAATGGGGCTGAGAGAAGCCAAAACAAAACAAGAAAAATCAAACATCATCACCGGTCCCATGGGACCAGCTGCAGATTCTCTTACTCACAGCGGGTAACACACCTCCTCCCCATAAATTTAGTAATATCACTGAGATTAAATCCAGACCACTGTGCTGAGCAATAGAAGGTAATCGGGATCCGGCTGCTGGAGTTCAGGTAATAAAACAGAAGATGAAAATTTTTCTGGAAGAACACGCTCCTTACCACAGCCCCCAAATGAGGTGACAGAGATTTAAAAAAAAATACCAGACTACTCTCCATCAACCGAGGAGATTAGACCCTGTGAACGATTGAGAAAAGAAGAGGAATTTCATTCAAACACCAGATAAACCAGCAAACAAAAGGCAGCGTTCCCAGACTGAAGGTCCTCATGGGGTGCTAAGCCACGGGCACTGGATGACTGTGATTCCTCTCCTGCAGCACGGCCTGGTGCTAAGCCCCAGCTTCGCTGCTGATGGGTCACTGCATGCTGCAGCTGTCACACAGCAGCCAGGCCAAAAGAGCTGCACCTCTAGCGACCGACCAGTATAAATGTGAAACAGCAGTTTATAAACCCAAAATGAGTGCCCTTCTTTCACCTGGATGTATTACAGCCCTTGCAGCGCCTGCCTACCGGCTGATCGCACTAGTTTATTATGCCATACATTTAATTTGAAGTAGCCCTATCTACGTGGGCTTTGCTCTTTTCCACATTCTCAGCCCAAGCCAGGACACCTTGTCTCAGGTTATTCCAGCCTCCAAGTCTTTCTCCCTCAGCTTCACCAAGAATTAATGCAGTCTCCAGGAAGCTCCTCTCTAAAACGTCACCTTTTTGTTTCCCAGCTTCCCTTCGAGGGTCACGTTCAGCCACAACACCCCTCTGCGTCGGTGCTCTGCCGGGATGCTCAAGGGATGCCCTCTGATTTGGGGTCCTCCTTGGCTTCCAGAGGTTTTCAGCTGTCCTTCCCCACCCATCCAATGCTAAGTCCTTTGCAGTAACCACTGGCAAAGGTTGCTCAAGCAACTTACACTTAAACCTTTTTTAATCCTATGCAATTTCTCAGGAGAAAAATCTAAGGATGTTAACGATGCAGAAACACCTTTCACAGACTGCTCAAAACAGACCCACTTTGTGCAGTGATTCTGGGTTACGGCACTTTGAAGCAATCCATGCAACATTTCCACCCTGGTTTTGCTGAAAGCTGCACTAAGATGCACATGGATGAGAAAGGAGACCTCTTGTGGCCTCCCTCCTTCCCCCAAGTAACACAGGCTGATGCTCTCACACCAAAAATGCATTTTCCAGGCCAAGGAAGCTGGTGTCTACAGCTCCATCGTGTCATCAGCACACCCTTCCAGTCCTCTTGCTGGAAAAGAGATGCTTCACAAGATGCACCAGTCCTGTATACTGTGCCACAATTTCTGCCTTGGAATAGAGACACTTATATTTATGCAAGCCAGGTTAAGTGGACAAACTACTTTGGTCAATTCCTTTAAATAAATAATCATCATTTAAAACCCACAACATGATGCTACTGACATAGCAAGCAGGCTTGGCACAATTTGGAAATCCTGCTGATCCCACATTTGTAGAGGTAACAGGACCTGTCTCTGCCACACACCCACAAAGAGATTTTCACATCCTCAAAACGTGTTTTTTTATATTTGAAAACATCCTTGGACTCATTCCTTCCACTTCATAAAGCAAGATGCTGACAGTCACAGGTATTAGCCAGACTGTGAAAAAAGCAATCAATGAAAAATATCAAAACCAGCAGCAAAACCAGATTTTAGCCAGACATGGTCCAGGCTGCTGGAAATAAATGTACGAGAAAAGTCTGGGCTGGTGAAGATGAGTCTGATCTCAGCTTTACCAGGAGAAAATCTGTCCCACTGTCGAGCAGTCCAAGCTGCAGCCCTGGCTCTTTGTGCACATTTTCCAGCTCTTCGGCTCAGCACATACATTGACTTAAGAGGAATATATTAATTTGCAATGCCAAAGGATTTTTTTCCCCCCCAAGATGGAAAATATGTTGATTCAAAAAAAAACAAAAAGAAAAAAAAGTTCTCTCCTATTCTCCCATTGACTATTAATTACCCTGTTGTGATCAGGTAAGTTTTTCTGTCAAACAAATTCCTAAGAGCCAAGATTCAGCATAAAGTTCTCTCTGCACTAAGAGATTCTGCACAAACAGAAAAGCCTCTTTTCTTTGTAAAAAGCCACAGGTGACAACGGCGTGTGGCACATCAGAACACAAAACGAGCACACCCAAAAACCAAGCGCTATTCATTTTCTTTGCTGCATTCCCCACATACTTCTATCCAACTGCATCCCTTTACAGTGAATAAATGACATTTTGAGTATTACCAACCCGATTTTCCATTATAAAGTTAACTATTAGCAGTTGAATAAAATCTACGGGGAAATTAAACCTCACAGAGACTAATCTATTATGGTTTTCTGCATTTATCAGCTACACAACTACAGGAATTCAGTCATGTAACGTTTACCAACCCCGTTGGCAGCAGCCATTTGGACTATCAGTTCCACTGCAGACTTATTAAGGTATCTCCCATCACCTCCAACTACCATAGAAGAGCCTTGTCGATCCCTTAGGTCTATGGAAAAAAATATACTCTGGATAAAATTCTGCAAATAGTTCATCTTGGATTCAAAATAAAAGGTCTTCTTCCGTAATCCACTGGTTCCTGGTTTCTGATCATTGTAAGGAGCTGTTGGAATGGTCACCAGAGGCAGAGGAGCGTCTTCCATGTTCTTTTTTCATACAAATGCATTTAAAAAGTAAATTGTGCCAAAATACAAAAATCAATCTTCACACCGGCAGTGGCCCACCTATTAGGCAGAAGTTCAGTGAAGTTGTTGAGGACCCAAAAATAGCTCCTGGAACCTTGAGCTGAATGTGGTTCCTGTAACCGAAGCCGTTTTCTTGCACTTGTTGTGGAGGATCAATGTCACGGAGAACACACAATTCCACGCCGCCACTCACCGAAACAGCTGGGAAAAGGGGATTTTTGTCTTATTTCTCATCTTCTGTCCTCCACAGGCACAGCTCCTCGCCGTTCCCTGCTCTCACCCCCTGGAGCCCAGCACCCTCAATCCATCCGGTTGTCCCTCGGGGCAGGGGTGAGGAGCTCAGCCCTCTGCTCGGACGTGCCACCCCGGCACCCAGCCCAGCGTTTTCGCTGGCCAAGCAAGATCTGGGTGGCAGAGCCAGGCCACTGGGGCCCTCACACTGCTCCCCAGGAGGTAAGGCTCCGGCCGGCACGGCAGCGGCTCTGCCAGAGTTATTTTGCAAAGTCTGGCAAGTTAAAGGTCACTCTTAAAATGGAAGGCGACAGATCTGTTACCTACAGTTCGCTCGTACGACTCCTGCTTTGACAGCCCGGCTCCCTCTCAGACACAGGGATGGTGTCCAGCCTCTCTTCGACCAAGAAAAACCCAGAGGAGCTAAAAAGCCTCAAGAGCGACAATTTCAACTGAATACCCACACCAGTCTCACCCAGAGTTATTTAAAACACAAAAAAAATATCACGTTTTGGAAAACTGCGTCCAACGAAGCTGATTTTGGAGCAGCTTTGAACACAGACAGAAGAGAGCATCACCTTCCTGAAACCAGAGTTTCCTCCAAACCTCCACAGTCCTCTGTCCGAGCTGCTGGAAGCAATTTGTAGATAATATTGGAGCAATTAAAGAACATACACTTCATAATGACTTGGTTTGTCCTGCTATTAGAAAGCAAGAGGGGGAAAGGAGATGTGTTCACAGCTGAATTGTGACCATTTATGAAGGCACTCACAGGACTGTTTTCTGAGGTGCCGATTCTGTCATTGCTCCAAAAACTAACATTTTCTCCCAAAGGGTTATACTCATGAGTACATTAAAATCAAGCTGGATAATTTGTATGAGACTAAGGGGAAACCTCATAATTGAAGGCAGAAAAACACCTTTGGAGACAAAGGCCCTACTTGACCTTCTGCAAAGGCATCAGCCAGGTCCTGCAAGGGAGATGAGGAGCCAGGCGAGCTCTCGCCTCTACTCCCTAGGGAAGGGATCTCATTCCCAAGGTCGGAGACTTTAATTGAGGTTTGCTCTCCCAGAAAGCAAAGCTGTTTCAGCCACCTGCAGGAACCCCAAAGGCTGCTGCCCCACGCAGCCACCTACCCAGGCTGGACCAAGGGGCGAGCGGTGGCTCAGGCAAAAGCCAGGACATTTCAGGGCTTACAATCTGATTCCTTAATTCCTCTCTTTTCCCCACCAAACCCCACTGAAGCACGGGCACTGCAGAGCCAGGACAACACGCATTTTACACCACCAAGTGAGATAGCATGGATGGATAAAATAGAAGCCAGTTGTTTCTAGCTGCATAACCCAAGCAATCTCAAGCTGCATCCTGCGGCTGAGACACCCTTTATTTTCATGCAAAGGCACAGGTTTCCCTCTAGTGGCACAGAAAACAAAATCCACCTCCCAAAATGAGCTATGGGGAGCCTCCCACCAGTCCATCCCCCTGGCAGGAAAAAGCCTAAGTAAGCTCTTTCGTTCTTATTCCCAGAGAGATAAACTTACTGCCCTGCAAAATGCCGCGGCATTAAGTGGCAGGAGGAGGGCACAGGCCACCTACCAGCTCCGGGGGCTGAATGGAGGAGATTCACACGGACTTACTGGCAGCAAAAAGACCTGTGCAGGATTAGGAATTTTTGCATATAATTAAGTGCACATGTACTAGACAGAGAAATCAAACTAAATTAAGCTGGGGAGGAAGGTATCGGTCATTAGTGCATACGTACATGAGATGAAACACATCCTATCAAGCAAAATATAAAATACTGCATATAAAGCATAGAGACAAAAAAGGCATAAACACCAAACCCACCTTTGGGGTCCCCACCTGGCCCCAGGGCTTTCCTGCAACATGTGCATCACCATTTCTGATAAACTAAATCACCAGTAATTGGCCAAATGGGACTTGGTACATGGGTTGGTGATGGCACAATTGCCAGAAGATTCAGAGGTGGTAAAAGCTCATCAAAGGTGGATCCTGACCACCTCAAAGACTGGAGCAGAGACAGGGATCTGTGATCTTGGGAGGCTTTGCTTGGATGACTGAGATCATTACAGATCATCTACAGGCTGGAAAGGAATTCAGCAGAATCCCCTCCCCAGAACTGCTGCAGGACCAAACACACCTAGGACATCCTCCAAAAAGTTGATATAACTTGTTCTTGAAATCTTTTTTTCCAGGTAAGCCATAATTAGCCTTGCAGTTAGAAGTGTTTTCCTACGATCTGCTGTACATCTTCCTTGCTGTGGTTTAAGTCCTCCTGAGCTGACACAGAAAACAAACTGATCATAATCCTCTTCCTGACAACTTCTCACATATTAAAAAAATCCTTTAGCATATAGACTGTGAGTGCCCTCTCTTTGCTACAGTACACAACCCCAATCTCCTTAACTCTTCCTTGTGGTTCTATTTCCTAGGTCTCTCACTCCTCAGTCAGAGGCTGGTGAGGGTGTTTCCCCTCCGAACAGCCGACCTGCTGCAGGCAGGGACATTTGCCAGCTTAGGTCCCCTTTTACTGTCTTGCAGACATGCAAGAACAGAGTTAAAACTGTGAACTAACTGTTGACTTTGGTTAATGATAAAAAGACAAACAAGGCTATTTTGAGAGCAGTTAAACTTCTGTAAAACACTGTGGAGCATGCGGCTTCTCCCTTGGCTCCATAGTGCTGGTCCCTGTCCCGTCTTCTCCACCTGCATGAGGTTTGCCATCTTCCCTCATCCCACCTATTGGGACCGTGGCTGTCTGGAGCCCTCTCCAAGCCCAGGAGGGGGCAGGTGGGCTCTCCCAACCTCCCACTCATCCTCAGCACAGCCTTCCTCTGAGCCACAATCTTATATTTTGACATTCAGGCAAGCGAAGCAGTTGAGGGAAGGAAAACCCAATGCACAAACAGCAATTCTCTCTTCTCATCCCCTGTAAATGCCCTCAGGTCAGCCTTCTTGGAGGTCCATGATGTCCTCTCCTCCGTTGAGCAGCCCCTCTCCTCTCTGTTCACCTTCCCATTCCTCTCTCTCATAGAATCATAGAATTGTCTAGGTTGGAAGAGACCCTTGGGATCATCGAGTCCAACCATCTACCCTACTCTACAAAGTCCTCCCCTACACCATGTCCCTCAGCACTGCATCTAAACGGCCCTTAAACACAGCCAGGGATGGTGACTCCACCACCTCCCTGGGCAGCCTGTTCCAATGCCCGACCACTCTTTCAGTGAAAAATTCTTTCCTAATGTTCAGTCTAAACCTCCCCTGTTGGAGCTTGAAGCCATTCCCTCTCGTTCTGTCACTAATTACCTGCGAGAAGAGACCAGCACCAACCTCTCTACAGTGTTCTTTCACGAAGTTGTAGAGAGTGATGAGGTCTCCCCTCAGCCTCCTCTTCCTCATACTATACTTCCTCATACTACATTCCATTCAGTGGGCTCTTTTTCTGTGATTAATCAAAAAGTAACACTGCATGAAACTCCAGCGAACAAACAGGAGTCAAATCAGGTACTTTGCACTTATTTCATTACTCTCCTTCAAAAAAGAAAACGCATTTCCTTAGCTCCTGCTCTGTCCCTGCCCTGCTGCCTCCACGCTCGCCGTAAGAGGGTGCCAACAGCCCTGAACAACCCCGCTGCTCAGCTGCCAAAAACATGCACTTTCTGCCCGCGTATGACTCGGCAGCCACTGCTCTGCGTGACATTTGGCAATGCCAAGACAAATGGAGCCAGAGTAAAATAAACAGATCGACTGCAAGCCTATTAGTCACGCAAGAGCGCTGCTCCAACTGCAAAACTCTTTGTTTCCCCAAGAATTAATGAAAAATCTAGGTTTTTAAGTTGCTGTAGGGATTCCAGAAAGGGAAAATATCTGGCAGCATCTTGACAGCACAAGTGCACGTGGATGCAACCACGTACATACGAGTCACTCCAGAATTAAGACAAACTGCTCTGTACTTACATGCACCCTCGTTAAAATTAATAGATAAGCAAAGGGCTCTGCAGGGCTAGGGATGAAGCCATCATCTGCAGAGCTGCTACAGGTACCGTGACGGGCTCCAGGTTTGTCACACCAGTAGGGGCTGATCCTCCCTTTGCCAGGAGACAGGGATCTGTGATCTTGGGAGGCTCTGCTTGGATGACTAGGATCATTACAGATCACCTACAGGCTGGAAAGGAATTCAGCAGAATCCCCTCCCCAGAACTGCTGCAGGACCAAACACACCTAGGACATCCTCCAAAAAGTTGATATAAAATTAATAGATAAGCAAAGGGCTCTGCAGGGCTAGGGATGAAGCCATCATCTGCAGAGCTGCTACAGGTACCGTGACGGGCTCCAGGTTTGTCACACCAGTAGGGGCTGATCCTCCCTTTGCCAGGAGAGAAGTACACACCAGCAACCAAGATTGAGAAACCTTCTGTCCAAAGGTCAGCTCTTCAAAGCACACCCAAATCTGTGTGTTACCTTGGACTGCCCTGGTATCTGCCATCCTGCCCCTGCACCGGGGGACGGGAGGGGGATTCCAGCTGGTTTACCTTGAGCAGACCCAGGAAAGCTCTGGGATTCCTGGCCCCAGCCAGCTGGGAGAAAGCTCAGATCCCCAGGTCCTCACAGAAACCAGCACCTGGACCCAAGAAATCCAGACAATCTCGTAGAGGGGGGGGGGCACGTCTTGGCTCAGCTAGATGCTAGTGTGAGGAGCAGAGATACATCTGGTGAGACCTTTCAGGATGAGGAACAGAGATCGGAGGTGTACAGCACCAAGCAAGCTAGTAACCCACCATGACAGGGAGGTGGCTATACATGGCAGGAAATAGAGCAGAAAGAAGAGTAGAGATACACGATGATTTTCTCACAGACTCACTAAGATGTGCTAGAGAAGCTTCATCTGTGGGCCCAGGGATAAAAAGCGGCTTAAGTACAGGAGGAAAAGGGGCTGGAAGGGAGAGGTCACCGAGACCTGCCCTAGGCAGGGTCAACCCTACCCAAACCCATCCTCATTAGGGGTTTTCCCAGGCAGAGACTCAATGACCTCCCCAGGCAATGTGCTCCTTTCATTAGCCTTAAGCTTCCAAAACGCTGTCTAATGGCTAACCCAAACCTTTGCTGTTGCAATATTAATTCTTTCCCAGTCCCCAGCAGGCCAGAGAACAAGTTGTTACCTCCCCTCCCTGCAGCACCACTGCAGAGGTTTGCAGACTGCCAGCACCATTCCCCAGCTCTAGGCCAAGAAGACTCTTTCATTCCTTCCTCACCAGCCCTGTCTGCCCGACCTCAGGTCATTCCTACTGGAGCCGCCTCGAGGCAGAGAGCATCCTCTCTGAGGGGGTGTATCCCAGACCAGGACTTATGTTCCTGGTGACTTTCTTTCCTGCGTTTCACTTAGAAAACTCATGCCTAGATTTTTAAAAAGGGTTGTTGTTTTTCTGGCTAGCTGGATGATGCTACCAACAGTCTTTGTGGTCTCCTCATCAGATCTGCTGTTTAGTATGTTACTCTACAACTTGTATTATGATTATAAATGTACGTATTGCGCTCATATTTTATTCCATCTGCTATTTCCCTTTACTTCTAAGTTATAGGAGAGATGGGGAGGGACTGTTCATGAGGGAGCGGAGCCATAGGATGAGGGATAATGGTTTTAAACTGTAGGAGGGAAGAATTAGCTGAGATCTGTTTGCTGTGAGGGTGGCGAGAGCCTGGCCCAGGTTCCCCCATCCCTGGAGGGGTTCAAGGGCAGGTTGGAGGGGGCTTGGAGCAACCTGGTCTGGGGGAAGGGGTCCCTGCCCAGGGCAGGGGGGGGCACTGGGGGGGCTTTAAGGTCCCTTCCCACCCAAACCATTCTACGATTCTATGATATGCTCCAGTTCATCATTTGAAGCATTAATCAATATATTGATTAGCTCAGAGAGATCCATGACAGAATGGAAAGGACCCACCATAGCACGTTTCTTGACCCTCCTGTAGCTCAGTCTTGGCCTGAGACATATGTGTAGCACCTATTCAGTCCAGCTCACCTACTCCACACTTTGCCTTGACGAAGAGAAGGTGTTAGACTCTGTCCTGCTGCTCTAGAAGCACAGCCAGAGCTGAGGTTTCTGGTTATACAGAGTCATTGTCCCAGGAGATTACAGCTAAACCCTGTTAGTATGAATTTCAGCTCTCTGTCTGCTGGATTTGCAGAGATTAGCTCCAAAGCACCTTAGCTCTTCCCTTGAGCTGGAGACTCATTATTGCAGAGTTTAAAATTCTAAAAGGCACTGAAACTGGACAACCGGACCACTGCCTTAATAACCTTAAATTGTAAACTGATATAAGCCAATTAACTTTAGAGGCAAAAGAAGCTAAGATAGCACAAAAGCAGTCTCCAAGCTGCAAGAGCTGCTGCATGCACAGCTGTCTTCTAAAACCTACCGTGGTCTGAAGGCAGGATATATCCACATGGGAATGCTCATGGCACAATTGGTATCTACTTCCTTACTTCATTATCAGATCTCAGTTTCCCTTTCTGCTTCTAAGAAAACCAGTAATGCAAGAAAGACCAAAAACTGAGATTTTTTCTTAACAGCCTATAGAATCTACCATCACTGCATCTAATCTGGTACACAGGGACTGCTTTATGGAAGAACTTTCTTTATGGTCACTTTAGTTTGATGGTTTTAATATCAGGAGCTTTTACTTAAAGGGAAGATCTGACCCTGAGGACCGGGGCAGTCTGTTCTTCAGGATAACAACGCCAATTGCTGAATGGATGAAGGTCTGCAAATGAACAAGGCTAAGGCTGACTGCACAGTGCTGTGCAGAGCCAGGAGCAAGCAGAAGAGATGTTGGTAACAGGATTTTTTAAAAATAGACAAGAAAGACAAGTGAGGCTGAGATACGGATGAGCAATAACAAACAGTAGGCACAAAAAAGATCACAGATGTGCTGGTCCCACTATGCCCCTTCTGCAGCTGGGATGCTGAGGCTGGGAATGTGACCACACTTGAGCTGGGACCAGAACGTGGCTCTCCAGGCCTGCACCACATCGTACCACTTATTATGGGCTCAGCAGCACTGTCAGAATGGGAACTGGTCTGGAGACTATGGCAGACCAGCACAAAGAAAAAGGGAGTAGAGCTACAAAAGCAGAGCAGTGGCAAATAAAGAGCTGCTGAGCAATGCAACAGAGTTTAAACACTTGTTTTCCCCGGGATAATTGAGTGGGGGAAAAGCTCTGGAGCAGCCAAGCCAGGAAACCAAACTTTCTTGGGTAGAAAGCAGTATTTCTAATAAAAGCACTGTTTGTCCTGCAGCAGTAAAACAAAACCAGGCTAGTATTTAACATGCAAAGCACTCCCTAGCATTCAAAACACCTTCCAGCAATTTGCTTTAATGTTGTTACTTTGCAGCACTTTGAAATCTGTTTATTTAAGAAGGAACCAGGGGCACAGTAAATTCGTTGAGTAGCAGGTGACAGTGTTAATAATCAACCTGCTGCTAGCTATACCATCACATCTAGATTTATAGCTTATATATAATTTTTGCATGCTTTTAACATTAAGCTGTTGTACAGCCACAATTTCACCCCAACAGGTGATGCTCCAACAGGAGCTTTTAAGCTTTTATCCATGTAATTAAAGAGTCAGACTTGCTAACTATGTGGGAATTGCATCAAGGAAACCTGGCAGAACAGACCAAAACAAAGCAGGGAGGCTACACTGGGTGCCAACTGAGAACGGCAAAAACCAACAATCCCTGTTGTAGTTTACTTGTATAAATGCAAAGTTATAAATAGGATAAACACTCTTTAATCACACAACTACAAATTGAGCTGTTGCTAGTCAAATATGAGTACTTAGTTATATATTAACCATTCTAGACGGAGACAAAACTCACTTTAGCATCCTTTGCTTTTATGTTGTAAAACTAACAATAAGAAATTGTGGTCCTCAGGCTTCTCCTGCCACTCACCCAGACCTTAAAATCACATGATTTTAAATCATTAATCCAAACACCTCTTACTCCATAGGACCAGTAATACAGTTTTCCAGCCCTTGCTCTGGGGCAGGTGGTGGGCTGGGTGACTTTATCCCAGTGAATGCAGCCTGCTATAACATACCTTGGCAATCGAGTAATCAGAAAATGCTAAAACTTCTTGTTTTCATTTTTACTGCATTCTTACTATATCCATACACCAGTCCCCCTTACATCCATTGTAATAATCATTTTTTCTACAAACAGAAACAGCACTGTTGGCTCAGGTGTCCAAACAGGGCAGTGCAGCCACCTCTGGAGTTTTCTCTATATTACCCACTATTTCTCAACATGAGATGTCAGAGTCTTTCTCTGAGACCTGGCTGCTGGAATCAAGAGACCCCTCCAAAGAACCTCAGCACTGAGACAAAACCAGTCTCCAGGAACAAGTTACCACGTGCTACCTGTTCTGCAGTTTATTTTCTTACTGGTAAACAGAAGGAGTTTAACAGAAGCAGTTCACCCTTCTCTTCGAAGGGTAGATGACTTACAGTTACTTCACATTTATTATGAAGAAACCGAATTGTCACAGGCTCTTGCTCAACTACACTATCAGGGAACTAAGACTTTTAATTACAGAGGAAAACTACGAAGCAAGTATCCCCTTACCATTCCAAGAGAAGAAAACAGATACATAGAAATTCATTACAAACTCAGCATTTTGCATTTGCTAAAGAAACTTTATTTTTAGTCACCTCATTTCTTAGGACCTGATAATTCTGCCACTCTTGAGTTTGCCAGTGCAATACTTGCACTGTCTTATCCAGGCCAGTGCCACTCAAACGTAGCCAGCAATTATATATCAAGTTTTCAATGGCTCTGTATTCTGCAAATCACTTCACTGTATGTCCCTCTGTTTACTTATTCAGGATTTACCTGCTGTTCATTTATAAAAGAGTTTGGGGGATATTTTGCTCTTCTCTTCAATGCTTCCTTATGAGGCATTTTTCCTCCTATTTTTTTAAGTGATGTACTTAGAGCTACAATTCTGCAGTGCAAAGATATAGAGAACCTGAGCAGGCAGATGACTGGTAATGCTGTAACATCACCAAATTTTTGCTTGAAATAGTCTAACGTTTTGTCTCTGCCATTATCTTGTTTTATAAATTAATTACTCAAAAGAAAAAGCTTTTAAAGTAAAACTTTTCACTTCATGTACTAGCGTCTCGGCTCTTAACCCACACTCTTCCACTTGTTTTGTTCCTCTACCTCCCTGTTTCCTTTCTTGCCTTTCCAGGCACATTTTTCTGACTTCACAGCCAATTCTATCTTACCACTTTGAACTCACACGGACAAAATTCTGCACAGCAAATGTCCATTAGCAAGCACACCCCTTGGGACCTGCCTTTGCTACTCTGACAGAAAGCTCAGTGCTGTGGTGCTGCACATACACGAGTGTCTGCACCATCAGGGTGGAAGATTCGAGCAGTGATTCATCCCCCTCCCAAGAAGTTA
This sequence comes from Calidris pugnax, assembly GCF_001431845.1. Lineage (NCBI taxonomy): Eukaryota > Metazoa > Chordata > Aves > Charadriiformes > Scolopacidae > Calidris > Calidris pugnax. Next base: position 305,545 of record NW_015090812.1, read on the forward strand.
CCTAATCAGTACCCACCATGGTCTACCTTGGGGCCCCTGCTCGCTTCTAGAGTTGAGCTGAGACACAGATGATGGAGAACTCCTCGGTGCCTGGAAGGCTGCCACATCCCACCAGGCCCCGGGTACACATCCAAAAACCCACACAAACTACAGCTTTATCCCAGGGAACGAGTCTCCCAGTCTGTTCATTCACAGGAATGTAAGGTGCTGTCTGTGCGTGCAGTCAGGCGGGAACGCTGTACCTTTCAACTCCAACCCCTTCTTAGAAAAAATAAATAAACCAGTGTCTGTTGCTTTTCCCATCGGGGAAGGCTGCACTATCCATCACAGCAAGGCCAGTGCTGTTAAGGGATGCTCGGACATGGACTGAAAATTGACCAGCTACCACAAATCACTGAAGATAAACTCCTACATGGCTTAAGAAGAAACAGTTATTTGCTTCTTTATGCCATAAGAAGTCAGCAATCTCAAATTAATTTTATTTTTTTCTTAAGAAATTGGACTTTTAAAGGCATTGAGGCACCTGACTGCCACTGGGAAGTCAAAATAGGCAATTCTTAAGGTTTTACCATAACGTGTGACCCCCACCACCAAGCATTCCCAGCTCTCCCCTTGGTCTGTGAGGAAGAAAGCTTGCTGTAGACCAGGAGGAATCAGGTGTCTCAAGAGAAGAGTATGTTTTTCATTTGGAAAAAAACAAATGGAGAGAAAAGCCTCCCTTTTCAAATTCAGCTTCAGTGCAGCCACCCCTACCAACATCTCAGTCCCTGCTGGGCTCCTCTGGGGCTGACCAAGCGACAGGGCCAAGTGGAATCAAGAGGGATGAGGTCTCCAGCAGCGAGACACCAGAGTGGTGGAAGACACTGTTGCTCCCCACCCAGCACACCTCCCCACCAGCACACGGTGCCACTGGTTTGTGCTGGGAGCTGGAAAACACAACCATGGCCCCAAGCAAGAAAAAAAAAAAGCAGGAAAGAGGAAAGCTGCACTCACATCCCACCTCCGCACTGGCAGAAGCCTGACGGCTCCCCCAGCTATCACAGAATCACAGAATCTTCTAGGTTGGAAGGGACCTTAAAGATCATCTTGTCCAACCGTCAACCTAACTGACAAAAATAGTCACCCACACAACAAACAAGGAGCATCACCAGCACTAAACCATACCTCCCAGCACTACATCAACCCGTCTTTTGAACACCTCCAGGGATGGTGCCTCAACCACCTCCCTGGGCAGCCCATTCCAATGGCTGAGAACCCTTTCAGTGAAAAAATTTTTCCTAATATCCAGCCTGAACCTCCCCTGGCGCAACTTGAGGCCATTTCCTCTCGTCCTGTCGCCTGTGACTTGAGAGAAGAGACCGACCCCCACCTCTCTACACCCTCCTTTCAGGGAGTTGTAGAGAGCAATAAGGTCTCCCCTCAGCCTCCTCTTCTCCAGGCTGAATAACCCCAGTTTATCTGTTTATCAAAGGGAGGTAAAACCACCGGGGAATTCTTTTTTACGGCGTGAAACACAAGCGGAGCTGCGTCAGCTCCTGTGTCATTCGCGGCTTTACTTCCACGCCACGGCCACGCAAAATACAAAGCACCAGTGACCTCCAGCTCCCCAAACCCCCAACCCCGAGCGTTCCTACCCCGTTGGCGGCGGCGATGCGGACGATGAGCTGGATGGCGTCCTTCATGTAGAAGCGGCCGTCCCCCCCCACCACCAGCGTGGCCTCCTGCCGCTCGCCCACCGGCACGGTGGCCAGGATGCTCTGGATGAAGTTCTCGGTGTAGTTGGCATTGCTCTGGAAGACCGTCACCCGTTTGCGTAGCCCGCTGGTACCGGGTTTCTGGTCGCCGTAAGGCTTGGTCTTCACCGTCACGATCTGCACCATGGCCGGCCGAGGCTGCGAGTTCCGGGCGGCCGCGGCCCCGGGCGGGGAGGG